>NC_061870.1:3380256-3754248 GCF_907164915.1 Impatiens glandulifera | reverse complement strand
CCACACCGAATATCCAGATAACCGAAACCGACCCACCATTCTTCAAATCTCCATCATCCGAAACCGATTCCGCCTATCATACACGTGTACCGCTTCAACTTGAAAGCAAACCTCTTCCGCGCTTGAACCTAGTTCAAGGGTTTGTGACAGGTTGTGTAGTATTGAAACCCCGGTGTTAATCTCTAACCGGATTAATCACCACCCTACGAGTGAGAACCGCTAACCGGTCCAACCCCCGGTCCACCAGCGGCGACCTAGATCCTAACATTTACATTATGTCATCTTATCATTCTTTGCTTCTTAGCTTCAAACCTAAAAAACGTTTCCGTACAAGAGTTTGCAAGGGTTTGTGAAGAATAGAAAGTGATTTAAATCCTTAAAAGCATTTCTATCAAACCGTTTTCCCGAAGCCGTCATCAATAGCCAGACCTCAGTCTCTATTGATTACGCCGATCCTATCCCGAAGCCGTCATCAATAGCCAGCCGTCATCAGAGCTCTATTTCTATTCCCAAGCTTTAACTAAGAATCTCGACCATAACCAAAGATGTCAATGCTACCGCAATCCCCGCTTTCTCTAGAGAAAACTATATCGTGTGGAAGAAGAGAGTTCGTGCTCATCTCTCCTCTCTTCATGACGACGTGTGGAGTGTTATCACAGATGGTCCTATCAAGATCGATAAGGAGAAATCCGAATGGACTAGTGAAGACAAGAGGAAGAACAACCCCAACAACATGGCATTAGATGTTCTGTACAGATCTTTTGATGATAGCATGTTCAACTACATCATCGAGTGTGATACTACTAAGGAGATCTGGGACAGACTTACTCAATTGTGTGAGAGTAATGAGAAAACCAAGGAGAACAAAATTATGGTTACCACTCAACAGTTCGACAGTTTCAAGATGCGTCCAGGAGAAATTATGAACGAGTTCGACAAAAGGTTCATCCAGATTGTCTCCTCTCTATCTATCATCGGCAAGACCTATAGCAATAGAGAGCTTGCTATCAAGGTCATGCATGCTCTTCCAAGGGAATGGGACATAAAGACGATGACTATGAGGGAATCCAAAGACCTCAACAAGATCTCGCTCTTCAATTTATTCGCTGATCTTAAGGCCTACGAGTTCGAGCTAAACTCTAGGATTGAAGAAGATCAATCCACATCCATTATCATTGTCAAAGCATTGTTGAATTTTGGAAAGCCTTATGCCGCTCCTGACGTGTAGACAGCAGCTCAACAGCTTAGCAGCGATGCTATGTCTCTTTTCGTGAAGAAGTTTGGCGACTTCATGAAGAAGAGCAACTGTAACTCAAGCTCTTCAAATTCTAATGATAATAAGAAATCCAAAGCTAATGTTAAGTGTCATAACTGTGGTATTTTAGGTCATTACCAATCAGAATGTCGAAAGCCGAAACGTGAAGAAAAGAAAAATGACAATGAAAATGAGTTGAAGGTTCTTATGGCAGGTGATGGAAAGAACAGACGAAACCACCGTGATTCTTACTTCTCATCCATCAACGGTGATGAAGAAGAGGTGGCTTGCTTCATGGCAAGAGAAGAAGAAGAAGAAACTCAGGAAACTGAGGTATCTGATTTTTCTTCTGAAAAGTTTTCAAGGGAACAATTGGTAGTTGCATTAGATGACATGGTCATAGAGTACAAAAAGCTAGAAGAATTCCTAAATGAAACAAAATCTTTACCCAAAGAGCCTCAACCGATTTTATCTCAAAATTCTGAATCAAATGTTTTTGAAAAGAAAGTTGCAGAGATCTCATCTGAGAATGAGATGCTCAATGAACAGATTCAAACTCAACTACCAATAAGCTTAAGCCAATAAGCTTTGTTAAAGGAAGTTTAACTAATATTGAATCTGATCCCATTCATGAAGAAGTAGCTTTGAAGAATGAAATAACATATGTTCCGTCGACTGTTAGCTGGCTGAAAAATAAGTTAGAAGCAGCCAGCAAGTATGGCAATCTAAAACCTGACTCAAAGTCAAGGAGTTTTAAAAGAAAATCATCTTCAAAAGCTAAGGGATCAGTAACTAGCAGGAAGGCGTCTGCTAAGTCAAAATCATACGCATTAATCACAACACAAAATGGGAAATCCATCAGAATATCTCAAATATGGATTCCTAAGGGACTAATTGACCGAGGACCCAATTAAATGTGGGTACCAAAGTTTGTAAATAGTTTCTTGTTTAGGTGATGCAGGAGAGCTGTAGGAAGGAAGCATTGAGAATACTCCTCTAAGTATACATTTTTAGAATATCAACAATGGCCTTTGCCATTCTAGAGGACTAAGTGTTTTTATGTTTTAAAAATATTTTTGGTCCTAAGGACCTCAAAACATTTGTTTATTCATTTTGTACATGCACAAAATGAGAGGGAAAAATTATTTTGGAAATAAAGATACACTCAGACAAAAGGCATTAATTAGTCTATTAGACGAGGTCGTCTAAGAAAAAGAGTGTGAACTTAGACGTATTTTTGCTCACACTCTATGCATCTAAGTCTGTGTGTCTTGGTTAATAACTTGCGCGGTTATACGTACACGTCTAATTGACGTTAGACATTTTTACGTCAAGAGCAAGTGGATTCTCACATCTAACCAAACACACATCTAAAACGTGATGTTCATGCGTAATTAGATGTCGACGCCTAATAGACGTTACACGTTTAAATACACGTGATTAGACGCTTGCGTCTAATACACCCATGCGTCTAATAGACGTTTAGATTTCATAGATTGGTGTAAGTAAGAAAAACGTCTAACTATGTGTGTAGTAGACTAATCAAGTACAGTTGTCCTACGTGATGTGATATATAATTTCCCGCTCAAACAGAAACACAGTCATCTCCGAATAACCTAAAGACATGTGTCTTTCAAGTTAAGAGAAAAAGAATAATAGACCCTCAAAATAATGATGACTGCTTGGAAAGGACGTCTAATATTAATTGATGGTCAATACCCCTAGGAAATATGACGGTTATACTATGCGACTCTTGAGAGTCGAAATAAGGACATTCTGCATGAGATTGAAAAAGTTTTTCTCTCTCAAATCTCTCAAGAACCCTAGATTTCTTCGATTTTCTATCTAAGAAACCCTTGTTTATCTTGTGTCTGTTCGCATTCTGTCAAAAATGGGAAACAAGAGAATCACACTTGGTCATTGTACTCTACAGGTTGATTTTCCCTCCATCTACACGTTCGATTAGCCAGATGTGGTCTAAATGTTCAGAACCCTTAAATATTCCGGTCTCGTGAACTACCTTAGCGGTCCGTTCATATTCCATGAAAAAGAAGTTAGGGAGTTCTTCAAATCGGCGACGATGGTCGGCGATTTGATTGTTGCAACCGTGAATGAACCGAAATCTCCTTCAACGAAGCACTCTATGCGGAGTTCTTCGAACTTCCATCGGAGGGGCACACTTTCAACTTGAATCTGCCTTCTGCTGTCACAACAGAAATGAGGACAGTTTTCTCCGCCGATGGCTCGGAGATTCGAATTAACGGGAGTAAGAAGGTTCTCAAACCACAGTTTATTTTGCTAAATGATGTGGTGGCTAAAGCATTTCAGGGGAAGGCGGGTTTCCATTTATACAGTCAAGATCGTTTTGACTACATGTTGGCTATTTCAAAATGGATTCATGTCAACTAGGCCTCAACTTTCTACCAGAATCTATGCTTTGCGATCAATCAGGAGAACAAGGAAAGTGTAAACTTTGCTGCTCAACTAAGTCGATTGTTGGAACATTTGGGGCTCCCCATTGGGGATTCGGAGCCGATCAATTCTACCAATGTGTTTGTTGTCTTCACCGTTGCCAACACCCTAGTTCGACTGAAGAACAAGAAAGAATCGTTCTCGGGAACTTCAAGCCAACAGACAAGAGGAAGGTATCTTACTGATTCCAAACATCTAGCGGCTTCTGTCCTGTCTACAGGTGTCAAAAGATCTAAAACTGTCAACGAATCAGAAGCTAGCTCTACCAATCTAAAGAGTTCTTCGAAGAATGACTCTGGAATAGTTGATTCTAGAGTCAGGCAATGTCTAGTCGGACTTGCAGCTATTCCCATGTCTCTTTTGTCTCCAGTCGTGAGTCAGTTACGAAGGCCATCCAGGTCCTCTGTCTCAAGAGGAGAAAAATCAAAAGCGCTTAGGGCGTCTAAATCTGTAAAAGCGTCATCAAAGGTAACCCTTCTCAATCTCAGGCCGAAGTGCCTAAATTTAATGTTCCTGTGTTGGAATAAAACAAGTCCGTTTTTATTCTTGTTGAGAAATCTGCTATCGGGCCAACTGTTGAGCCAGTTGGTCCAAATACTAAAAATATTGACATGGTTCTATCTCTTGTCCGTCAACCCGATCTTGTAGCTGTTGATGCTACAAAATCTCTTGAACCAAAGCAAGGTGCAATTCTTACCCTTGCTGCTGGTAATGTATCAGAAAATGCTCTTTCTATGTCAGTCGAAGAGCCTCATGTTCCAAATCTTGTTCCAACAGAGTCCTTAGTGACCGGAAAGCTTGTTCCATCCGAACCCACACTGGGACTCTTTTTCAAACCCCTTTCTGCCCACGAAATTATGCGTTCCATAAGACATGCTGCTGGATTCATGATTGGGGAACCTATACCTACTCCAAAGCCTGTTGAGGTGATTGGAAAAGGGATGGATGTCGCAATCGATACTAATGAGGATGTCTCTGAAGAAAACTGCATCGTCAATCTTATGATGGATCATGCCAACATTATTGCTGCTGAAAAGATAGAGATTTTTGACACTTGGGTCTTGAACAGAATGTCAATCAAGTACGATGAGGTCATCAAGGGCAAAAGCATTAGCAGTCAATGGTTAAAGCTTGTAAGAAATGAAAAGAGAGTCTTGAAATGGGCCAAGACATCGGAGGTTTATAAATCTCTTAAGAGAAAATAGATAGTTGAAGCAAATTTGAAGGAAAAAGCTCTATTTCCGATTCTGCATGCCTGAAGAGCCAATTTCAACCCTCTTGAGAAGAGTGCTAAGGCAGAGGAAAAATCTTAGAAAATATTGGACGAAATCATGGAAGATTACATTTCTACAGTTACTAGGTACGTTTATGGAGCAAATTGCTCAGGGGCTAGTCCATTTGGAAGCTCTTCAGATGAAGGTGAACTTATGGACCTGTCCGATAATTGTAATGGTGATGAAGATGAGCAAGCTGCTGCTCTTCTTATAGAACTGGGAATTTTTTCAATTGAAGAAAAACGTCTAATGGCTCAACCCCATATTGAGCAATCTGTGGAACCCGTCCAAACCAACCCGACTATCGAAGAAGAAGAAGAAGTTGTTGAAGAACCCGTTTAATCCTTATCATCATTCAGGAGATTGGTCTGATAAGGTTCACAAGGTATGTGAAGAAATTTTGAAGACGAAGAAAAATCTGAAAGTGAGTTAAAGAAGGATGGATCCGAACAGTGCATGCAAGTTTTCACCCATATCAGTCCCATTCAGACCGCTCCAGCAGATTCTCAAGATATTTCATCTAATGAAGGTTCATCTACTGACGGTACAAATCTTATAAAGTCCATGACAGCATTAATGGCAACCCTTCAGAAGAATATGGCTGTAATGGAATCCAATTTGGTGAAAATAATGAAGACTCAGAAATCAAACAAGAAGGAATTTGCTGATCTTCTTAAGACTCATAATGAGATAGAGCAGACACTGAAGAATAACACGTACGAGGTTCATATCGTCAACAAGTCATACACCAAGTTTGAAAAGAATTTCTTCAAACGGCAAAGCGAGTTGCTCGACTGCGAAAGAAGTTATGGATGGAATTAGCTTTCTTCGAGATCATATGGTTGAGGTTCAAGGTAACATGAGCAGAGCTGATGCTGAAAGGTTAGAACAGGCTGATTCTTTTGCAAGGAAGATTCAGGCTGAAGAAGATGTCTAGGCTGCTGCCGAGAAAAAGAAGAATCTTATCACTCAAGGTGAGGACAATAGCAGAAGAAGAGGTGGAAGTGTTTCAACAGGCACCAGGTCCAAGCGAAAACTAACCAGTGATAATAGCAACAGACCAATCCAAAGAGGCGGAGGTCGTAGTGGCGATCGCGGTGGTATAAGAACTGGAGGTCGCAGCGGCGATCGTGGTGGTCGAAGTGGTGGAACTGGTCGTGGTGGCCATTCTCTCCCTCCCTCTCATAACCTGCTGACTAGTGAAGAAATTAGCGGTCATGGATTCAACTACCCAATCGACCCACTCATAAAAAGGTATGAACAATGATCTCCTTTCTCTTAACCAATTGCCTATTAGTTTATGAACTTCGTTCTTTGAATTTGGTTTCTGAATATTGGGTATTGGAAAGTAATTCTGTAAGATTGGTGAACAATCTTAACTCTTTCTTTTAAATGATGGATGTTTATCTTGTTATCTATGCAAAGTTTTAACATCATCATCAAAAAGGGGGAAATTGTTGGGTCAAATTATTTTGAGTAAGTATCAAAGTATTTTGACTATTGTAATTTTGATGATGAGTGTGTATAAAACTTAATTTAAGTCGTCTAATCGTTTTTGGTGCAGGTGTATCAAAAACGTATTATATTAGACTAAGTCTAAATGAGGTTCATTAGACTAATTGGCCATTAGATGCATATTGTTAGACGTGCAGTTTAACAAACGTAGTTAGACGTGCAGTCTAACAGACGTAGTTAGACGTGCAGTCTACTAACGTAGTTAGACGTGCAGTCTAAAATATACGTAGTTAGACGTGCAGTCTAACAGACGTAGTTAGACGTGCAGTCAAACGGATACGTAGTTAGACGTGCAGTCTAACAAAAGTAGTTAGACGTGTTGTCTAACAGACGTAGTTAAATGTGCAGTCTAACGGATACGTAGTTAGACGTGCAATCTAACAAACATAGTTAAATGTGCAGACTAACGGATAAGTAGTTAGACGTGCAGTCTAACAGACGTAGTTAGACGTGTTGACTAACAGACGTAGTTAGACGTGTAGTCTAACGGATACGTAGTTAGATATGAATTTATACCTCTTGATAATTGTTGTGAAGAAGTTGAATGGATACGTCTATTCTTAGAAGATATTCCAATGTGGTCCAAGCCCATAACGACAATTTCTCTTTACTATGATAGTCAAATTGCGATCGAACGAGCTAAAAGCCATATGTATAATTGTAAGTCTAGACATATACAACCTGCATATAATACCATTAAACAATTACTCTCCACTATAATTATCTTAATTGATTACGTAAAATCAAAAGATAATATTGCGGATCCGCTTACCAAGGGTTAAATAGATAGTTAGTGTTAGAGTCCCCGCAAAGAATGGAAATTAAGCCTACAATAAGTTGGTATGAAGGGAAAACCAACCTATGATGTTTGTAGATCTTAAGAACTAGGTTCAATGGGACAACCTAATTGTACTATATTTGATAGATTACTATGGGTGAAAAATACTACGTTAAATAGTATTTTGGTAAAGGATATGAACACATGCTTTTAATGATTCTGATAGAAAAATTAAGTAAGTTAATTTTCAAACCGGCCATATATTACGATTTTTGAATATTTATTCTAAATAATCTAAAAAGGAGAAATTGATAGAAAAATTAAGTAAAGTTAAGTTTTGAAACCGGCCAGAAAACTAAACTTCTATTAAATCTTATGTGCAGGAACAGATCGACTCGTATAAACCGGCTGGAACTGCATAAACCGGCTGAGGAACATATAAAAGCAATCCGGCTCCAGATGATCAATCCATGATAAAGAGAAACCGGTATCAATATATCTCAACATTCTCAACAGACCGGCTAGCAAAGAAAAGTCTACACTCCAAGCCGGATCATACTATGAAAGAGTCAACCGGAAACTAAAAATTACAAAGATGACGTAATGTGACAAAATAGACGTGTCTTGGGAAAATAAAAGAAGATAAGATCCGGATCAGAAGCATGCGATAAAGACAATGATGAAACTACTGATCCGAAGATCCGACTCAGATAGCCGGAAGGTGCATGCCTGACACGTGTCTAAATCTGCAAACCGGCTACGTCATTTATACCTGAGAGGTATCTGCATGCTTGCCAAGTGTCAGGAAGTTGAAACGTGCAAGCAACCTCTCTAAACCGCCGTGACTTTGAACTGACCAATCCCACGCTGAGAGAAGAAAGTGACCGTTGGATTGCTCTTCACTATAAAAGGAAGACGAAGCGACCTCATTAATGACAGTGACGAACATCTTAAGAGAGAGAAAGAAATCTCACGCGCGATCCAAACTTTGTTATTTCATTTTACGGAAAGCTTTATTGTGTTATATTATTGTATTACATCAAGAGTGAGTTGGTGTAACCGGCGAGTAGCGAGTTAGGCTCGACCGGCAATGTAATTGTTGTAACCTTGAAAGTTAGTGGAGATCCTTCTCATAATCTGAGAAGAAGGAGTGACGTAGGAGGGTTTGCTCCGAACATCCATAAAAAAATCTTGTCTCATATCATTTCTTTTATTTCCGGCTTACTCATTCTAAAAACCGAACTATTATCAACCTAAACATAAACCTTAACCAAACCGATCCATATATTGCATTTAACCAATTCCTTGTTAATCTCATCAAAAACTAAGTCGCATACATTGCTTCAGACTGAAATAGACATTTTCGCCCTTGAACCCGGTTCAAGAGTTTGTGACAGTTTGCGTAGTGTTGAGAGCGGTTGTAGTTTCTAACCGGACTATCACCAAAGTGTGTTGTGTGTTGTGTAATCGACCACCCTTCCAAAAACCGGAACACCCCGGTCCTCCAAGGGCGTCCCCGATCCTAACAAGTGGTATCAGAGCAAGGTTCTTAGCACTCAAGCAACCGAAGAAGATGGGAAGCATGACCCACAGCGACAAGCCACTAATGTTAAACAGTGAAGCATTTTGCAGCTGGAAGAAACAGATGTACCTACATCTAATTACGTTGGATGATGAGATGAGAAGAGTTCTGAAGGAAGGGCCAATCAAGATCAACAAGGATATAGATGCATGGACAACCATTGCATGAGGCACATCTACAAGGCTATAGACGATAACACCTTGAACAAGATATCAGATTGTTATAATGCAAAGGAAGCCTGGGAAACGATCATTCAGATCCATGAAGGAAACGAAAGAATAAAGGAGAACAAAATCTTGGTGGCCACACAAAAATATGAAAACATCAGGATGAAACCGGGGGAAAACATGAAGGAATTTAGCAACAGGTTCACCAGCGTGGTCAACGAGCTTTAAACACTCGGAAAGAGATACGACAACCGAAAAGTAATCATTAAGGCCTTAAGATCACTACCGAGCACATGGGACATCAAAATCATGGTGATGAGGGAATCAAGTAACCTCGGGCAGATGAAGTTGCATGATGTATTTTAGGATCTAAAAGCATACGAGTTCAAGATTAAGTCTCGGATCGAAGATGAGGCATCTACGTCAACCGCAACTAGAGCTTTGGTTACATCGGTGGAACCGGCGGTCCAAGTATCAACCGTTCCGGCTCTAGTCAAAAACGCTGATCAGATCAGTGAAGATATGATGGCGATGTTAGCTCAGAAATTTGGGAGATTCATGAAGAAGAACCAGCCTCCATCTAACAACAACTTCAATTATAATTATATCGATAAATCAAATAAAAGATGTTATAACTGTGATGGTTTTGGACATTTCAGGTCAGAATGTAGGAAACCGAGAAGAGACGACAGAAAATCGGAAAGCAACTATCAAGGCAACAACTACCAAGGCAACCGGTATCAGGGTAACAACTACCAAGGGAATGATTATCGGAGAAATGAAAACCAACGGAACGATTACCGGAGAAATGATAACCAGCAAGATGATGAAGGGAAGGAAATATAGAAGGCACTCATTGCATCCGACGGCGGAAGTGAATGGGCATATTCCGACAACGAAAATGATGAGGAAAGAGTAACATGCTTAATGGCAAATGACGAAGAGGTATTTGATTTCTGTTCTGATGAGTTCACTAAGGAAGATTTGATTTATGCACTCAACGAAATGGTCGTTGAGTTCAGAAACATATCTGCCTATATACCGACTCTAGTAGAACATAAAACCGTAGAGTCAAGTGGTATCGCTGATGAATCATGCGAAACCACAGTGTATGAACCGGCTAAACTATCCTTAGAAAATGAGGAGACAGTTCAACCGGTAACTGAAGTCGATGAACGAGCACTGTATGTTACGGCTGCGTGGGAAAGATCTCGTAAAGCCGTACATCAGATGTGTAACTATAAAAGACATCCTAAGTGTAGATTTGGTATTGGATATAAACAAAACAAATAAAACAAACCAAATCAACTTAACGGGATGAAACTCCCAAAAGACAATCTTCCATTTATAAGATTTGTCAAGATCTCTTCAACCAACAATGAGGCAGAAACTGTCATAAAACCGGAACTAAAATACATAAACCCAACTGAATCAGAAAAATGGCTTCATCCTGAGAGAAGGAAAGCCAACCGGACAGAAAATAAACAAAATAAAACAAGTACATTTCGACCTCAAAAACAATCCTCACCGCGATATAAGGCATTCTTGAGCAAGGATCAAGAAGTTAAGCCGAATACTATAAGAACAGATACCGGGAAGGTGATCTGACTCATTCAAGTCTGGATCCCAAAGGGACTAATCAATCATGGACCCAACTGAATGTGGGTACCAAAAAGGTGTAAATATTTTTCTTTTACAGGTTAGGAGAAGCAACCGGCTAAAGAACTCGGAATGGTATCTGAACAGCGGATGCTCAAGACACATGACCGGTAACGATAAGCTACTAGTAGACATCACCTATGAAATCGGAGCGGTTATCACGTTTGGTGACAACTCGAAAGGTAGAACCGTGGGCAAGGGTAAGATTGTCCATGGTAACCTGTCCATAGATAATGTACTACTAGTAGAAAACTTGCACTTTAACTTGTTAAGCATCAGTCAAATGTGTGATGTAGGATATAAAGTTGAGTTTCATAAGAATGCATGCTTAGTTAAGAATCATCAAAATGACATTCTTTTAACCGGTAACCGAATGGGAAATATTTACAAAGTTGATTGGAAAAATGATTTTGAAAAACTTGTATGCATGATAGCTGGAAATGATCCAAACTGGCTCTGGCAGAAACGGCTAAACCATTTGAATTTCAAAACAATAAACTTCATATGTTCTAAGGAATTAGTTCACGGTTTTCCAAATGTTAAATTTTCAAAAGATAAAGTATGCGTTGCATGTCAAATGGGTAAACAAATAAAGTCATCTTTCAAAAGTAAAGGAAATCATCAATCTGAACGATGCTTAGAACTCCTGCATATGGATCTGTTTGGTCCGGTTAGATTAACTAGTCTAGGAGGCATGCAATATACTATGGTAGTTATTGATGATTATTCTAAATTTACTTGGGTAATATTTTTAGCATCTAAAAATCAAGCAACACCAAATCTGATCAAATTGATTTTGAGAATACAAAATGAAAAATCTATTCGGGTAAACAAAATCAGAAGTCATAGAGGAACTGAGTTTATAAACAGTAGATTAACTATTTTTCTTGATGATTCTGGTATTAGACACGAGTTGTCTAGTGCTAGAACTCCTCAACAAAACGGCCTGACTGAGAGAAGAAATCGAACTCTCAAGGAAGCCGCAAGGTCAATGATAGCCGATTCGGGTATTGCTCAAAAATTTTGGGCCGAGGCTATCAATACCGCATGTTACACTCAAAACCAATCTTTAGTAACTAAACGTTGTTCCAAAACTCCTTTTGAGATATACTATGATCGAATTCCAAACAAACGGTATTTTCGAATTTTTGGTAGTAAATGTTTTGTTCACAACAACGGCATAAATTATTTTACCGCCTTTGATGCTAAATCCGATGAAGGAATAATGTTGGGATATTCGGCTATAAGTAAAGCATATAGGATATATAACACTAGGACTTTAACAGTTGAAGAAACAGCCCACGTTGTTTTTGATGAATCGGTTGAACGAAACACTGCTCTACCCTTCGACCTTCACAACAAAATGGAAAATTTCAATATCTATTCTGATGATGAAGATGAGGTTCCGGTTTTTAGACGATTTGTCAATGATCAAGCGGTTAATGTTGAACCTCAGCCTGTTCAAGTTGCTTTACCGCAGAAAGTTGACTCTTTAGTTTCAACTGAAGAAATCGGTCGGTCTGACTTTGTTCAGCCTACCAATCAGTCTAACCATGAACAGCCAACCGAAAGCTTGGAAGACACGTCTCAGATAAACCTCAGAAGGAACAAAAATCTTCCACTTGGACTGGTAATAGGTAACATATCCTCACCCGTCCGAACTAGGCAACAGAATTTGGAACACTATGAAAACTTCGCTTTCATATCACAAATTGAGCCGAAAAAGGTGGATGAAGAATTGTCAGATCCCGACTGGATCCTAGCAATGCAAGAGGAACTAAACAAATTTGAGAGAAATAAAGTCTGGTACCTAGTTACTAGACCGAAAAACAAACCGGTTATAGGAACACGATGGGTATTCAGAAATAAACTCAATGAAGACGGTTTAGTTACGAGGAACAAAGCCCGGTTAGTGGCTCAAAGCTATAAACAGGAAGAAGGCGTTGATTTTGAAGAATCATTTGCCCCTGTAGCTAGACTTGAGGCCATTAGAATATTTTTAGCATATGCAGCTTTCAAAAATTTCAATGTTTTTCAAATGGATGTTAAAAGCGCTTTTCTAAACGGTAAGGTAAATGAAGAGATGTATGTCAATGAACCTCCAGGTTTCAAAAATTCAGAACACGAAAATCATGTTTACCGGCTAAACAAAGCCCTTTACGGTTTGAAACAGGCTCGTGGAGCCTAGCATGACACATTGACGCAATTCTTGTTTAATCATAAGTTTACAATAGGTTTAGTTGATAAAACTATGTTCAAATTTGAGAAAAAGGAACACATATTGCTTGTTCAAATATATGTTGATGATATTATTTTTGGATCAACCGATCCAAAATTATGTGATAAATTCTCGAAAATTATGACTGACAAATTTCAAATGAGTATGATGGGAGAACTGAGTTTCTTCCTAGGACTACAGGTTAAGCAAATTAAAACCGGAACGTTCATAAGCCAGCCAAAGTACACAGCCGAACTGCTGAAGAAGTTTGGAATGGACACATGCGCTGAGGCGGCCACACCAATGAGCTCTTCCGTAAAGTTAGACAAAGATGAGGATGGTCAGGCCGTTGACATCACAGCATATCGTGGAATGATTGGATTCTTGCTCTACTTAACAGTCAGCCGACCAGACATCCTTTTTGTTGTTGGAGTATGCGGGAGATTTCAAGCAAATCCAAAGCAATCACATTACACCGCGGCTAAAAGAATACAGAAATATTTGAAGGGAACTCAAGAAGTGGGACTTTGGTACCCAAAAGACTCAAGCTTCAACCTCATAAGTTACTCAGACGCGGATTACGCGGGATGCAAAATCGATAGAAAGAGTACAAGTGGAACTTGTCAATTCCTGGGTGACCGGCTCGTTACATTTGAGCAGCAAGAAACAAACCTCAGTTGCAACGTCAACCGCAGAGGCAGAGTATCTAGCAGTCGGAAGCTGTTGTGCACAACTCCTCTGGATCCAACAGCAACTAAGGGATTTTAGTGTAATAGCTGAAGAATCACCAATATTTTGTGACAACACCAGTGCGATAGCGATTACATACAATCCGGTGTTGCACTCAAGAACGAAGCACATTGACATAAGATATCATTTCATCTGGGAGCATGTTCAAGAGAAGCACATCCGGCTGGAATATATCTCAACCGAGCAACAAGTAGATGATATCTTCACCAAACCGCTACAGGAAGCTAAGTTTTCTCACTTGAGAGACATTCTAGGACTTACTGATATCAAGCAACTTATACCATGATCATAAATGCATACTGTTTACATACATCATCATGAAAAACCGGGGATATGCGTTCAGGGAGAAACTCTCGCTTCTCAAACCATATTCAAATAGGCCATTAAATATTCAAGGATGCTAACCGGGAGGAAGTCTTCGGTTATGCCTAATTACTTCATGATGTCAAATCACATGTATACTTACTATGCGGTTGAAATGACCTGGCAGAGGTGGATAAACTTAATCCAAAGTTGAACAAATATTGATGCAATTCAACATTTCCTCACACCGGAATAAAATATCCCACTAAAACCGGTCACGGAAAACCGACTAGTATGAATTCATCATGGTTTAGATAAACTGAACTTTTCCGGTTAACTTGGGACAACTAACCGTGTTTTCATGCAAACCTTGAGAAATGAAGTCTGTAATTCATAAAATGGTTTACCTCAATCGAGATGACGACATGTGTCCATCATCAAGAGAGGGAGACTAACATCTTGTCAATAGATTTATTGTCATCATGAATATCTTAGTAATGATTAACTTTGCATTGGAAATAAACGTTATACACTTCAACAAGTTAAAGCCTATTAACTAATCGATGACATCACTAAGCATGCTTAACCTACTGGTCTAGCCAAATCCCTGGCTATATAAACCACCCTTTAATCCTCACAACACTTCACAAAATTCACTATTCACAAAACTCTCTTGACCTAAAACTATCTCAAGATTATGAACTCCGACCCACTCGCAAAGAAAATCCTATTGGGCGATTTCAACTCTATTTATCAATACGAAGACCATGAAGTCAAAGAAATGTTCTTAATCGTTGAAAGAAGCGGGCTAAGAGGATTTTTGGAGAACAGATTCATCCTCGACTACTTGGTAGTCGATGAGTTCTTCGAAACTGCAAAAGAGGTGCACCGAGACATAATCGTTGCACGAGTCTATGGTCAGTCCTTCCTATTCAGCGAGACAGATTTCGCTGAATACTGCGGTTTAACCACTGAAGGGGTAACCGACCTTACTTACTCCCCAGTGACCATTGAGGAAATGTGTCATCGGTTCTCCAACTCCGGCATCCCGGTTAGACCCTGGGGTGCTAAGAGTCAACTCTCTCACAATTACTAGTTTCTATGTGATATTCTGGGAAAGTCAGTTCTGGGTAGAGAGAAAAGCTACTACTACTACACCCAGAGGCTCTTCGAGATGATGATTGTCGTTACGGTTGGGACACCGATAAACTGGTCCTGGATCATCTTTAGCAACCTGAAGAAGATGATTCTCTCAAACAAAACCGGTTATGCTCCTCTCCTCAGCTAAGCGGTTTCTGTGCTAGTCTGGATATCCACTCCGGACCATTCGTCACTCTCCATCCGAAACACGTGCTCACGAAGGAGAGAATCCAAGAACTGATCGACCGGTGGGAAGCATCTAAGGCCAAGAGGAATCAAGCTGCCAGTTCATCAAATGTTTAAACCTTCTTCATCTCTCTTTTCATTCTCCAAACCGGTAATTTTGTTGTACTACCGGTCTGGTACTCTTCATTAATGAAAATCATTTCTTTTCTTTTCGATCAAAACAAAGAAATCCTAAAGAAATAACCAACATTAAATGCGCCGTATCAAACCAAATCAAATCAGTCTTGAAAAACTAAAATATTCGCTTTCCAAGAAGCATGCTTGATCCGATTAGACCAGACATGCCTTTATCCTCTTGAAAACTGATAAGGCATTTATGACCAGACATAAACGGTCTGATTTTTTAAATATTCTCATTAAATGCAACCAGCCGCTCACACTATAAAAGAGGCCTCATCCTTCTTCATTGAAACACACTTCAGATATTCCTCTCTCTCTAAGTTTCAAGAACTTCAATCGATCTTCACTCTTATTCTCTTCCAAAATGAATGCCGAGTTGAGAAACACAATCATTGTCAACTTCCGTGAAATGTTGAACGCCCGGTTTCTAGAAACCATTTTCGCACCGATCGTAGAATCGGGACTTCAAGGTTTTCTTGAAGGATCGGACACCATCCTTGAAGAGGAAGTGTTTGAGTTCTTCAACAACGGGCACATCCTTGATGATGGTAGCATAAGGACCATCATTGACGGGACATTTCTTCGGATCACCGAAGAACACTTTGCTTAGTTCTTCAACCTTCCAACCGAAGGATTTTCCGACTTCCCAACGCCATACTTTCCTGCTAAGGAAGACTAGGCCTTCATCTTCTCCTGCTCCATTCATCCGGTCGATGACCACGGAGAGTATTCTCCGCCCACAAAATTACCGCCCATAGTATTCTCCGCATTTACCGCTTAAAGTTACTGCAGTAACTTTTGGAGGGAAATTTGGCGCCAAAAACTCAAAACCAAGTGACGGTTCAACTTCTAACCGTTCAAAACTGCTCCCTATATAAGACCAAAACAGTTCATTAATTGCACGAGTTTTCTCTCTCTAAAATCTAAAACTCTCTCTAATTTCCGATCATCGTTGTTCTTCATCTTCTCTATTCACAATCTCATCATGGCTCTAGATAAGGCACCATTTCAATACATGTTGCAGGTCGATTTCAGCGATATCGACGAACACGCTGCGGAAGAAAACAAGGCCGTGCTGCAATCATTGAGAGATTCTGGACTAGAAACATATCTTTCTGGTTCGTTCGTCGTGCACCCGACGGAAGTTGTAGAGTTCTTGGCAACGGCGACTCTAACGAAGAGGATGGTCTCCGCCATTGTGAATTGCAAGGCGGTTAATATCACTGAGGAAATCTTCTCAGAAGCGCTCGGTTTGCCGAATACCGGGCTGGACTTCAAAACAAGCTTAACATGTGCAGAATCGAATGCTGTCTGGTTGGCCATATCAAGTGATGACAAGGATCTAGTAACTCACTACAGCCGGAAGAACAAACTCAAGCCGGAGTTCAGATGGCTGCTGAACATAATTTCGAGATCACTTCAGGGTAGAGGAGGCAACTTAGATAACCTGACCAAGCTGAAACTAAAGATGCTGATGGCAATTGTCCGCGGTGACAAGATCGATTGGGGAACCATTATGTTCGAACAGTTCTGCGAGATGGTGGTAAAGAAGGATGGCCGGGTTCAGGCTTACGCCATGCAAATAGGGAAGATCCTACATTTCCTTCATGTTGAACTTGGTGAAGGTGAACCGCTCCCATCTGGTAATCTTCTCAACTTTGAGCAGATGAGCTAGAAAACTACTAAAGCGGCTAGGACGAAGTCATCTAGAACCAAATCATCAAAAGAAACCAGCTCATCTGCACCGGCTGGTGAAAGTTCAAAACAAGCCGATCCTAAGGGAAAGGCAGCTCAAACCAAAGCCCAGTAGAAAAAGGGAAGAAAGAAGAAGTCAGCGAAGAAAAGCACTCAGAAACCGGCAGATTCCGGGAAAACGATATCCTCGGACAATTCACCAAAGAGAACCGCAGATGTTTTTCAGCCGATCCCAATCAACACAGTTCATCCAAATCCAGCCGAATCCCCATCATCAAGGCAAACCGAACCCTCGGAGAGCCAAGAAACTCAGTCAAAGTCGAAGGAGAATTCGACTAAAGAGGTTAGTGTTCATTCTGAAAACTCCAAGTCCCCGAACAAAAACCTCGATGAAATAATGGACGACGTAGGTTTAAGAACCTCAAAGGTCATAGTGGACGTGGTCCAAACGATTGTTCACGAAACAGAAGACGATGTGACAAGTCTTCTCAAGCCAACTGATCGGGTTGAGGTAACCGGTCATAGTGAAATCCATGCGGTCGAAGAAACGGCCAAAACAGAAAACATCAACCCTCCGGCTCAGGAGGGAAACAACGAAGAGAAAGAACCATCCGGTTCGGCTGGGGACAAATCTGTTCCAACCGAAACAACGCTCCAATCGGCTCAAGACGGGCCAACAAATCGAACAATCACACCTGAAGGCCCATTTCAAGTTAACAAGGGAAAGGAAATTATGCGTGAGGACTCTCCGGTGCAAGGAGACAATGAAACCCAAACCGGTTCACAAACTATGACCAAAGCTGAGGTTCCCATCTCAGTAGAAGAAGAGGAGGAAATGTTCCAGAAATTCATCCGGGATATGAACAAGGAAGTTGAAGAGCTGGCTTCCCCGTACCATTTATGGGTCAAGTTACGTTGTGAAACGAGGCTTTCAGACATGATCCCCAATCTTAGCAGTAACAAGCACTGGGAGAAACTTTTGGACTTAGAAGAAGAAGCTCTTAAGTTAACGGGTATCGACGTAATACAAGCCGCATTCTCCAAAACTATGGCGATACAAGAATATGCCAGGTTGCATGCAGTAGAAGATGCCATGAAGGAGGCAGAAGGGGCAGAATTAACTCCAATGGAGTTAAGAATGCTTGAGCGGTTTCATACGGTGCGGAATAATCTCATTCAAAATGTTGACCGGCTCGAAGCAGAATGGAGAGACGTGTGCAAACATGTTTTAACGCATGCCGATCTTTTTCAAAGCAAACCCTTCTTTGTTATTGGGGAGTCCTCTAAGACAGTAGAAAACCGGAGAAGCGATCCTCCACAGAATGAATAGGCTCCGGGACTTGAGCAAATGAAGGGAGTTGTTGTTGACACCATTATTTCTTGTCTTCGCAAGTACAGCATTGCTACAGATGAGAAGATTGTAACCGTTCAAACAAATCTGACCGAAACCGTCCGGGCATCAATTCATTATGAGATTGAAGAAATGGTTCAAACATCAATCAAATCAATGGTCGCCGAATCTGTTAAAACCGCAACCGCTCCTCTAATTGAAATGATGCAGGCTATGGCAGCTCAAATTGAAGAGTTGTCTAAACTACAAGCTGATAAAACTCAAGCGCAGATTCGCGCTGATGTCGAAACAGCTAGGAAACTTCAAGACGAAGACGAGGAGAGGGAACGGTTGAGAAAAGAAATCGAAGACAAAGATCATGAGTTAGCCAAGCAATGCAATGAGGAAGAAAATGCCGCTCTACCAGAACCCATACCGGCACAAGCCTCTCACTCTATGAAAACCAGGAACAAGAACAAACGTAAGGCGGTTGCGACCTTGATAAAGCGGGCGGAACGATGCAGCTTAGAAGTGCCTTAACCGGTTGGACAATTTGAGGAACCTCTTGATGAAGAAGAAGAGGATATTACACGACTCAACAGGCGAAAGAAGAAAGAAATTGAAACATCAACCGCATCTCCAAGCTCTGGTCCGATAATTGCACAACCACCTCGCCCACCCAGACCTGTAAGCGGCGGCTTTGGGTTCAACAAGAGAACTCCCGGTATATCAAGTGTATTTGTCGGTTGGCGCATTGACGCTGAAAGAAGGGAACGGGAATGGAAGGCGAGAGAGGAGGAAGAAAGGAAGCAGAAAGAGAAAGAAAAGGGGAGGTCATCCAATCCTTAGCTCAATTTTCTTCTATGAACATTTTACTTATGCTACTGGTTGTTTTATTTCAGAACTAAGTTTATTTCACTAACTTTTCAAAGTATTGACTTCACTACACATCTTTTGAAAAATCAACTTGTTTTGAAATTTTCCATAAGAAAAACATCAAAAAGGCAGAAATTGCTAAAACACATTTTTCAAACCGGTCATACATTACGATTTTTGAATATTTATTCTAAATAATCAAAAAGGCAGAAATTGCTAAAACACATTTTTCAAACCGGCCATACATTACGATTTTTGAATATTTATTCTAAATAATCAAAAAGGGAGAAATTGATAGAAAAATTAAGTTAATTTTCAAATCGGCCATACATTACGATTTTTGAATATTTATTCTTAATAATCAAAAAGGGAGAAATTGATAGAAAAATTAAGTAAGTTAATTTTCAAACCGGCCATACATTATGATTTTTTAATATTTATTCTAAATAATCAAAAAGGGAGAAATTGATAGAAATTAAGTAAAGTTAATTTTTGAAACCGACCAGAAAACTAAACTACTATTAAATCTTATGTGCAGGAACAGATCGACTCGTATAAACCGGCTGGAACTACATAAACCGACTGAGGAACATATAAAAGCAATCCAGCTCCAGATGATCAATCCATGATCAAGAGAAACCGGTATCAACATACCTCAACATTCTCAACAGACCGGCTAGCAAAGAAAAGTCTACACTCCAAGCCGGATCATACTATGAAAGAGTCAACCTGAAACTAAAAATTACAAAGATGACGTAATGTGACGAAATAGACGTCTCTTAGGAAAATAAAAGAAGATAAGATCCGGATCAGAAGCATGCGATAAAGACAATGATGAAACTGCTGATCCGAAGATCTGACTCAGACAGCCGGAAGATGCATGCCTGACACGTGTCCAAATCTGCAAACCGGCTACGTCATTTATACCTGAGAGGAATCTGCATGCTTGCCAAGTGTCAGGAAGTTGAAACGTGTAAGCAACCTCTCTGAACCGGTGTGACTTTGAACTGACCAATCCCACGGTGAGAGAAGAAAGTGACAGATGGATTGCTCTTCACTATAAAAGGAAGACGAAGCGACCTCTTTAATGACAGTGACGAACATCTTAAGAGAGAGAAAGAAATCTCATGTGCAATCCAAACTTTGTTATTTCATTTTACCGAAAGTTTTATTGTGCTATATTATTTTATTACATCAAGAGTGAGTTGGTGTAACCGGCGATTAGCGAGTTAGGCTCAACCGGTAGTGTAATTGCTGTAACCTTGAAAGTTAGTGGAGATCCTTCTCATAATCTGAGAAGAAGGGGTGACGTAGGAGGGTTTGCTCCGAACATCCATAAAAAAATCTTGTCTCGTGTCATTTCTTTTATTTCCGGCTCACTCATTCTAAAAACTGAACTATTACAACCTAAACATAATCCTTAACCAAGCCGGTCCATATATTCCATATAACTGATTCCTTGTTAATCTCATCAAAAACTAAGTCGCATATGTTGCTTCAGACTGAAACAGACATTTCCGCCCTTGAACCCGGTTCAAGAGTCTGTGACAGTTTGCGTAGTGCTGAGAGCGGTTGTAGTCTCTAACGGGACTATCACCAAAGTGTGTTGTGTGTTGTGTAAGCGGCCACCCTTCTAAAAACCAGAACACCCCGGTCCTCCAAGGGCGTCCCCGATCCTAACAGATTCTTTTTGAACAAAGAGATCACATATGTAAGATAGAATTGGGGTCAGCCAAAAGAATTGCATGGCTCAATTCTAGACCCTCTCACTGAACTAGGAGAATGTTCATGGCCAAAACGAACACAATAAAGAGAACTAACGTGTATCAAAAAGAATTTTGCATAAACGTGTGTAATAGTTTACACAAATGCCATAATAGTTCAAGGACATGGAGTCTAATAATCCGCTAGTAAAGTTATATAATTTCATAAGGGATTGTTCAAAGGATTACACCTACTTATCCAATGTATGATTCAATTGTTGAACATTTTACCGAGTTAATCTAATCTTTTGATTTTCATTAATGTGAGGATTGTTGGAATTAAACTAATTCTATTAATTAGATGGAAACAATAATTTTGGAAAATAAATGAAATTAAATTCACACCAAATTAAAATGTAATTAATGGTAAAATTTAATTCAAATAAAATTCACATCAAATTTAAATGTGAATTAATGTAAAATTTCATCTAAATGAAATTCACACTAAATTTAAATGTGAATTAAAGTGAAATTTAATCCAAAAGAATATGAATTTTTTTACTGTTATTATTAACATTAATATATTGAATTAGAATATTAACAAATATTGTTAATTGTTATTGTAAATGCAAAATACTTATTGTTATCAATTGTTATTCATATTAAGTGCGAGCAATTGAATGTATATAACGTGCATTCTCCTAATGAAGAAGAAATGTCAATATAATGAGTGGCAAGCAAAGTATAACTAATGGATGAATGAAGTAGTAGTCGTTTGACTAATGAATTGATGAATAATTTTAGAGTTTAATTTCCAGATATATATCCCTTCTCTTTAATTCATTTCAACACATCATCTTATCATTCCACATTTCATTGTACCCTAAGAAGCAGTATCGACGAAACTCTCTAGGTCAAACGTTGTACCCTAAGAAGCAGTATCGACGAAACTCTCTAGGTCAAACGAGAGACGGTGAAACTGTTTAAAAGAACGGTGATTTACACAAGACTTAGAGCAAACGAGAATATTTTTCTTTTTTTATTTAATAATCTATTTTATTTCTTATATTATTATTTCTTCTATATTAATATAATATTTATGTATAATTGTTACGAGACAAGATTTCTAAAAAGTATTTTGCTGAACCATTATAAAAATATTGTGTTGTTATATTGTTATTTCTTCATTAGTTCATTTATTTTATTCTTAAAATATTATCTCTTTGAAGAGGTTGTGTGTCAAAATTTATCTGCAAGTTTGATTGGGTTATGTATTGTTTAGTTGTTCAAGTGTTACAACCTACTCATCTTATTTTAATTTCATATATTTTGTAAAATTATAAAAACAATAAATTATAATATAATTTGAATCATAATATGAAAATATTTTAATAACTGATAAAATAAAATAAAAAGTATTGAAGAACATTTTTCTAAGATATTCTTATTTGTTATTAAGTTTTTATATAAACTAGATAAGATACAATGGGTTGCACGGTTGTAGTTATAAAATAAAGATAAAAAGTACATAAATAAAAAGTAAATTTTATAAAATTATATTAATCATAAATAGTTATAAAAAATAAAACAATTAAAAGTACATAAGAACATTCTAGGTACCTTAAAATTTATCTTTCACATTGTTTTTTAAATTTAAAATGTTAACACAATCTTCATAATCATAATATACTTCAATTTATGACATTTTTAATCGAAATCCGACTCTTAACATTTGAGTTATCATAATTAGTTTAGTTAAGTATTTTTTGTAATAATAAAATAACACGTTTTTAAATATAAAAGTAATCCTTATTCTTAACATAACACAAGACTTTGTATGACAACAAAAGTTTTTTTTTAAATCTCAAAATAAAAAGTTTCAGTTAGTATGTTATATGGATATTGTTACAAAACTAAAAACATTTACAAAGAGATGCAATCAATATTAGAGAATCAAACAATTAGAATACCTTAGGGTATAAAATTCAATCTTAATTTCATAAAACTGAATAAAGAAATGCTCGAACCGACTTTAATCTCATTTTGGTCTACAAAAGGAAATGCTGACGTGAAATATAAATTTAATCATAAATCAAACAATATCAAGTTAATTGTACTCCTCTCTTGATATAAACAATAAAGTAAGAGATTCAATAACATAACTATCTAGACTTATAAACATAAATGAATCTACATCAATAATAACAAAGAAAGATCTAATCAACAATGTAAAAAAATATTCAATATAATTATGTAATGTCGGTAAGGTGTTGGAACGTATCGCTCCATCTGCAAATCGTAGTTTTTCATTCTTAAATGGACTTCAAGTGAATGTCGACTTATTTGGAAGCCATGGTTGCTTCTCTCTCTCAGCTCGGATAGTAGTGAACACCTAATTAAACCCTAGTCTTCATCTAAAAAGAAATGAATCACTTGAACATGTATCGCTCTATCTAGAAAATTGCAATTTTTCGTTCCGATATGAACTTCAGCTGCCAACATCACTTATATGTTGGCTTGTTTGGTTGTCAATGTTCTGGTATTGTTAGCTTTCATGGTTGATTCTACCGAAACCACTAATATACTATCTGTATAGAAGAAACTAATCAAAGTTTTAAATATACAGTGAAATGTAAATAGACTAAGTAGATTCATCCTACCCAGATCACTATGGACACGCATTAATGACATGATGGCCACATTCAAATAATTAGATTTTATTTAAGTGAACCGAGAATAATTTGAATTCAACAACAAATTAAATAAAACTACTTTATAAACAAACAAAAGAGGAAGACCAAATAAACATCATTTGATCAAAATTCTTTTTTGTTTAATGATTTTTCTAAGCAACAACACATTTTATCAAATTCTCATATACAACCACTATTATAATTTTAGTCTTATATCACTATATATATCACAATTGTCATACTCAGGGGCGGAACCACGCATGGGCTAGGGTGGGCTACAGCCCCACCTAAATTAAAATCTTAAAATAAAACATTTTATATATGTGTTTAACATGTGACTCTTAGCCCAATTGTCTATGTAATGAGTACCCGCCGACCAAATTTAGAAATCAAAATTGACGGTTCCAAAGTCATTGGCTCTCCTTTGAAAGATGCTGATTTTTGTTTCCCATGTTTCTTGTTTGAACATAAGCAACCCCAAAAACCTACATTTACAATAGTTGGATTCAAATATTGAAAGCGAGTTAATGATGGGGATAGATGCTCTTTTGTTATGCATATATGATGTAATATTTCACCACATAAGAGGGCAGTTGAATATCTTGATAATCTAATGAATATCCTTGTCATATTGACAAAGTACTGAATGTACAGTCTTTAGATGAAAAACAAAATAATAGATTACGGCTTACAACAACTATTGAAAGCACTTAGTGGTTCACTTTGCAAGCGTGTTGTCACAGGCTCAGTCTTTCCACTGACGATCCGTGCGGCACTAGTTATGATCTTCGCAAGAACGAGTAACTAGTCAGCCTTTCTCGACGCAACACTCGACGTTTAATAGAATTGACACAATAATTCTAGAGAGAGGGTAAACTCTTACAAAGAATATTAATATTATCTCACTTGAATACTTGGTACTTTACAAAGGAATGTCTCAAAGGTATTTATAGGGTTATCCCCACCTACTGCATTAATTACATAACATTCAACTACCCCATTAATTGTGTACTATCCAACTACTACATTGATGACTTACTACTCAACTATCACCTTAATAGTTTACCAACCAACCACTACATTAAATGACCCATTAATGTAGAGCATGACATTCTTTCTTACAAGGCTTCTAGAAGGTTCCTTGTGTTGGGCCTTCATGAAAGATTAAGCCTCTTGGGTTAGGAAGACAAGTGGGCCGTGACATTCTCCCCCACTCATTCCGGCGACGTCCTCGTCGCATCCTCTTTGTAGGTCTAAATGATGTCTCCAAATGCGACAAAAGTTTTGAGCGATATGTTAGCTTTCTAACCCGTTTCTTCTTTAAGAAAGGGCTTTCGTATCGCTTCACAGACCCCTTGTAAACTTTGGAAAATCGTCTCTCTTGATGGAGGAGAAGTTTTACTACCACTTGGTTTCCTCCGAACTCCAAGTGTCTTCTCTTCTTGTCCTCCCATTTCTTCATTCTCTTGGCGGTCTTGTCAATTTCGCACTTCCCTTTCTTGAAGAGCAACTCTTCCGGTTGTTCTTTCTTGAAGAGCAACTCCTCCGGTTGTCTCTTCAATCCCTCCAATTTGGGAGATTCAATGCGATAAAGGATTGTCGCCGATGGTTTAGTACCATTGACTAACTCTTCTCTATGGTCCACCTCTCTCTCATGGTGGAGTTTCGTTGGAAATTCAGCGGGCATTACATCTTGAACTTTCTCTAGGACAGTTGTAACTTCCGGAGGTGTCTTCTCTTGGACCACAGTTTTCTCATCCTCTTTCAAAGTAATAAAAGATGATGGGTAGGCCTCCTTCACACCTTTTGAGAGTTGCATGGCAGAGAGGTGCCTAGTTTCTCTCTTGCCTTCTCGTGTTAAATGTATTGTGCAAGTATTGCCTTGCTCTAGAATGTACATCGTATTAGCAGAAGGGAGTATAAATGCATTTACCTTGTCTAGGAACTCTATTCCAAGAACCATTTTGTAGTCGTCCATGTCAATAATGGAGAAATCCATAAGGCCAGTCCACTCCCCCAAGTTCACCTTTACATTACGAGCAACTCCATAAGTTGCACATGGTGCCGAGTTGACTGCTTTAAGCCACCCTTTTTCTTTGGTGTACCTAATCCCTAGTCTTCCCGTCTCTTTTACCTCTAGAAAATTGTTGTTAGCTCCCTTATCCAACAAGGCTTTAACCACATGGCTTTTTACTTTTGTTTCCACGAATAATCGTCCTTTCTTCGCGGTCTTTGGCTCTTCAAACTTTGCTTTAACGGCACTAAGGAGATTTAACGACCCCAATCGAGCTTCATCGTGAAGGCGTTCATGCTCCTCCATCAAAGCGGATAGTTTGTTCTTCATAGGACACTCTCTTGCTTTATGCGGCCCTTCACAAAAGAAACACTTTATTCGGGGTCTCTCTCCACGTTTCTCGACCCGATCTCCTCTACCATTGGGCTTCGTACTCTTAGTTGGGTCTTCACTGCTGTAGAAATGGTCTCCACCATTTCCCCCTTCGTCATTCCTCTCATAAGGCGACTTTGGTTTCTCTTGCCTTCTCATTTCGACAAGAGATTCAGCAACAGCAATTGCGGTGTTTAGATCTTGGACACCACGCCGTTCCAACTCAAGCTTTGCCCACATTTGTAGACCATCTATGAAAGCAAACAAGGCTTCGTCGTCTGAGTAGTTAGGGATCTCAAGGAGAGTAGCGATGAACTCCTTGACATACTCCTTGATACTCCCCCTTTGTGAGAGTCGCCGCAACTTGGCTATTGCCTCTCGAATAGCATTTTCAGGATAAAACTGCCTCTTGAGTTCTTCCTTGAATTCGGTCCAAGTGTTAATAGAACACGTACCTCTTTCTATGTCGTTACTCTTTCGCCTCCACCACAACATTGCGGTGTCTTCTGAGTATGTAGTGGAAGTATCTATCTTCCTCGCCTCTTCTACCAGGCCGAGTGCTTTGAAGTACTGGTCCAGACCCCATAAGAAGTTATCAATCTCCTTCGCATTCCTCTCGTCTAAATACGCTTTAGGCCTTGGAACATCTATCCTTGACAGATTTGGGATTCCTACAGGTGCACGTCCGCACTTTTGCGCAACCGCCTTCTTGAGTAATGCCACATTCTCTTCAGTGGCTTGTAATTTAGATGACATTACCTCGAGTTTCTCGGTCAAGGTACTGATTTCGCCAAGTAGGGTCTGCTCCATGATCTGAGTTTGCTCTTGACATTTGGACAAGACCTCGTTCAAGGCACCTTGCATTCCTTCTCGGAGCTCGTCTCTCTCTTTCTCAAGCTCGGCAATGCGTTCCTCTAGGTCCCCGGCATTATCTTGTCCGTACGCCATAGTAAGTTCTACCTTCTCCAGCCTGGCGATAATGTCAACGATAGCATCCCTTGATCTCTCTCTTTCTTTGGTAGCTTTGGATCCTCCCGTTTGAACTTTGCGGGAGATCCTACCATCTTCTCCGGTCCAGTGGGAAAGATTCTCTACTTCATCCACGACCTTTGAACTTTCATCCGATCTCTTCGTCATTTCAGCTTTGATACCAATTGTCACGGGCTCAGTCTTTCCACTGACGATTCGTGTGGCACTAGTTATGATCTTCGCAAGAACGAGTAACTAGTCATCCTTTCTCGACGCAACACTCGACGTTTAATAGAATTGACACAAGAATTCTAGAGAGAGTAAACTCTTACAAAGAATATTAATATTATCTCACTTGAATACTTGGTACTTTCCAAAGGAATGTCTCAAAGGTATTTATAGGGTTATCCCCACCTACTGCATTAATTACATAACATTCAACTACCCCATTAATTGTGTACTATCCAACTACTACATTGATGACTTACTACCCAACTACCACCTTAATAGTTTACCAACCAACTACTACATTAAATGACCCATTAATGTAGAGCATGACATTCTTTCTTACAAGGCTTCTAGAAGGTTCCTTGTGTTGGGCCTTCATGAAAGATTAAGCCTCTTGGGTTAGGAAGACAAGTGGGCCGTGACAGTGTGTATTGAGAGGGCATGGCGAGTCTCCATCTTCTAATAATCGTGGAAATTTTATTGGAAAAAAAAGCGGAGCATAGAAAGTTAAATCTGAGATGCAAGTTAGAGTCATTCCCAGGTAATTTTTTATCCTAACTCCGCCCCTGGTCATACTCATTTTAGTCTTTTATATATATATATATATATATATATATATATATATATATATATATATATATATATATAATATACCACACTAATGGCCATTATAGTTTCTTATACCAACATATTTTAATCTCATGTATACCACCACCATTGTGGTACCCATTTTCAAATTTACATTATGAGAGCATCAAACACATGGTCTCATAAATGAAATGTGAACATTTTTACCGCTAAATAATATATAATTGTTAATTTCAATTTAAAATTTTGTGTATACGTATTTTAGGTATCTAATTATTATTATAATTATTATATATATAATTTTTTATTAATATTTTATTATATAAATTGTAAAAGAATTAATATAAATATAATTAATATATATTTAATTATTTATTAATATATATTTATACTGATTATAAAATAATTAATAAAAATATAAAATTAAATAATATTAATAATAATAAACAATCTAATAAATATGAAAAGAATTTAAAAAATTATATTAATAAACATAAAAATATAGGAGTTAATATATAAAAAAAAACAAATATATAAATATATATCATAATGTGACAATATTATATATATAAGAAATGATTAGGTGAGGGAATTTGGTGAGGGAATGACGTGGCATAATCTTATTCGCTGAAAAAATCAAATAATTTCTTTTTTTTCTCTCTTTCCTCCCATTTTTACATTTTCCAAAACTGATGCCATGCCACGTCATTCCCTCACCAAATTTCCTCACTAAATTCCCTCCCTCTATCACCTTCATTGGTTGAAAAAGGTAAAAATAGGAGGAAAGAGAGAAAAAGAGAAATTATTTGATTTTTTCAGCGAGCGAATAAGACTAAATTCCCTCCCTCTATCACTCCTTATATATATATATGAGTGATAGAGTAAGGGAATTTAGTGAGGGAATTTGGTGAGAGAATGACGTGTCATCACTTTCATTGGTTGAAAAAGATAAAAGTGGGAGGAAAGAGAGAAAAAAGAGAAATTATTTGATTTTTTCAGCGAATAAGATTATGACACGTCATTCCCTCACCAAATTCTCTCACCTAATCATTTCTCATATATATATATATATATATATATATATATATATATATATATATATATATATATATATATATATATATATATATATATATATATATATATATATATATATATATATATATATATATATATATATATAATGAGATATAAAATATACAAATTAACTATAAGGGATAAAAATTTATATATATATAAATAAAAATTTATATATATATATATATATATATATATATATATATATATATATATATATATATATATATAAAAGATGAGAGAAAATAAAATAAAATATTAATTAAGAAGGAAAATTAATATATATAGATTTATGTGAAAGAAATGCATAATATTGGTTTTGAAAATCTTCATTTTTAAATAAATTAAAAAATATATAATCATTTATTTAATAAAAAAAAAAGTAAAAAATGTATTTGTGAGGCAATATAAAAAATTTTGTATTTATATAAAATTAATAATATACATATATATATATATATATATATATATATATATATATATATATATATATATATATATATATATATATATAATAACGGAGAAAATAAAATATAAATTAATTATTAGAAATATAAAATTTATATAAATAGAATAAGAGAGAAAATAAAAAAGTTAATTAGAAAGAAAAAATTAATATATATAAATTGTAGGAGAGATAAACGTTTAATATTGATTTTTAAATAAATTAAATATGTATAATATTTTATTTTATTAAAAAATATATAAAAAATTAAGTGTAATATTATATATATATTTATATAAAATTAAAATTAAAATTAATTAAGAAAATATATTATAATATATATATATATAATTATTGATTATTATTTAGGAAAAAAATTGTAATTTTATTTTAATTTTAATAAATTATATTAAAGGTTATTATATATATTATATAGTATTATTAGGTATATTATAAATATTTATATATATAAATAAATAAATATTAAATCTAAAAATATAAAAATTATTAATAAGTTTAAATAAAATTAATGATGAAAAATAATAAATATATAAAAGATAAAATAATAAAATATTAATTAAGAAAGATTAAGATAGAGAATTATATATATATATATATATATATATATATATATATATATATATATATATATTTAATGATGAAAAATAATAAATATATAAAAGATAAAATAATAAAATATTAATTAAGAAATATTAAGAAAGAGAATTATATGTATATATATATATATATATATATTAATTAGAAGCTAGAAAATAATTAAGATAAATTAGGAAAAAAAATTAACTTAGAGAGATTATATTTTAATGGTCAGTAAAAAAATGATTATATATTTTTGTTAGATTATAATCTATGAGTTTTGGTATGTCATTAATTAAAGAAATTATATACATTCACATTAATTGAAAAAAATAATTAAGGATACTTATTTAGTCCAAATCTATTTGCTATTTAAGAGGATAGTCTGCTTACTCACCAATTCATATTTTAGAGTAGAAGGTATAACTTGATTTTAATTTTCTGTATACTATTTGTTTTTATCTTGTGTTAAATACTTCATAGTTTTATCACTATCCTATAATTAATAATTTTATTATTGAAATGAAAGAATAAGTTTCATATACATTTATATCTGCTGTTTTTTCAATTTTGCTTACATGTTTGAGATTTAATATATTATTTTTATTTGTAATTATCTATTTTGCAGGTGAATGAAAAAATATGAAGATGTTGATATTGCTTATTATTTGTTGCAAGTTAGTCAATGGTGAAACTTATAATATGACTTTAATCCAAGGGGAAGATTTAGAATTGGAGAAACAACTACAAATTCTTAATAAACCATCTTTGAAAACAATTATTGTAAGTAAATTAGATGTTATATTTACTTTTTAAACATGTTATTATTTATATACATAAATATTATAAACAAGTAGATATTTTGTATTTATCAATAAATATATATATATATATATATATATTTAAATATCTAACAAAATTATTTAATTTCTTTTCTTTTCAGAGTGTGTATGGAGATTTATATGATTGCGTAGATTTTTACAAACAGCCAGCATTTGATCATCCTTTATTAAAAAATCATACTTTTCAACCTCAGGTATATCATGTAAATAAATAGTTTAAATTTATTAATATTTTATACTATAAGTGATAAATATGAACTATAAATAAATTTAAGAACCAAAATGTTTTTTATCACGTTGTTTAGATGAAGCCTACATACGAGAAAATGCGCAACAATAGTTCATCTTCAACTAGTGGACATTTATTTAAAATATTTAAAGAAGGAGGTTGTCCAGTGGGGACTGTTCCAATTAGAAGGACAACCAAAGCAGATCTTATAAGACAAAAACAACATTCTTCTAAGTTTGGATCTAAAGAACAACAAGCTCCTTTTGTAAGTGTTTTTTTATTTTTTATTTTATGTTATTGTTATTAATGGTCATTATTTTTAATTATTATCTAACATAAAATGTTATAGATTGCAGTAGTTAGAACTAATTCAGGAGGTCCATTTTCTGGGGCTGGCGCATTTGTTACTATTCATAAACCTAAAGTAGATGGCGGACAATATAGTGCTGTTCGACTTAGAGTCGAAAATGATGTTGATGCCATTCAGATTGGTTGGCGGGTAATTTTTAAATTTACTATACTTTTTCAAGTAGACAATTATATTTAATTAATTTATCAATTTATTTTTTAGGTGGATCCAGAATTATATGGTGATGATCAAGTTCGACTTTACACATATTTTAAGGTTTTATTTATTTATTTATTTGCTAGCATTCTATATCGATGATAATTTAGTTTCTCCATCAATAATTTTATATTAACTGTACACTATTTATTTATTTATTCTGAATAATTGTAATAACAGGCAGGTGAAATTAGTTGTTTTAACACAAAGTGTCCAGGATTCATTATTGTCAATACAGATATACCTCTTGATTATGTTTTTCCAAACTATTATGAGGGAGAGGGTGATCAAGATGTGGAAATTAGCCTCTTTCTTGCTAGGGTAATTACTTCTACATCTCTCTTTCAAATTTTATAAAAGATTTAAATGTTCATGTATTTTAGTTAATAAGAGTTATTAACATAATAACATAATGATGACAGGACTTAGTAAATGGAAATTGGTGGCTTGAACTTGGAAATGACGACATGCAAATAGGATTTTGGCCTTCGAGTATATTTACCGGATTACAAAATTCAGCAACTTATATAGATTGGGGTGGAGAGGTCTCTAGTGATAATGTTCCGATGGGCTTAGGAACATATGCACTACAAGATTCATCTAAAACCGCTATTTGTCGTCAAATTAGAGTGCTTACTCCAGATGCGAATTACACCAGTGATGCAGTTGGATTAACAGAACCATATTGTAATTTTGTTTCTGATGTAAAAAATAATAAGGGTGAAGCTTATGATGCTTTTGATCACGGACACAAGATTTATGATCACAATGTCTTCGGTTCAAATTTTGGCGGTGTTCCTTTTCCTAAAAAGAGAGGTTATAGTGTCTTAGACATTGGAGATGATGGTGATTTTTATGGACACTGTGCTTATTATGGAGGTCCTAATCCAACATATTAATTCATGTTAATTATACATCAATAAAGTCATGCAATATGTATTTGATTGAATGATGTTTTATTTCATAATAATTAATAATTCTTATATATATCTTTATATCTGAATGACATCTAAATAAAATAATTATATATATATATATATTGGTTTGTTGATTGTGAATTAAACCATAATACAAATGGTATATTTTTGAATGATATATCCCAATTCAGTTATACAAATTACATGTATTTTCACTCATAAAACAACAAATATAAATAAAGTATTTATTTAAAAAGGGAGTGATAAGGGTAGAAATTTGAAAAAGAATGACTTTACATCACCTCATTGATTGAAAAAATAAAAAATATGATTAAAAAAATAAAAAATATAAGAAAAAAGAGAAGAGAGATAAATTATTTGATTTTTTCAGTCCACATACACCACATTATTTTCTCTCTTAATTTCTCACCCAAATTCACTCTCCAATCATTTCTCTTATTTAAATATGAATGATGTAAATTAAATCATATATATATATATGACGTTCATTAAATACAAATGGTATATTATTGAATGATATATCTAAGATAAAAATATATCATGATTCAATCCGAAAAAAGTTTTGCAACAATACATATTATTGATATTACAAAAATTACAGCAAATTAGCGATAACATGAATTAATGCAAAATTTATTGTACTTTCATACAGTGAATTTTTTTATTTTTTATTTGAATAAAGGAGAGATAGCATGAGACCATTGTAGTCGAGAATTGAAAATTATTTACTAAACAAGACATTCGATTAAAAAAATGGCTAAAAAATAAAAATATTATAAAACTGAAAATATAATTAGATTTTTTAAAATCCAAAGTATAAATAAAGATTAGAACACAATGTTGTAAAAAAAAAAAATATAAGAAATTAATATATTAGAACATAACTATAAAATATTCAAAAATAACAACCATAAAAACAATATATAAATATTCTAACAACCTCAAAAAATTAATCAAAAAGATATTAAACTTCAATCATTATTCTTTCCTTTATTGATTCTCTGTGTGATTTCTAGATTATCCATACTATTTTCGATCATTTTAGTTGTCAAGACAAAAACACATATTTTATCTATCAAATTAGTAAATAATAACAAAATATTTAACAAAACTCAAACAGTGTAATATATACAGCAGTAGTTCTTATTATGCATAAACAATCAAAAGTAAATATATACCTTTTTAGTTATTTCTTGGAAAACATGAATAGTTTAATAATTGTTCGCGAATATACATTTCAGTGATATTTTCGGTGGCTGCAAGAACATTAGTACTAATCGCCTCCATTTGAGCCGGTAAACTTTCTATTTTGGATTTAGGTATTGTTGATATTTCACATCTATTTTGGATTTAGGTATTGTTGATATTTCACAAGATTTCCTCGTTACAATATATATGACCCATTTCAATAAAGTAACATTCTTTAGACGAGAAAATGATTTTTTTTTTAATAAAGAAAAAAAATATTATAAAAAATTACTAACTAGTTCTATTTCTTTAATAAAACCAAAAAACATTAAAAACAAAGCAATATTATTGAAGTACACTTAACAACGACAATATTTATATAAGATTACAGATAATTCCACAACAGTTGCACATTAATAAACAAGATGTTTTTTAAGTTAAAAAAACCACAAAAGAGGAGACATAAAAGAAAAGAAAATAATACACTGAACATCAATTTGCAGAAGAAACCTAGAGTTGTCAGATTCTTCCCCAAGTCATCTAAAGAAGCTTACATAATAACAAGTAGAGATCAACCATTTACTTCACAAAGTATATTCAGAGAGACGAAACAAGTTGTTTCAGTATTTGCCTGAAAACCCAGTCGGCAATTGCAGAAATGAAGATGAATTGTAAATTTCTAGTCATCATCCAACTGTACTAGCTGTGCCCGCCTCTTTTCTGCTGCTAACTTTCTGATAAAGAAACCCCATCTCATAGCTGCTTTAATTTTCAACCAACCAGCAACCGCTTTACCAGGACGAATACAATCCTCATCGAAACTGAAATTCAAATCTGGAGTTGGAGCAGGCATGTAAGAATTGAAGCCAAACCCATCATCTGGTATATTTATATTCCCATGATGGTTATGACCACCTCCCATACTGAAAAGTCTAAGCAAATGCTGCATGTCTTCATTCTCAAGTATCTCGTGACTTCTCATCCGAATTTCCTCCTCCGATAAGAGATCCTTTTCTCGGTTATTTGACCAGTCGTCGTACGAATTCATCGCGTATTGATTGGATGACGTGTTCATTTCTTGGATCGATGTTGATGCTGCTTCAGGAGGACCGAGTGCCAGTCCTACAACACTGCTATTGTATCTACTGTCGTTGTTTACTTGATGCTCTTGTGAAGAAAATATATTGTTATCGTAATGGTTGTTATGGGTTTCAGGGTTTAGGAACTGAGAGGAGGTCGGGAATTTGCTTGCTAAGCTCTCGTTATAACCTGAAGAATTCGAAGAAATTAAAAACAAAATAGAAAAATAAAAGAGCAAATAGAGTAATTAATGAGCACAAGTGTGCATGTAATCTATTGATACATTGTTCTTACATTGAGAGAGAATTGGGACCTGTTGTGGAATGTGCTTAATCTAAATTGGACGATGTCTATTGGATTGGTTGAGGATTGATCGAGCACTATGACCGAGAGTGTAGTGATCAACTAAGAAGTTCTTTCAAATTGTTTTTCATCGTTAAGAAAAAGATAACAGAGATAAAAATACAAGCTTGTTTTATAGGAATAGTAATTAATCGTTTTTATTTTAAAAGTCAATCTATTCACCGGTCTATATAGTATTTTTCCAATCAACTAATTCAATTCATGTTACTATATTCAATTCGATCTCCCAAAATTGGAAAGCATCGTCTCCCCATTCTCGTAAAAGAAACCTAAGGATTTTTTACGGAAAAAACATGCCAGAATTCTTAACAGCTCGATATTAACCACACTGGTTTAGGTTCTCTCCGGTTCTCCTGTATCCTAGAATGAACTTTCTTGAGTAGCTTAGGATGAATTAGCTTTAACTTTGCTTCCTTCATTTTCATGTTGTCTTTTGTGTAGTTTGTTTGGATTATATAAAATGACCTTTCTTTTGAAAAAATGAAAAGGAGGTTGTGCAATAAATATTCATGCTATTGTTGACCAACAAAGTAATTTCAAGTTTGCTACTTGTTTGATAACACTACTTATAACATATCTGAATCATTAGATTGATTTGAGTTAAATTTATTTTATAATTGTTTTTTTGGGCCACTAAATTATTTAGATCCAACTCAAGTTAAGATAATTGTTATTTTAGACCACTAAATGATTAAGGGTTGATTTGAAACAATGTTTATTTGATAATTGCTTATTTAGACCACTTAATTCATTCGGTAAGTTATTAATGACTAATTAACTCATTCCCAAAACACAACTTTAACTCAAATAAATCCAATAACGTCATTATAAAAGTAAACTAGTCTTGAAGAACTTTCTTCACATTATATTCAACTTACATATGCCAAGTATTTACTATTTATATTTTCATTAATTATTCTATATTTTTAGAGACTAAAATAATTCAGCACTTCAAATTCATTTTTCATTATTTAGCTTCAACAATTAAATTTTCAGTTTTATCAAAACGCACTCTATTCACAAAGATACTAGCCCGTTTCAGCATAAAGCATATCAAGAATACAAGAAACTGAAAAGATTGAAAACTGAAAATTTACCATCAAGTTGCAAGCTGGACTCCCCTGCTGGCTGCTCAGAAGGAACTGAAACTGATGATGTGGAAAGCTGATTATCAAAAGAATTTGGATACTCGACTGGACCAGCAGGTAGTAGTTGATTGCGAGATGCATTCAACCTCTTCGGTTGGTGGTCATAGCCAAAAAGTGATTTGCCATCATACTCGATCACTTGGCTCCAGTTTTCATAAGCCTTCTTCACCAAACTGTCCACATACACCTACAGTACAGATTTCAAGCTTCTTTCATTTTTCAATCATAAACTTTATATACAAATCAAAATAAACTACACTACTAAATATATAAAACCGACCTTCTGGGTTTCAGAGAGAGAATCAGCTGTCAAGTATTGTTCACCGGTTATAAGTCCACTCAACTCATAAATGTTGTTGAAGACAACGCCAAGATACCTCGATTCATCTGGATAATATACATAAAGCCTCCCACTCAAAGCACAGGTCTTGGCATGCTCTATGAGAGCATCCCACATTTTATTGGACATACCAGTTCCAAGGATCTAGAACAATAAAACCCGAGATGAAATACAAATCATAGAGTGTAATCTAGTTAATCATCAAAAAGAATTGACAATCTTACACTTCGTAACTTCTGGGGATCTCTAACTACAAAACGAAGAAAGTCTTCGACCGTGTATAATCCAGCTTTATTTAGTCTTTTATGGAACGACCCATCTTTACCAATCTTCTCTAGTCTCCAAACCTCGTCATTCAAAGCAGGTGGGTAGTGTTTCTTGTATACTGCCATTAAGAGAAATTATTATCTCAAAACTAAGATAATGGAAATCTAAGAGCATGTTTAAAAAAGGTTTCAAAAGAAAAAATAAAGATTTTTTTTTAAAACCCCATTTGATAAGAGATAATTGGGTGTTGTGTGTATTGTCCAATATATCCTTTGAATTGCAGATGAAAAGAAAAGACCTTCCTTTGATTGATAATGAATAAAAATTAAAAAGAGTATCTTAGTCAATGATTTGAATGATGATGGGATGAAGGGTTATTTGAGATTAATTTCAAAGAACCTACTACACAATCATCAATCGTATCATTCAAATCATCAACCAAAATACAATCTATTTAAAATATATATATATAAATATATACTCTTAATGACTTTTACCCAAAATATCTCGTTTTCAATAACCTATATCTAATAAGGTTATTTGAAAAATAACCACTTGGTTATTCCAATAATCCTAGATCAAACAAAGCCCCAAATATCCCTTCATCAAACAAGGCCTACAATAAAAATGACAAATACGTTCAAGCATAACATACATTCTCCACGGTGATCTTTAACAGTGAAGGCTTCTGTCTTTGCCTCTCGTATGCGTATTCCTTCACAAAAGCCTGAAGAAACTTTAAGACCAAGCCTGAACTTGCGGCTCCTAATCCAACTTGAATTATCTGTAAATGTAAGCTCTCCAAGGGTCCCTACACCTTCCTTGAGTGTGACTTGCAACTCTCCGTGCAAAAGAGGTCTCTTCCCTTCACGCTCTTTTACAACATGGCTCTCGAATTCCTCTTGGCTCCAGTCTTCATCATCTTCATTGTTGAAATCGCCTTCTAAAACAACCACGTCCAGCTTTATATTGGACTCGGGACCAAATGTTACAACTTGACCCACGCTTACATCAACCAAAACAACATGGATTGTAGCACCCTGCTCTCCTTCAACCTTTCCACCGGTGAACAGGGGAAGAGATAACCTAGATTTGAATTGAAGCTGCATGTTCCGTCCATTTGGCCCTTCAATTCGTTTAGGGGAGGATCTGAAAGTTCAAGAAAATCAAGGAAGCTTTCCATTAGTATCATACTCCCTGAAGAAGCACGACATCCCCACCGCTATGACTCCTCACTTTAATCAAGGCGCTTTCAGTAGGAATCAAACTTCACACCTCACCTCTCAAGTTCAAAACTCTTTTAATAATATATGAAGCCAATGTAGAGAGTACAGACTACAAAATTTTTAAAGAGAGCTTAAAGATTTGTAAAATCAATGTTATGAAATATCTCTCTACCTTCCATCTAGTCTAGAAGGGCCTAATTTTGCTAGAGCGCGTTCAACTTCTTCACTAACCTGTCAAAGAAAACAAGTAAAGAAAAATGAAGGACTGAAGGGAGAATCTACTGAGCTTAAGTTCCAGAGAATAGAAATGCTAACTAAACATTTTTTTTTTCTTTCAACCCCTTTATGAGGCAGAAAGATGAAGATAAATCAATCATAAACTGAAATGTAGATATGGGATATATGATCCCCATTTGGAAAGAAAATTCAATTTTTCTATCCGGATCAAGACGAAAAACAACCGATAAATTTTTAAAATGTACTAAGTTTAGTTTCCAAACGTTTCTGTATTTGGATTCAGTTCCATATACAGAAACAGGAATAATAAGTTTATCATTAGAACACAGAAAGAATAAAGATCAAATATTTTGAAGGAGGGTCATATTTTTTTTCTTCAAGAAGATAAACTAAAATTGAAGCATCAAAATCAAATCATGTATCTTACAACTCTGCGTAGAATTGGTTCCAAAGACGAGCAAAGTTTCTGGAGACTGTCCAACTTCAATGCTTCAACAATAACACTGCATGAAATATTATTGTTAACAGCACAACATTTCATTTCTAACCATAAACATTAATTGAATAGATATAAAAGAAAAGGTAAGTATTCAAGAATGTAATTTACTGAAAAAGAGCTGTTCAAGAAATAGTAAGGGAGAAGAAAACAATAATTCATTAAAGATATCAATCAAGAACCACAATTCATTAGAAAAAAAAGCAAAATTCTCAAGCCTCTCTAATAGCCCATTTCAAGGTGTCCAAATTAACTGAGATCAACATCCAAACGGAGTTTTGAGTCATCATATGAAGAAATGGTTCTTTTGCCTATATGTCCCGTAAATTCATATTAAGTCCCCAGCATATTTTAAACTTAGGTATATTAGAAATTATTGTCACTGAGAAGACATATAATTGATCCAACAACACAAACCATATTCATGCAGGCTAAGGCATCAAGGAAACAAGAAATAAGCCACTACTAAAATTCAAAACATTAAGTTTGATTCAAATAGATCATTCTATGAAAATAAGAATCCCAACTTGAGATTGAAGCTTTTGGTCAACTACCCTGATATTGAGAACTAATTATCTGTTCAACACAAATTTATCTAACTAAAAACCAACAATACACAGCTATAAAACTCGTTTTCCAGAAGAAAAAACAACAATACTAACCGTTCAAACAACCTAAAATCAGCATAATTGACAAATAGCAAACCAGATTTACCTGGCCAAAGCCGGACGCTTCCGCTCCGGCTGCTGTTCATCTTCTGCTGCCTCATCCAAACTTCTCTTTCCTCTCATAGAGTTTATCCTCTCCATGTACCTGGTATGCATTTTCACCTAGAGAGCCAGTCTACAGATCCAAAATCCGAAAAACCCACCACAACTACTTCGTTAAATCTCCGTGGAAATCGAAACTGCTACAAAGCCTTCCCGCTCCCGGATCTGTTAAACTAACCCAGATCTCGCAACAACAAAAAAAAACCCTAATTGAACAATAAAAAAGCAATAAAGAGCCAAAGTGACGGCTAACTTTTGATGATCGTAAATAGTATGAATAATTTAGTAATTTCTCTCTCAAACAGAGAGCATTTTATTGTTGAACTTTAGAAGTTGGAATGGTCTACTATGGCAACTATCTATGGAACTGAGCTGAGCTGTACCTAGTCAATAGCCTTGCCGTAGAATTGTACGAGTTTAAACAATTCGTTTGATAGAAAGAAACACAATTTTAAAACTTTTTATAAAACATGATGATGATGGTCATGGTACTAAACTAAACTGTTTTTTTTGGCCAAATTATTTGAAATTAATTCAAAATTATTAATTATATAATAAATATCTTTTTTAATCACACCCAACCTAGGAAGATTGAAGATTCTTCGACTGAAATTTTTTATATAATTACTTTTTTGGACAAACCTACACTATTAATAATAAGTCAACAAAAATATTAAAATATTTCTCATTTTATAAAATGTATTTATTATCGAATGTAATGTAAGAATAAACTTTGATAAATAAATCTAATTAATCTAATTTTATAATATATATATATATATAATATATATATATTAAGCATAGCCACCGCTTTTAGCAAAATAAAAAACAAGAAATAATTAGGGCCGTGGTTTATAAGGACGATCTAGACTGTCTGTCCATTTCGCAACATATGACGTAATATGGACACGTCACTTGCAAAACAAGTAGGTCCTACTCCAATCCATTTCACGTAATATGAGCCTCATAAATTGGAAAATTTGACGAAATAACCCTAATAATAAGGTTATTTCAAAATTTAGCATAACTAGAATAAATTTAGCAAATATAACCTTTTCTCATTGACAAAAGACATCTTTACCCTTTCATTAAAATATACCTTTTTTTATTTCCCAATCCATTTTCCCTCTCTCTCCATTCCAGTCTCCTCTTTCTCCCCCGACCCTCAAATCTCTCTTTTTCTTCTCCCCCGACGATCCAAGCGAACCCACAAAACAAAGAAGTCGATTGATCAACTCCCCGAGGTAACGCCGGAATCCCTTCATCATTTCAGGTAAGTTATGCCCGTTTTTCTGTCGTTTTTCTTGTATGCGTGCTGAAACGGAAAATGGTTTAGGATTTAGGATTTTATTTAAGATTTTAGATGGCGGCTGAATGATTTTAAGGGTGGTTGAATGATTTATGGTCTAATATCCATCTGTCGTAGGCGTCGCAGACGAAAATGCATATGTCATCTGCGAAAATGCATCTGTCGCAGGCGAATGTCGCCTGCGAATATGCATCTGTCGCCTACGAATATGCATCTGTCGTCTGCGAAAATTGCGCATCTGTCGCCTGCGAAAATTGCAATAGAAGTTCCAAAAGTTCTTTCGTTCGCACGGTTGCAGTTTAGGATCAATAGAAGCTGCCAGAAAGAACAGAGTTGCGCGGCAAGGTAGTATAGACCATTTCCGCCGGTAAATGAACAAAAAACCGTCTTTTTCTGCTCAATCAATACCCTAATCTCCAGAGTTAGACCCTCTGGTATGGCTTTATCCTACAGACTTTCCAAGACATTCAAATCACAAGCCTTGCTTCCATCATTATACCCATTTTCTTCTGGATCCGGAACCAACTAAATTGAAATTTATGTTTGATTTGTACCCAGCTTCCGCCCTTTTAACATCTGCCAAGACTGGTCAAGGACTTGAGATGGTTCTTCATGCTGTCATAGAACGGATCCCTCCTCCCTTTGGGAAGTCTAGTATTCCATTACGTATACTTTTACTCGACTCTTATTATGATGAATACAAGGGAGTTATTTGCCATGTGGCAGTTGTTGATGGAATTTTGCAAAAGAGGGATGATATTACATTTGCAACAAGTGGTAATTCCTATGAAGCTTCATAGATGGGGATCATGCACCCCTGGATTCTATTAATAGGGCAAGTGGGATATGTTGTAACCGGTATGCGATCAACCAAAGAGGCTCGTGTGGGTGATACTGTTTACCGGAAGCGCTTCATTGTCGATGTCCTTCCTGGTACTTTAAACTCAATTTACTTTGAATTGTCTAATTCCCTTATGTACTGAAACTTGATGTTTAATTCTTAGGTTTCAAGCCTACAAAGTACATGGTGTTTACCCAGCTGATGGATCAGACTTTGAGGAACTTAACCTGGCTATAGAGAGACTAACATGCAATGATGCTAGCGTCCAAGTGAATAGAGAAAGCAGTATTGCACTTGGTCTTGGTTTTAGGTTAGGACAAGTCAAGTGATGGGAGTGTCTCGTTTGTAAAATGTACTTGGTGAATACAAATGAACTGATTATTATTGCATGGTTCCACTTTCAGGCTTGATTACATGGATGTTTTTCATCAACGCCTTGAACATGTCTTAATTACCTCAGTTTTACAATTTTGCGTTATAAGTTATTGTTACTGCAATTTTTCTTATGAGCCTAAGTACATAATGGAATTTATTTTACATGCTAAGCATCATTTCCTTCCATCATTTTATTGAATGTAGGAGCATGAAGTTCATGTCATTTCCATTGTTCCCACTGTACCATATATCTTTGAATATTCAGATGGAAGGTATGTAAAATACACACTGTTAGATAAAATTAGACCGGTTCACATAAATTAAATAAACCTTCCATGCAGGAACAAGGAACCGGACCGGTCAAACAAATAAACCGGCTAAGAAGACTAGCCGGTCAAGCTATTAAACCGACCAGGAACATTTGGAACATCACCGCACAAAGAAAGGATCGGCCAAAGCTTAAAACTGGAAACATCAGACAGCCGATCAGCCACAAGGCAGAGGAATAACCAGAAGATGTTCGGTTAAACCACTCACACCGGAAGCCATCCGGTTAAGTCGAATGACCGACCAGTACAAGAAGACAATTCGGGTATCTGTTGAGAATGATACCAAAGGAACAGACTGAACACTTCCATATCCATACAAGTCTGAGGAAAGTCTGCAGGCTGCAGAAGACAGTCCTACAGGATCTTTCCACTTCGGGATAAGTCAGAAAGGAGATCTTCCAAGTACAGACAACTGTTTAACAGACAGTGTCCACATTGAGTAAAAGACAAACCTAGCAGGTTTGTCTTACACACCGGAAGAACAGACTGCCAAGTCTGTGAGATTGACCGCCAGGTCTGAGATTGACCGTCAGGTCTGAAAAGATGACCGCAGGGTCTGAATCACTGAACCTCTGAACCTCTGCTCAGCCAATCAAATTCAAGGAAGTGAAATATGACCGTTGGCATATTTCATCTATAAAAGGGGCAGTTGAAGAAGAGTAAATGCGGGACAACAAGAGATTCTAAGAGCATTTAATTTACAAGTGAAAAACAGTGTGTTCTATCTCTAGAGAAAGCCTAAGTGCTAAAGTTGAAGTGTGTTTTACAATTTCGGTGTAAATTGTAAGAGTGCTATCGAGCAGGAAATAAGTCTCGATCGGATTGTACTTGTATTCTTAGTGAATATCCTTCTCGCGGTTTCGAGAGGAAGGGGTGACGTAGGAGCTTTATCTCCGAACATCCATAAAATCTATCTTGTTACTTACTTTCTGCCGGTTCCATTTTCTAACCGACTGACGCCGCTCTAACCTATTTGACTCTATTCAAACCGGACCGTCAGGTTACAAATACCGACCCATCAATTTTTCGAACCTTCATCATCCAAAACCGGTTCTGCCTATTATACAAGTGTGCTGCTTCAACCTGAAACAAACATCTTCCGCGCTTGAACCTAGTTCAAGGGTTTGTGACAGTTTGTGTAGTATTGAAACCCCGGTGTTAATCTCTAACCAGATTAACCACCACCCTTTGAGTGAGAACCGCTGACCGGTCCAACCCCGGTCCTCCAACGGCTACCTAGATCCTAACAATTGGTATCAGAGCAGTTAGTTTCAATACTCAAGCAAGCATGTCTTTCGATAGGCCTCCAATGCTAGAAGGTGATGACTTTGCCAACTGGAAGGAACGCATGCACCTACACTTAATCACCTTGGATGATAAGATGGAGTCCATTCTGGCCGAAGGACCGATAATCATTGATAAAGACAGAAAGGAATGGACAGCTGAAGACATGAGAAGAAACAACCTGGATAACCATGCTAGAAACCAGATCTCCAACAGTGTGGACAGAAATACATACTGCAAGATCAGAGATTGCAAAACCGCGAAGGAGACATGGGACACGGTTATTCAGATCTTTGAGGGGAATGAAAGAACAAAGGAAAACAAGATAATGGTGGCTACTCAGAAGTTTGAAAGCATCAAGATGAGACCGGGAGAAACAATGAAGGAGTACAGTGACCGGTTCACTGGTGTGTTAGATGAGCTAGCAACTCTTGGCAAGAGGTATGACAACAAAGAGGTCATCATGAAAGCTTTAAGATCTCTTCCGAGTGCGTGGGACATAAAGACAATGGTGATGAGGGAATTAAACAGCCTACGTAAGATGAAACTACACGATGTATTCGAAGATCTTAAGGCATATGAGTTTGAAATGAGATCTAGGACTGAAGAAGAAGTCTCGGCCTCAACATCAACCAGAGCACTAATCACATCTACAGAACCGGCTGCACCTGCACCAGCACCTGCACCGATCAGAACCGCCGAACAGTTCACCGAGGATGCCATGGCAATGCTTGCACAGAAGTTTGAGAGGTTCATGAAAAGAAGCCAACCAACAAACTACAACTATGGTGATAAATCCAATATAAGGTGTTATAACTGTAACTGCTTGGGACATTTTAAGTGGGAATGCAGAAAACCAAGGAGGGATGACCGGAAACCGGATTACCAAAATAACCGAAACAATTATCAACAAACCGGTGAAGGAAGTGAGGTTCAGAAAGCACTGATAGCCGATGATGGAGGAAGTCTATGGGCTCACAGTGACAGTGATGATGAACTCACATGTCTCATGGCAAATGAGGAACAGGTATTTGACTCTCCTTGTGAAGAATTTACTAAAGATGAGTTATATAATGCATTGAATGACGTGGTAGAAGAGTATAAGAACCTGTTAGCCATGTTACCTAAGCAAATCAACCTTTGAACCGACCCTATAGTACCCATTCCGACAGAACTAGAAGTACCCGTTATAACCGAACCAGAGGTCATAGAACTTGATGAAATCCATGGCATAGAAACCAAATTAGAATCTGAACCACCAATTAGGACCGAACAGTCTAGTGAACCAGCTAGAGAACTGACCGAAGAGGAAAATGCCCGACTCTAGTATAAGATGGCCGCATATAAGAGATCTAGTGATATGGTAAAGAAAATGTGTAGTCATTACAGACACCCTTTTTGCATGTTGGGTTTAGGATACACAAAGGATAGCTCCAAAGACCAAAAACCTGTAGAGAAAGTGAGGTTTACAAGGAGTAATCTTCCTCTTATTAGATTCATCAAAAGCTCCCTGACCGCTGAAGAAGAGTTGACCGCATACTATAGGGAAGAAAAACTAAAATACAACTATGTTGGTCCAACCGACTCTGAGAAATGGCTTGACCCTAAGAAAAGAAAAGCCGACATTCTCAAAAATAGGAAAGCCAATCGTCAACCGCATAGGTCAAACCAAAGATCACCCTCATTTAAGACCTTCGTAGAAAAACCAAGATACCCAAAACCGAGTGCCAAAAGGACGGTTAAAACCTTAGCAAAGAAGGTTGTCCGGTTTGTCAAGGTTTGGATACCCAAGGGACTAATCGCATGTGGACCCAAGTGAATGTGGGTACCAAGTAGTTGTAAATATGTACCTTTTGCAGGATTTAAAGAAACGGCTAGAAAACTCTGAATGGTACTTGGATAGCGGTTGCTCCAGGCATATGACCGGGAACAACAATCTGCTAACCGACATCAGAATAGAAACCGGTGCTCTAATTACCTTCGGTGACAACTCAAAAGGTAGAACTGTGGGCAAGGGTAAGATTGTCCATGGTAACCTAACAATTGATAATGTGCTCTTAGTAGAAAACCTACGTTTTAACTTGCTAAGTATTAGTCAAATGTGTGATGCTGGATACACGATAGAATTTCTTAAACATGCATGCCTAGTTAAGAACTCTCAAGGTATCATACTACTAACCGGAAATAGGCTAGAAAATATTTACAAGGTAGATTGGAAAACTAAGGTAGAATACCCTGTATGCATGATAGCTAAGACTGATCAAACATGGTTATGGCATAAGAGACTAAACCATCTAAACATGAAAACCTTAAACTACATTCGCGGTAAAAAGCTAGTAGAAGGTATTCCTGACATAATATTTAACAAGGATAAGGTTTGTTCAGCATGTCAAATGGGTAAACAGACTAAGTCAACCTTTAAGAGTAGAGGAAATATCCAATCTAGCCGATGCTTAGATCTCTTACACATGGATTTATTTGGACCGATTCAGGTCGTTAGCCTAAGAGGTATGCTTTACACCATGGTAGTTATTGATGATTACTCTAGGTTTACATGGGTAATATTCCTACCATCTAAACGTGAAACCGCTTTAAACTTGATCACCCTACTTAAACGTTTGCAAAATGAAAAATCAACTCGCATTAATAGCATTAGAAGTGATCGAGGTACCGAATTTACCAATAGTACCTTAACCGCATTTCTTGATGAATCCGGCATTAGACACGAGTTGTCTAGTGCTAGGACTCCTCAACAAAATGGCCTGACCGAGAGAAGAAACCGGACTCTCAAGGAAGCCGCACGGTCCATGATAGCCGATTCGGGTATTGCTCAGAAATTCTGGGCTGAGGCTATCAACACTACATACTATACACAAAACCGGTCTCTGATTAACAAGTTTCATAACAAAACACCATATGAGGTTTATTTTAACAGGGTTCCTAATCTTAAGTACCTCAAGATTTTCGGTTGTAAGTGGTATATTCATATAAATGGTAAAACATATCTTTCTGCTTTTGATGTAAAAATCGATACTGAGATCATGTTAGGTTACTCAGCAGTGAGTAAGGCATATAGAGTGTATAACAATAGAACTTTAACCATGGAGGAAACACTTCACGTTGTTTTCGATGAATCGGTTGAAAGTAATACTGCATCATGCTTTGATCTACACAACAGATTGGAAAACAACAATATCCACTCTGATAGTGAAGATGAAATCCCGGTTTTCAGGCGGTTTGTCCATGACCAGATGGGTAATATTGAAACCCAGCCGGATCAAGCTGTCCCACGATAGGAAACTAACACTTCGGTCCAAACCGAGGTAATCGGTCGGTCTGATAATCCTGTTCAGCCTACCGATCTGTCTAGCCTTGATCAAACAAACGGTAATCTGGTAGACATCCTTGAACCGAATTTCAAAAGAAACACTAAACATCCTCCTGAGCAAATTATAGGTGACCCTTCAGAACCTATTCGAACTAGGGGTCAACTACTGGAGGAATACCTTAATTCCGCCTTTATATCCCAGATTGAGCCGAAAAGAATAGATGAAGCATTGTCAGATCCGAATTGGATCTTGGGAATGCAAGAAGAATTAAACTAGTTCGAGAGTAATAAAGTCTGGTACCTAGTCCCTAGACCGAAAGATCAACCGGTCATAGGAACAAGATGGGTATTTAGAAATAAACTCAATGAAGACGGTTTGGTCACAAGGAACAAAGCCAGATTAGTGGCACAAGGTTACAAACAGGAAGAAGGTATTGATTTTGAAGAATCATTTGCCCCTGTAGCTAGGATTGAGGCCATTAGGATTTTTCTAGCTTTTGTTGCATTCAAAAACTTTAAGATTTTTCAAATGGATGTTAAAAGTGCATTTTTGAATGGTGACCTACGTGAAGAGGTATATGTTGAACAACCACCCGGTTTTAAAAGTGCTGAATTTCCAAACCATGTATACCGGCTAAACAAAGCTTTATACGGTCTAAAGCAAGCACCTAGAGCCTGGTATGACACACTAACCGCATTTTTGATCGCACATGATTTCACGATCGGCTCGGTGGATAAAACATTGTTTAAATTTGAAAAGAAGGAACATATTCTCCTTGTTCAAATCTATGTAGATGATATCATTTTTGGTTCAACCGATCCTAAGTTGTGTGATAAGTTTTCAACCCTGATGACTAACAAGTTTGAAATGAGTATGATGGGAGAATTAAATTTCTTCTTAGGCCTTCAGGTTAAACAACTCGAAGAAGGAACGTTCATAAGCCAACCTAAGTACACCAAGGAGCTCCTAAAGAAGTTTGGGATGGACACATGTTCCTCAGCGGCTACTCCAATGAGCTCATCGGTTAAATTGGACAAGGATGATGAGGGTCAATCGGTAGACCAGATAGCTTACCGGGGCATCACCGGTTCTCTCCTATACCTGACAGCAAGTAGACCGGATATTCTATTTGCAGTCGGTGTGTGTGGAAGATTTCAAGCCAATCCAAAACAATCCCACTACACAGCCGCGAAGAGGATATTGAAGTACCTAAAGGGAACACCTGATGTCGGCCTGTGGTATCCAAAGGACTCCTCCTTTAACCTAACGAGTTATTCAGATGCAGACTATGCAGGTTGTAAGATTGACAGAAAAAGCACCAGCGGAACATGTCAGTTCCTAGGTGACCGACTTGTTTCATGGCATAGCAAGAAACAGACATCGGTGGCCACATCAACCGCAGAAGCTGAATACCTGGCGGCCGGAAGTTGTTGTTCACAACTCCTTTGGATCCAACAACAACTGACGGACTTCGGTGTCATAGCCAAAGAGTCTCCGATCTTCTGTGACAACACAAGTGCCATAGCAATCACCTACAATCCGGTTCTCCACTCCAGAACCAAGCATATCGACAAAAGGCACCACTTCATCCGGGAACATGTCATGCTGAAGCATATCCGGCTAGAATACGTACCGACAGATCAACAAGTAGCCGATATCTTCACCAAGCCTTTATAGGAAGCTAAGTTCTCTCAATTCAGACTCACTCTCGGCTTAACCGATATTAGTCAAATCCTTCCTAAGGATGCTTAAAAAGGGAAACCGGTTCGGACAGACAAAACCGGTAGTTCCTCCTAACCTGTTGGACTTCAAATTTTCTTGGTATCTATGGAAGAACCGCCCAGCTTCTCAGATAGAGTAAACCGACCGGCTACTTGGTGCATGCACCAAATAACCGCATCGGGATGAACAACTGATAGCTGACCGGTTCGGAAATAGGTTATCTTAGATTATTTGAAATTCAAATAAAAGTGGAATAACTATCAGTGTTTAAAGATATCTGTTCTGAAACATTGCCTTTTCAAAGTAAAATGGTCGCACCTAAAAAGACGTGAAGATCTGATGATATCTTTCATAGTCCAGGTCTATGACCAACACCCTAGACTGCAAACATGCCTATTTCATGCAATACCTTTTATCCTGCAGTTAATAGATATCATCACATGTAATATCTAGACATTAGGATACTCCCCCAACCAATATTTAAGAGAAGCAAACATTAACCAAAACACTCACAAGACAAAAGACCATTCTCTCACTAAGGCAAAAATGTCTCAGTTTCCTAACATCTTTCAAGTTGATTTACAATCTGCCTTGAGCACCGAACACTATGAGGTGTACAAAGTGATCAAATCCCTGGAAGACACTGGTCTTCGATACTTCCTAGATGACAAGAAGACTATATACTCTGAATCAGTCCTAGAATTCCTGTATAATGCCAGGGTATTCAGAGGAACTCCTCATTTCGATACTCATATCCAATCGAAAGTGGGAGGTATAGTCTTTGACTTCACCGAGAATGATTTTGCTAGGTGTTTTAGCCTGCCAAAGCAAGGGTTAACAGATCTCAATGTTCCGGCTGATCTGAAGGCCGAGATTTCCCTCACCTTTGCACGATCTAACGAACCTGTTGATGACCATGGTACGAAATCACTCTTGAAAGCTAAATATCAGCTCCTCAATGATGTGATAGGGCGAGGCATCTTAGGGAGAGATGTGACGAACACCTACTGTACCGCGACATTCAATATGATGGCTACTATCAACACAGGTACACCGGTGAACTGGTCAAGAGTACTGTTCGACGTTCTAATCTGGATGATTAACGTTCGAACAGTCGGCCTCGTTCCCCAACTGAGCTGCCTGCTCGTTGAGCTTGGAGTACCGACCTGTCCAGGAGAAGGTCTAAACCAAGCTCAAGTGCTGACCAAAGAGATAACCGACTCCTTCCATGAGCGGTTTGAAAGGGCTTGGAGGAGGAGGAACCGCCGCAACAACCCCAACGGTGTCGTCAACTCCAACGGACACTAAGTTACTCCTTCCTACACCCGGTCATTTTGCTGCACGTACCGGGTGTATCGTTGTCCAACCCCATTATGATCTTTCGGTTTTATCCTTGTTTTCTTCGGTTTTATTCATGCCTTCTTCGGCTTTATCTATGTTATTCTTGGTCTCCTTTGATTAACTTCTTGTGTGTTGGTGCATTAATGAAAAGTAATTTAATTAATGAGGTAACCCCCAACCACCTGAATAATTACTATCCAACCAACTTGGTTACTTTACAACTAAATCCCACCTCGAGCTCCGCAATAAATTAAAAGTAACTCCTTCCCAATGCGTTTTGGAAACATAAATATTCTCTTCCCTAATGAGACAAAACTGACATTCAATGCTCATATTTTCCCTCCAAAACCGACCCTATATAAAGGGCCATCTTCTACTCAACTCAACACATCCTAAAACACAAAACACTCTTGAAATCTCTTGAACTCTATCTCTCTCAGCAAAACCGTAATCATGCCGAGCCGAACCTTAGGAAACTTCTTGAGCGTCGATTTCAAATCATGTATGGAACATTGGGATGGAAATCATGCCAAGGAGATCATGTTTGAATCTCTCATTGATACCTCCCTTCGAACCTTCCTCGAAGAATCTGGTCCCGTACTCATTGAGGATGTCAAGGCGTTCTTCAGAAGCGCCTGCATCAGGGGAAACTACATCGTCTCTACGGTGAGAGACCATACTTTTTGGCTTGATGAAGCCGAATTTGCCCACAGAAGGGTTTTCTGACTTTCCAACTCTGGAGGGAAGTGAGGCATATTATCACGCACTACTCTTCTCTGGAACCGTTGTTCCGGCATCCATGTCAAGGATGTTCGAAGGGGATTCCGGTGTGCCCGGTCTAAACTCTGGCCGGTACTTGAGAATCAGCTTACTGATGTGAGGGGCATAACTGAGACCTTTCTTGGTTAGCACCATGTTTTTCAGGTTTTGAAAAATGACCGTTGACCAGTTGATGGCCGATTTGCTAACAATGTGGGTCATTATGTTGTATGTGTTCTTGGAGTACCTCTGATTTGGAGATTGACAAAGGATAGATCGGGTCACAATCTCAAGGAGGAGTTGGGCGTGATGACCGAGTCGGGTTTTTAACCCATAGTTTTCCACCAGAACAACGGTTCCAAAGAAGAGTAGTGCGTGATAATATGCCTCACTTCCCTCCAGAGTTGGAAAGTCAGAAAACCCTTCTGTGGGCAGGTTGAGCATGTGGGCAAATTCGGCTTCATCAATCCAGAAAGTATGGTCTCTCACCGTAGAGACGATGTAGTTGCCCCTGATGCAGGCGCTTCTGAAGAACGCCTTGACATCCTCAATGAGTACGGGACTGGATTCTTCGAGGAAGGTTCGAAGGCCGGTATCAATGAGAGATTCAAACATGATCTCCTTGGCATGATTTCCATCCCAATGTTCCATACATAATTTGAAATCGATGCTCAAGAAGTTTCCTAAGGTTCGGCTCGGCATGATTACGGTTTTGCTGAGAGAGATAGAGTTCAAGAGATTTCAAGAGTGTTTTGTGTTTTAGGATGTGTTGAGTTGAGTAGAAGATGGCCCTTTATATAGGGTCGGTATTATCGGGACATGGTTTTGATAATTTTAAATAAAATAATCAAAAAGGGAGAAATTGATAAAAAGATAAGACTTTTCCAAAAAATTTCAAAATTTTTCCAAATTTTTCGAAAAATTATCCCAAGTCAGTTTCAAAAATCCGGTCAAAGAAAGAACCGGCCTACACTTGCATTTCTACATGGTTTTGATAATTTTAAATAAAATAATCAAAAAGGGAGAAATTGTTAGATAAAATTAGACCGGTTCACATAACTTAAATAAACCTTCCATGCAGGAACAAGGAACCAGACCGGTCAAACAAATAAACCGGCTAAGAAGACTAGCCGGTCAAGTTAATAAACCGACCAGGAACATTTGAAACATCACCGCACAAAGAAAGGATCGGCCAAAGCTTAAAACCGGAAACATCAGACAGCTGATCAGCCACAAGGCAGAGGAATAACCGGAAGATGTCCGGTTAAACCACTCACACCGGAAGCCATCCGGTTAAGTCGAATGACCGACCAGTACAAGAAGACAATTCGGGTATCTGTTGAGAATGATACCAAAGGAACAAACTGAACACTTCCATATCCATACAAGTCTGAGAAAAGTCTGCAGGCTGCAAAAGACAATCCTACAGGATCTTTCCACTTCGGGATAAGTCAGAAAGGAGATCTTCCAAGTACAGACAACTGTTTAACAGATAGTGTCCACATTGAGTAAAAGACAACCCTAGTAGGTTTGTCTTACACACCGGAAGAACAGACTGCCAAGTCTGTGAGATTGACCGCCAGGTCTGAGATTGACCGTAAGTCTGAAAAGATGACCGCAGGGTCTGAATCACTGAATCACTGAACCTCTGAATCTCTGCTCAGCCAATCAAATTCAAGGAAGTGAAATATGACCGTTGGCATATTTCATCTATAAAAGGGGCAGTTGAAGAAGAGTAAATGCGGGACAACAAGAGATTCTAAGAGCATTTAATTTACAAGTGAAAAACAGTGTGTTCTATCTCTAGAGAAAGCCTAAGTGCTAAAGTTGAAGTGTGTTTTACAATTTCGGTGTAAATTGTAAGAGTGCTATCGAGCAGGAAATAAGTCTCGATCAGATTGTACTTGTATTCTTAGTGAATATCTTTCTCGCGGTTTCGAGAGGAAGGGGTGACGTAGGAGCTTTATCTCCGAACATCCATAAAATCTGTCTTGTTACTTACTTTCTGTCGGTTCCATTTTCTAACCGACTGACACCGCTCTAACCTATTTGACTCTATTCAAACCGGACCGTCAGGTTACAAATACCGACCCATCAATTTTTCGAACCTTCATCATCCAAAACCGGTTCTGCCTATTATACAAGTGTGCTGCTTCAACCTGAAACAAACATCTTCCGCGCTTGAACCTAGTTCAAGAGTTTGTGACAGTTTGTGTAGTATTGAAACCCTAGTGTTAATCTCTAACCGGATTAACCACCACCCTTTGAGTGAGAACCGCTGACCGGTCCAACCCCGGTCCTCCAGCGGCTACCTAGATCCTAACACACACTTTCATAGAGTTTCTATAACCGAGAGGGAATTTCTTTTGGGTTAACAAAAAAGTTTTATCTTTTAATTTCTTTCCTGTTTTTAGCAAACTAGAAGTCCAAAATCCTGATATGTTACCATCAAACCCTAAATACTACGTTGTATCTACTTGGGAGCCAACTGTCAAAGCGACAATTATTCTTCCTAATGAGTAAGTTCCCATCTATATCTCTTTCGATATAATCAACTACCTCATGTTAGTTATTGTTCTCTGCTTTGTGTTTCATAGGTATGTAGGTTCTGTTATTACACTTCATATTACTTACTTGGTTGTTATATCATCATCTTTTAGGATGTATTATCATTGTTATTGTTTTTCCTTGTCTTTAATTAAGGATTTCGGCCATGAGAAAAAATGTGTTGGCAAAGTGTTATGGAGGGGATGCGTCGAGGAAGAAGAAGTTGTTAGAAAAGCAAAAAGAAGGAAAGAAGAGGATGAAACGAGTGGGCACTGTTGATATTCCTCAAGAGGTTTTTCAGGAAATTCTCAAGGTTTCTGGATGGATTCCTTGAGAAAAGAATGCTCATTTAACTACTCCATTCTTCCTTTTATAACACAAAAAATAATTAGAGTATCAAAGAAATGTTTTCTATTCTATTGGTCAATAGATATTAGTGTCCTTTCAAGAACCAATGCAATATTGTATTCTTTTCTATTTGGTATCTTGTGTAGATCATGTCACTCACTTACTGAGTTAAATCAACTTTCTGGGCTAGTTTGATTCTAGTTTAATGACATTCAATTTTTGTTTAAGAAAAAGAAAGAAATTGTTATTAGAATTGTGTATGAGCAAAGTTACAAAGGGAAGAAACTATTGATTATACAATTCCATCTAACCCCACAAAAGTTCGTATAATCCAATAAGCAAAATTCTAAAGAAGAACTCCGGTCACTATTTTATCTGATCTCTCCGGTCAGCCTTCGAGGGCAATACCGGACCACCTTTAGAGACAGAGAACGGCGCCGTAAGTTGTCCTGCTTTCCTATCCAGCCCGTTCATATTTATTCTCGTATCATCGTACTTCTTTAGGGAAGTAGGGTTCACTTTCCTTAAAGAAAAACAAAAAAGAAAAAATGATACTTTATCTTACAAAACACAAAGGGCAATAACAACAAGAACCCAACACATGCAAATGCAATTTTCGTAGGCGACAGATGCGCAATTTTCGCAGACGACAGATGTGCAATTTTCGCAGGAGACAGATGTGCAATTTTCGCAGGCGAAAGATGCGCAATTTTCGCAGACGACAGATGCGCAATTTCCGCAGGCGACAAATGCGCAATTTTTGCAGGCGACAGATGCATATTCGCAGGCGACAGATGCATATTCGCAGGCGATAGATGAATATTCGCCTGCGACAGATGTATTTTCGCCTGCGACGCCTACGACAGATAGATATTAAACCCTAAATCATTCAACCATCCCTAAAATCATTCAGCCGTCATCTAAAATCTTAAACCAAACCTTAAATCCTAAACCATTTTCCGTTTCAGCATGCATACAAGAAAAACAACGGAAAAACGGGCATAACTCACCTGAAATGATGAGGGCATTCCGGCGTTACCTTGGGGAGTTGATCGATCGACTTCCTTCGTTTCGTTGCTTCGCTTTGATCGTCAGGGGAGAAACTAAAATGAGAGAAATGATCGGGAGAGAAACTGGAATGAGGAGAGAGAGGGAAAAAGGATTGAGGGAAATAACTAAACCCATTTTTTTTAATTAAGGGTAAAAGTGTCTTTTGCCCATGGTAAAATGTTATCTTTGCAAAATTTATCATGCCTATGCTAAATTTGGAAATATCCCTATTATTAGGGTTATTTCGTCAAATTTCCCCTTAAATTATGTGTTTATTTAATTAAAACTTATTCTCAAATTTTTTTTTTATGTATGGGATTATGTATCAGTTTGATTCAGTATCTTTGCTCTATTTATTTATTAAATAGTTAAATATATAAATATTATTATGTTTTTGTATTTGATCCATTTAATTGTTTTATTTTTTTTATTTAAGTTTAAATTATTCAATTTATTTATTAATAATTTATTTAATACATTTAATTATTTTTAAATTTTTTTAAGAAATAGCCAGAAAAATAAATACAATGCCACTTATCATCTCTTTTTCAAAATGAAAAAGAAAACAGATAATAAGTAGGCAGGGTTCATTTTCCAACAAAGGGAAATCTCAATTTTAGTTTTTCAAATAAAACCCCATAAAAAATCTCCATTCAAATGATCATCCCGAGCTCAATATGACCCCAAAATTTGTCAATCACTATCAAAATATTGGGAGACAATTACCTACAATCCTGTTCAAACAGAGTTCAAAATATTTGCCCTAAACGATTCTATATAAACGTGTTTGATGATTAAGGTGGTGCAAGCCGGATCAAACTACGCAATATTCACTAGTAAAAAAGGGAGTATCAGTAAGGGCGAAAACTATTACTGAAAGACTCAAAAGTCGTTACTAATAACATTCTGTAACGCGAATAAAACCGTTACCATTCGTTACCGAAACGAGCGTTACTGATACTCTTCTAGTATCAGTAACAACTTTCGAAAACCGTTACTAATACTCTTCTAGTATCAGTAACGAATTCGAAAGTCGTTACTGATACTCCTCCAACAACAGTAACGGTTTTAGCCAAGATTAAACCGTTACCGATAAAACATTACTTGTAACAGTTTTCTTATTTATAAAACCGTTACTGATATATTACTAGTAACGGTTTTCTTATTTATAAAACCGTTAATGATATATTACTAGTAACTATTTTCTTATATTTAATACCGTTACTAAAAAACATAATCGTTTTTTTGTTTTTTTTTAATATTTCATATTTGTACCTATATAAACAATAATAATTATCCATTTTTCAAAATCATTAATGTATTCCAAACCAAAATCATCAATTTTAAGGACCACAATCATAATCCAAAAACCACAATCATCCACAAATCACAATCATAAATCCACAATTCATCATGGGGTTGTTTAAACAATATAAAACAGTGTACACTTCAGTTAAACGTTGTCAACATTAAATAGATCTAGGAGCTAGCTGTTTAGGTATTACATCTTGCTCCGGCATTAAAGTAACTTGATCATAAACTTCATCAGAGTCTTGCTCGACCTACACATCAAATAAAGAATGATAAAAGAATCAGAATATAAAAAAGCTTACCATAAGCTTAATGTGAGAAACACTACAAAGAGTCAGAATATAAAAAAGTTTACCATAAGCTTAGTAATTAATATTTAAAATATTATAACGTAAGGGTATATGAGTATTTTAGCTGATGATTTGAATAATGAAATAAAAGAATTGACGACAACATCAAACGAACCCTAAGGAAAAATATGCTTAATATATATTGCTATGGTTAATTCCATTTGATGTTTCAAGAAAATGGGGTCACCTGTAAGGAATATGCTGATGGGTGGAAGAATCTCTGTATTTCTTAGCCAAACCAATGTCAAAGTATTTCTTAGTTAAACCTGCGCAATTCAAAGTATTGATCATTGAACAAAATAAATTGTTACATAAACGGACACAAAATTTTCAATAAAAACCTGATTTGCACGTCGTCCTAATCCCATGAGAAAATTGTCGGGCTTAATATCTCGATGAATGAATGATTTCGAATGGACAAACTCAACACGATTAAGCTTCCCGTAAACATGATATCCATGAATTAGTTAAAGCACACATGCACACAAAAAGAGAAGGAAAAAAGGCAAGAAATCTTGCCATTTGATCTGCAAGCATCAGGATAGTCTTCAGTGACAATTTCCTGTTGCCAAATATACATACATACGTACATACATGTCAACAATTGTGAAGAACTAATTAGGAACTTGAGAAGAGCTAATTAAGAATCAACTTCTTACTTCCTTCTTGTAGTATCTTCTTACTTCCTTCTTGTAGTATTTTATACAACTTTGATTCATAAAGAAGTTGAGGGTGCTTGGTTTTGATATTCTCCTGGTATTTGGATCAAAGAGAATAAACATAAATATATGAATTCCATAGAATATCCTATCATAATTCTGATATGATTAAGAGGGGAGATGAGAAGAGAATCCAAGCCACTGGACGGGAATGGTAAGATGTGCTTAAAGGGGTATTAGAAATTAGATGAGAGATAAGAAGAAAAGAGTTGAGCTCATTGTCATTTCATAATTCTCAAATGATGAATCAGCTGAGGATATAAACCTTCAGAGAATCCAGCACGTGATTCTGTTACAACCATATGGTAAGCTGGCCAAAAAGACATGGCCAAAATGCAAATAAAAGATAAGTTCAGGGATTAAACATAAACAAAGTCTAACAGAAAAACAAATAAACTGTAATAATAAAATAGAAATAGATTCTGGATCAGATGGTCCCAAATGCTCCACGTGTCACGTCCTCCTCCGTCCGATCAGGTACAAGTTGTAACATTACTCCCCCTTTAGAAAATCAGCGTCCTCGCCGACCAAAGCCCGATCTCTTCCTCTTTTGTCCCCATTCCAAGACCTGTTCTGGGTGTTTGATGTTCAATGTTTCCAGATCTTCCCATGAATTCTCTTCATTCTCCTGATCCTTCCATTTTACCAGCAGTTGTCTTCGATTTTTGTCATCGATCTTTTGTTCCCATTTGTCCTGAAAGTTTTCTAGGATCTAGTCTGAAGTGGTCAACTTGGGAATCTCTTCAATCATCCCAGGAGTTCCGTAATACCTTTTCAACTGCAAAATGTGAAATACATTGTGTATCTTCGCTTCCTGCCTTAGCGCCAAACGGTAAACAACTTCACCTATTCGATCTATGACTTGGAAAGGTCCGAAATATTTTGGGGATAATTTATGATATTTTTTCAAACTGAAATTTGTCGATAGGGTTGGAGTTTGACGAGAGCCCAGTCTCCAATTGAAAAACTAGCATCTGTTCTGTTTTTATCTTGTACCTATTTCATCCTACTTTGGGCTCTTTGTAGATGGAACTTGAGCAACTGTAGGGTTGCTTCTCTTGTTAGCAAATTTTGGTTCAGCTCTTCAATTTTTGAGTCCCCTGCAAGGTAAGGAGTGTGTATGGGGGGTTTGTAACCGTAGACGGCTTCGAACGGTGAGATTTGTGTAGTTGAATGGAAATTCGTGTTATACCACCATTCTGCTAGGGATAAAAATTGGTCCCATTGTTGTGGACGCTGGCCAGCCATACAACGCAAGTACGTTCCCAAATATCGATTGACGACTTCTGTTTTCCCGTCCGTCTGTGGGTGATAAGTCGACAATAATGCTTGATGCACCCCTTGTAGCTTAAGGAACTCCCTCCAAAAAGCACTGAGGAATATTTTATCTCGATCACTTATGATTGACTTTGGCATTCCGTGAAGTTTGAAGACGTTGTTAAGAAAGATTTCCGTTACTGTTTTTGCTGTGAACGGATGCTGGAACCCCATGAAATGAGCCATTTTTGACAGTCTGTCTACCACCAAGGGATCACATTTTTACCTCCTGCTTTAGGTAAGTTCTCAATAAAGTCCATAGAGATTGATTCCCAAACTCCTTCAGGAATTTCTATCGGTTGTAGGAGTCCCTTCGGAGCTGTCGTCTCTCCTTTGCTTCTTTGGCATACATTACAGGTTCGTATAAACTCTCTTACATCTTTGACCATTCCTACCCCTGAATAAGCCATCTGTAATTTTTTAAGTGTAACCAGATTACCTGAATGTCCACTAGTGGGGCTTGAATGCATTGAGGCAATGAGGGTCGGCCGTAGTTCAGTGTCAAACCCAACTACCAACTTCCCTTCTTTTCTCAAGGTACCGTTGATGAATGTAAATTCTGGATGTGAGCTTTCAACTTCTTTGATTTCCTCAATTATTTTGATCAGGTTCGGGTCTGAACTCCAAGTTAAATGTATGCGTTTAATTATAGGATAATGATACACCGATAGTCCTGCACATTGTACATCTGCACCTCGTTTAGATAAGGCATCTGATACCATATTGTCTTTCCCTTTTTGTATTGAATAGAGAAATCATATCCCACCAACTTATATAGCCATTTTTCCTATGCAGTCGTTTGAACTCTTTGCTCCAACAGATACTTCAACGACTCATGATCTGTTTTAACAACAAATGGCTTATATCGTAAATAAGGTCTCCATTTCTCGATTGCAAATGTGAGGGCCATTAGTTCCCTCTCGTAATTTGAAGATGGAGTTTTATCACTAGACAATGATCGGCTTATGAATGCAATGGGATAATTTTCTTGCATTAGAACAACACCAATTCGGCTGCCATTAGCATATGTTTCCACAACAAAGGGGATTGGAAAATCAGGAAGGGCCAAGGTTGGTGTCGAGCTCAAACATTGTTTCAATTGGTTAAAAGAAACCTCTGCTTCTGAGTTCCACTTAAAATTTCCCTTTATTAGCAGGTCCGTCAATGGTTTAGCTATCACCCCATACCTTCGAATAAAACGTCGATAATATCCACTTAGACCCAGAAATCCTCTAAGTTGTTTAATTGACTCAAGTACAGGCCATGTCTCCATTGCCTTCAGCTTCTCCAGGTCTGCAGAAACTCCTGCTTTATCAATTATATGTCCCAGATATGCAATCTGAGTGCACCCAAATTCACATTTTCCCCTATTGAGGAAGAGAGTATGTTGTCTTAGAGTTTCCAGTAACAATGTCAAATGTTTCAGATATTCTGCCCATGTTAAACTATAAACGAGGATATCGTCAAAGAAGACTAGCACAAATTGTCGTAGAAAAGGCTTAAGTACCAAGTTCATCAGGCTCTGAAACGTGGAGGGAGCATTGGTCAAGCCGAATGGCATGACTAAGAATTCATACAATCCTTCATGTGTCCGAAAAGCTGTTTTATGACAGTCTGTAGGTTTCATTCTTATCTGATGATAACCTGAGCGAAGGTCTAATTTAGAAAAGAACTCAGACCCGTGCAACTCCTCCTGTAGCTCCTCAATAATGGGAATTGGGAACCTATCCTTGATCGTTGTAGCATTTAATTAACGATAATCAATACACAACCTCCATGTTAAGTCTTTTTTCCTCATTAAGACCACAGGTGCTGCAAAAGCACTATGACTAGGTCGAATGATTCCCTTGTCTAATATCTCATCTACCATTGTCTCAATTTCAATTTTCTGCAGTGCTGAATATCTATACGATCTTAGGCAAACTGGCTCTATTCCGGCTTTCAACGGAATTTGATGATTCTGATCTCGAACAAGGGGCAATTCAGTTGGTTTTTGGAAAAGTCTTCAAACGATGCTAAGATGGTTGTCAACTCCTTATGTATTTCCTGAACATTTACAACTGCAATTGCAAAAAATTGACAACTATCTTCTTCTGCATTTTTTAACTGCACCATGGCTACCTTATTGCCTTTTGCTATCACATTAGACAATTTTCTTACCTTCTAGTATATTTATACTTGTCTGATTTATACCTTGCAGAGATTTATTCTTCCCTTCTTTTTTGTATGTGAGTGTAAGCCGCTCAAAATCGCAAGAAGACGGGTCCAACGTAATCAACCATTCTATGCCCAGAACCACGTCATAACCGGACATGGTCAATACCCTCATGTCGGCTTAAAACTCTTCTTCCTTCATGGTCCATTTTAAACCCTTACAGTAACTTCCACTATTCAGCTCAGAACCGTCAGCTACTTTCACCGGTAAGTCAGTGGTAGGTAAAATTGGGTGATTGATATTCTTTAAAATTCGGCTGTTAATAAAATTGTGGGTACTACCTGTATCAATTAGGATAGTAATGGGCAGAAGTCTAATTTTTCCCGATATTCTAAGAGTTTGATAATGTTTAGAACTTGATAGGGCATGGATAGAAATTGAGGGATCATTATTATCGGGTTGGATTAAGGGACAGGTTTGGTTAGAGGTTTCAGCAATTTCTGGCAGTACATTCTCAGATTCTCCTACCTCATTCATCATAATCATGAATAGTTTGGCCTTACACCTATGATTTCCATCATACTTTTCGTCGCAAGTGTAACATAAGCCTTTCTTTCTCCGTTCATCTAGGATTTTTGGGTCCATTTGTTGCATGTACCTCTGTCTTGGGTTAGGATTAAAAGGAGTGGAATATGAGTAATTAGGCTGATGAGGTTTAGGGTGATTTGGCCAGGTAAGTTTAGGTTGATTAGGAGGTGTGGGGAGAAGGGGTGGGCTAGTGTTGTATAAATGTCCACTGCTTAACAGTGACTTGTAAATAGCTTCTTGCACCTTAGCTACTGCCATAACATCGTTTAGTGAATGAGGTTGCAACAACCGGACCGAGTTAGCAATCTCTTCTCTAAGACCACTTAGATAGCAATCAAGTACATATTCATCAGGCATGTGTATAAGTTTTTGAGAAATAGCCATGTACCTTAGATTGTAATCTTGAACAGTTTTGTTTTGTTTCAGGTTCATCAGCTGCCTGATTAGGGTATCACAGATTGATGGGCCAAACTGCTGAAGTAACGACTTCTTGATATCTATCCAGGTTAATGCTATTGTTTGGTTTCTGGTCTGCAGAAACGATCTGTACCAGTTTCGAGCCTCTCTTGAGAAATGAATAGGAGCGATCTCTACCTTAGTTGCATCTGCGGTACGATCTACTCTAAAAAATTGTTCTGCTACAATCAACCAGCCCTCGACATCCATTCCATCAAATTTGGGAAAATAAACTTTCGTGAGTCTTGTGGGCAGAACATATTGCCTCTACTTTGGTGCCCCTGTTCGTGAAGACCCTGCACCATCTTCCAAACGATCATAATTATCCTTAGTCGCCAAGATATGTAACTATTCTTCGATGGATCCGACTTTACTCTCCATCCATGTACGTACTTCCATTATCGTCTGATTCATTGCCTCTACCGATACACGCAGGGAATCGTTATCCGATTGATGCCTTGTTTCGACCATCGTGAAGATCGACTGCTCTGATACCAAATGATATGATTAAGAGGGGAGATGAGAAGAGAATCCAAGCCACTGGCCGGGAATGGTAAGATGTGCTTAAAGGGGTATTATAAATTAGATGAGAGATAAGAAGAAAAGAGCTGAGCTCATTGTCATTTCATAATTCTCAAATGATGAATCAGCTGAGGATATAAACCTTCAGAGAATCCAACACGTGATTCTATTACAACCATATGGTGAGCTGGCCAAAAGGACAGGGCCAAAATGCAAATAAAAGATAAGTTCAGGGATTAAACATAAACAAAGTCTAACAGAAAAACAAATAAACTGTAATAATAAAATAGAAATAGATTCTGGATCAGATGGTCCCAAATGCTCCACGTGTCACGTCCTCCTCCGTCCGATTAGGTACAAGTTGTAACAAAATCCTAATTTATACAAGTTATCAACAAGTTTCATAAGAAGAGAAAACAGCTAAATATGAAGAAATTTAGAAAAATGATAACAACTTACAAGCTTAATTGCAACTTCTTCATTTGTTTGGATGTTAGTACCTGGAGAATCATTAATAAAAGATGATTGTCATAATTATTTGGTTGAATCGAAAAGAGCAATTTAAGAAAGATGAACAAACCAAATGGATCTCTCCAAATGAACCGCTACTGATCGACCACGTACCATGGATATCCTGAAACAAGAGATGATAAAGAAGAGAAAGATTTTGGCAGAAGACGTCGGTGGAAGGAAGATATTCAAGCGCTCTGAAATCGAACAGAAACGGATCCAGAAGATTCGAGAGGAAGAGAAGCGCGAGATGGAAGCCAAATACCTTAAGCAGCAACAACAGCGGCAACAGACCGACCAACACAATGGATTTTCTTCTAATTCCTCTTCAAACCCTAATTCCAAGATCGAAACCTCCAATTCGAAGCCCGATTCTGTGATGAGCACTTCCTCTTCCAAAACCCTTGTCGACGAACAAAAAATTGACGAGCTTAACCTTCTGAAGCAAGACGTAATACGCCGCCTGCGGTTGCTGAAACGCTAATGCTCTTTGGAGAAGATGATGACGCGAGGCTCGATCGGCTCTAGTATGTGTTAAAAATGGTCTTTTTGGGACATGACAGAGGGTCAGACTAATGACTTCCTTCGAGATATTGTTGAGATAATATGTATGCCTTAATATGCGTAATAAAAAGATCCTATATCCGTATGTATGTATACCTTAACGGGGAGATTTAGGTAGAGCAGTTGCAGCGGAAAGAGAGAAAAAAGAAATTGGAGCCAAAATCATGAAAGCGTTCCTCTCGCACCCATTTAATATTAGTAACGGTTTTAGTTATAACCGTTACAAATGTATATATCAGTAAGGATTTTCGAAAACCATTACGGATACTTCTTGTGAAAATTTTTAAATGAATGCATATCAGTAACAGTTTTAAGGATAACCGTTACTGATACCCCTTAGATGTTAGTAACGGTTTTAGTTATAACCGTTACAAATGTATATATCAGTAAGGGTTTTCGAAAACTGTTACTGATACCTCTTGTGAAATTTTTTAAATGAATGCATATTAGTAACGGTTTTAAGGATAACCGTTACTGATACCCCATAGATATTAGTAACGATTTTAGTATAATCGTTACAAATGTATATATCAATAAGGATTTTCGAAAACCGTTACTGATATCTCTTGTGAAATTTTTTAAATAAATGCATATCAGTAACGGTTATCCTTAAAACCGTTACTGATATTCTCATTTCGAAAAAAGGGAATAAAAACACTAGTGTTTGTAACAGCTATTTCTTATGACCGTTACTGAAAATCTTTATCAGTAACGGTTTTAAATTGCCGTTACTGATATCTTGATATCAGTAACTGATATATTAAACTATTACTGATAAAAACTTTCAGTAAGGGTGTTATAGCGTCGTTACTAACATTCGTTATCAAAACTTCATTTTCCACTAGAGATTAGTTCAACCCATGAACTTATAATGCATCAAAAAATTTCCATGAGCTATCAAATTGTTTCTAAGTCAACGATGAACAATTTGGTACCAACCTTAACATGTATACCATTCAGCTTCATATCTAGGAAATTAAAGGTATGTGAGTTATCTTTCTTTTGGTGTTAAGCACGACACACCATTCAATCTACAATCCACGTGAAGTTGCCCGTAAGGTACATTGGTCAGAAATGAGTCACTTGGCTTCTTTTGAGGATTCATGGATTTGTAGTCCATCTTACTTTGATACCAACAAATATCTCTCTCGAGCGTATCATTCCAATAGTACCAAGCTTAACCAGTCACTCGGCCTGAGTCGACTAAGAGATCTTGAGCATGCGTACTAGTTGGCCAACCAAGTTAACCCAAAAAATGAGTTGAACTTCATTTAGTTATAACTTAAGCTACACTTTGTTGTCCAAGGAAGAGAATGATCACTCATAAGACTTAGAGAAATCTATATATATAATAATGCTTAATTTTTAAAGTGTCTGGATTGCCGGATCGAGATCTGTGGTTAATTTGAATATATATATATATATATATGAGAGTAAATTAATACTTGAGTCGGATTGAGGTTGACCCTCCCATTTTCTATAAAATCTTTAATATCATAAAAAACAATTACATGAGTTGTTATCTCTCTCTTATTTTTTCTTTTTTTAGAGAAACATACATTTTATTTATACTAAATAGAAAGAAAAAAAAACTCTTAATTTTCTAATTTAATAAAATTTATTGCAAATATTCTATTTTCTTCATTATTGCAAATCTTTCATTTTCCTCGTTAATACAAATATTTTATTTGTTTTTAAAAGTTGTAACAACAAGGAGTAATGCAACATTCTCCCCCTTAGTCCTAGCGTGGTTGGTTCAAGATCACGAACACCAATCAGGTATCACATCATCACCAGTTTTGATGTTGGCAAAGTCTTCGTAAGTATGTCAGCCATCTGTTTATTCGTTCGAACAAACTTTACTTTGATTTGATTTCCTTCAACACACTCTCGAATGAAATGATATTTCGTGTCGATGCGTTTTCTACGACCATGAAAAAGTGGGTTATTCATGAGTGCAAGTTCTAACTTGTTGTCGACGTAGAGCTTCACTACCTTAGGTTTCGAACCACTTAATTCGAACAACAATGATTTCAACCAAAGTGCTTGACACGCTGCATTTGCTACAGCCATGAACTCTACTTCACATAAGTATAGTGCCACTGTCTTTTGTTTCTAGGAGTTCCACAAAACAAGACTATAATTAATGTAAAACGTCATGTCCCCCGTACTTTTCTGGTCATCTAGGTCATCTGCGATATCACTGTTAGAGTAACCAACTATTTCCTCATCACCACCTCCATTTCAAAATACTAGACCTAAGTGTATAGTGCCTTGAAGGTATTGAAACACATGCTTCACTTCCTTGTGATGTATCTTAGTTGGCATCTTCATGAATCTAATGACAACACTAACATTATAAGAAAGATCTGGCCTTATATGAATGAGATAGCGCAGACAACCAATGACTCTTCGATATTTAGACGCATCAATCGGTTGTCGTTCGGGATCCTTATAGAGTTGAGGCATATGCTCTATTGGTTCCTTTTGTTGAGTTATAATCAAGCATTCCAAATTGGTTCAAAACTTTTTTGGCATATGTTGTCTATTTGATCGAGGCACCTCCTTTGAACTGAGCTACCTCGATTCCAAGATAGTATGAAAGCAATCTGAGATCACTCATCTCGAACTCCCCCATTATCCGCTTCTTGAAAAATTCGACACCCTATGGATCTTTACCTGTCAAAATAAGATCATCCATATAAATACCAAAAATAATTCGGGTATTAGCGTTGCCTCTTATGTACACTGCTTGTTCCTATGTACACTTTATGAAACCCATTTACTTCAAACTTTTTTCCAGCTTTAGATTTCACGCACGAGGAGCTTGCCTTAATACATACAATGCTTTTTAATTTAAGCACCATTATTTTCTTCCCTATGGCTTTGAATCCTTCTAGTTGAGTCACATACACTTCCTCTTCCAGTTCTGCATTGAGAAAATCGGACTTTACATCATGATGATGTATTTTTCAACCATAACTAGTTGTTAAGGCAAGAATGACTCGAATTGTGTCCATTCGAGCAACTAGAGCGAAGGTTTCTTCGAAGACAATACCTTATCGTAGCACATATCCCTTTGCAACTAAACGAGCTTTGTGCTTGATCACCTCATTATCTGAGTTTTTCTTGAGCTTAATACCTATTTGAGTCCAATTCCCTTGTGTCCGACTGGCAATGGGACGAGAGACCACGTATCATTCTTCTCAATGGCTTCAATTTCTTTAGTCATTGCTTCTTCCCATTGTGGTTGTCCAACAGCTTCATTATAGCAAGAAGGTTCCTTTATCTGTGCTAACATTAAGTCTTCAAAATTAAGTGTCACTCGAGGTGCTTCTTCCAAGATATCGGTCACGTTCTTAAATCGAACAGGTCTTTCATCACTCCCAATGTGTCCACCTGACCATGGATTAGGTAAACCATCACCTTAGTCTATTTTTTCAGTCACTTGCTCGAGCTGTGGAGGATTCGAGACAACCTTTTGGAACATTCCTGAAGTAGACTGTCCTCTTGTCGATCAACTCTCAAATGGGATTGTTCGAATTCCAACATGCTCATGATTGACTTATTCATAAACTTGGAATGGTCGATCACTCTTTTCACTTTGCCAATCCCAGGTTGCACTTTCTTCGAACACAATATCACGACTCACATGGATCTTGCCATTTTATGGTTCGAGCAACCTGTGTGCCTTACTTCCTTCTTCGAAAACTAAACAGACAAACGATTGTCTTCTATTATCTAACATTTTTAGATGAGGAGTGGTCACCTTGGCGTGCGCAGTACACCCAAAAACACGAAGGTGTGATATGTGTGGATTCATTCTAGTCCACATCTCAAATGGGGTTTTGTCTCGAACAACTTTGGTTGAAATCCGATTGAGAAGATAGACTGCATAACAAACTGCCTCCCCCAATACTTGTTCGGGACTGCCATGCTTTTGAGCAATGACCTAGCCATGGCCATCACTATTCGATTACGCCTCTCCACCACACCATTTTGTTGAGAAGAGTACATTGCGGTGAATTGTCGCTCTATCCCTACTTCTTCACACATCTTTTCAAATTCCCTCGAGAAGAATTCACCTCCTCTATCCGAATGAAGGAATTTGATTCGAAGTCCGGTCACATTCTCGACCAATTGCTTCGTTTTCTTAAACGAAGAGCATGCTTCGTCCTTTATTTTCAACATATGGAGCCACATCCACTTGTAATTATCATCAACAATCAACATAAAGTATCTATTTCCTCCTGGGTTGATGGCATTGTAACACTGATTATCCCCCTGATCTATGTCCCGTTCCATAGCTTATCACGTGCTTGTGAGGCACGTGGCAATATGGAAGGACTACCGCGAGGCAGCTCGAGGTTCAATGATTTCAACATTGGTTTACGTGTCAGGCATCTTTTAAAATGACACATTTAATTTTTAAAAGATTTTGAAAATACCTGGAGCGGTAAGAAATTAATTATGAAAAATAATTAATCTTTTGCTCAAACATTAATAATCTAGGAGGCTAAATAACAATTTAACCTGACCCGATTTAAATTACTTAAGCATAAGTAATTTAAAGATTATTCATTTGAAAATCAGAGTCGCCAAGAGATTTTATAAAAATTAATAAAATGATACGTGTACAAACGTATTTATACTAGAGTTTCTGAAAAAAGTGGTTCGTTGTCTATTTACACTCGGGAAAGGGTTTTCGCGTTGTCCTCTACGCCCGCCTAAGGACGGTTTTCAAAATCCTTCTAAAATAGACAAAGTGTGGATTCTATAAATCTAATTATAACATTCTTTATCTTTAATTAGTAGTCTAGGGGTCCTAAATGAGGATAGACTTTAAATAATTGTACAAAATTATTTAAATGAGGTGTGTACCTGTTGCGTTGGGGTTCAAATTTAACAAAACTTGAAAATATTAGAAAAAGATGTTAGAGAGTATAACCAAACAAGACCTAGAAAAAGAAAATTGCTTTGAGAAACATCCCATAGAATCTTGAGAGTTACTTTATGAACTTGAGGATACCATTTTTTAGAAAATGGGGGTTTGGTTCCAGAATAGTTTTGGATTTTTGAAAATTGGAACCAAACGGGCCTAAGGATTAAACCCTAGGTTCGAGTCTGATCTTGTCAATTTGGGCTTAGTAAGGTTGAAGAGGTTCAATTTTAAGTGAGGGTTCGGACTTAGGCCTAGGGCTATAACGGTCTTAGGCTAAATGGGGGTTTGATCATAAGCTAGGGCTAGGGTTTGGCCTAGGCTAAGATGAGGCTAGGCTTAATTGTTGGTCTTAGTTTAGGTGTCAAGGTCAATCCTAGGTCAAGTGGCAAGGTTTGTCCTAGATTAATTTGGTCTAGGCTAGTTTTGTCGGCCCTAAGACAACTCTCTCGGTCGGGTGGCACGGTTCTGGGCGGTTTCCTCGGTCGGGCGGCTTGGTCTTGGCTTGTTTTTCTCGGTCCTAAGGAAAAATTCCAGGACCGGGTGCTCTTGTTTTGGTCCAAAACTTCATAAGGTCATAACTTTTGATTTGGATGTCCAAATCACCATCAGTAAGTTGCAGTAGGTTCATATGACCATGAAGAACAAAAGCCCTAAAATAAATCACGATTTTGAAAATCATAAGAGGATCAATTTTAAAATACCATTTCTATGTGAAATTTTGGGATCTTTTAAATTAGCAATTTCAAGGCCTAATTTTTGTTCCATTAGCTTTGAAATGATGAATATAGTTAATCCATACCAAAACAATAACATTATTACATCATTAAAATGGTTTTTAAAGATTGAATCAAAATCTAACTTTTTTCAAAAACCAAATTTGATCAAACATGATCAAAAGGGTGAAACAATTACTTGAAATTCATCCCTACATGTTAAGAATCATGTATAGCTACTAATTGAATCAACAAATCCAACTTAGAAGCAAGAACATAAAATTTCAAAAATCTAGTTTTTAACCCTTTTTTTCCAAAATTTCAATTTGATCAAACATGATCAAAACATGATTACAGTTACTTATAAATCATCCAATCATGTATACAAAATGTAATAAAACTAATTGAACCAACAAAATCAGATTAAAAACAAGAACACAAAGTTTTAAAATTCAAATTTTCAAGCTTTTTTCTCAAATTTCAATTTTGATCAAACATGATCAAAACTTGATTACTGTTGTATGGAAATGATTCAAACATGTTTATAAACATATATAACAACAATCTGGATCAAAAAATCTAGATTTAAATCAAGAACACAACATTTCAAAAAATCCAATTTTCAAACTGATTTTTTGCAAAATTTTGTTCTAGGTTGATTTGATCGGTTTTCTTTCAACAAAAAGCTTACACATGATATATATAATGATTCTCTACAAAGAAATCATACAATTAAGCATAAGAACACGACCAAAGTGATCAAACAAAAACTTTGAATAAATTCAAAATTTTCAATTACAAATCAAAAGTCAAGGCTTCTAAAATCATACCAACAGCTGGAAAACATTCATGGGAGTTGTTGGAGGTGATCCAAAATCCTGGATCGAAGCTTGGCTCGCTGGAGAAAGTTTTGACAAAAAATGTTCTTCGCTAGAATTTGTAAGTCTTCAATCGGGTTGAATTGATGTGTAATTCTTGATTATCGTTTGATGGATTGATATTAGGATGGTAGGGGAGTATTTATAGGGTGGATACGTCAGCTGTAGAAGGCCAATTTGAGTCGTCTTTGATCGATGGTGTTCTTATCCCTAATTTGTGGCAGTCTTATCCCGGGGAAGATAAGGCTTCTAGAAAAGGGGGAAACGTAGGCGCTGACAAGGGGATCACGTGGGAGAAAAAATCAACGGATTTGACCGCTTGTAGTCGAAGTTAGAGCTTCTATAAGAAACTCGCTGGCGAGGTCGCGATTACGATGACCCCTACGTCCCAGCGAAGAAGACGGCTGAAACGACGTTGTTTCGTCTGACGTCGTCTGCGTTTCGTCCGCGGTCAGCGGTCTTGACTAACGGGGTTAGTCCATCCCGTTAGTTGATCTGGTGCGCGCACGTAATTTTGTTACAGTTGGGTGTCTAGTGCGCTCTGGGCTGTCGGATGAGATCTGGGCGCTCATCTGATGGTCCAGGATCCTGCTGCAAAGTTTAAACATAAAATCAGCCACACAGGATTATGCAATTTTAAATTTTATGTAAAAGGTTATTAAAAATCGAATTTAATTCCTTTTAAATCCATTTTTTTACCAAAAATTTCACAAAAAATATTTCTAGATTCATAATAACAATTATGATCATGTTTTATTTTTTTGAGAATTTTTGGGAATTTTGGGGTATTTTATTTAATTGGTTTAAGTCATAAATTAAACATAAATCATGAATAAATCATAATTAAATATTTGTATCCCCTTCCTTAGTCTAATTTGGGTAAAATATATACAAATATTTTATCCTCAAACTATTTTTGGAATTTTTGGAATTTTTGAAAGTTTCCTTAATTAAGGTTTAATTATAAAAATAATTAATCCTTAATTAGGTTTTAATTCCTTCTTTTAAGTTATTTTGAATATAAAAATCCAAAATACTATTTTAATATTATTAAATATAATAATATTATTTTGAAAATATGGTAAGTCAAATTTTCATGTTTACAGGCGTGATTGGTTCACATAAGTTAATGTGCAACAATTCGAGTGGATTTTCGCTCGGAACTTGGCTTCTAGCGCAAACGGTTGTCTCGTCTGTTTTGCAACTAGGAATGTTCGGAAAAGTTGTTTTGGAGGAGAAATTTTCGAAATACCAGTAACCATTCCCTTATTTAAGAGGGACTTTAGTGCTTGTAAGTTAACATGACTGAGACGAGCATGCCATAACTATGTTGGATCTTCAAGATAGCTAAAAGGAAAACTGATTTTGCTAATTTCAAGAAAAATTGATATAGTCGATTATGAGTTCGTCTCACTTTCATGATAAGGTATGAAGGGTTCTTAGCGAAGACTTCAAGCTCATCTCCATCCATCACCACCCTGTGACCTGTCTCGGTAAGTTGTCCGAGACTCACTAGATTACTTTTTAAAGATAGAATGAAAAAAACCCTCGAGAAGCCACTAGTCGCCATTTTTTCATTCAAACATGATAGAACTTTTTCCATAAATTTGTACCATGGAACCATCTCCGAATTTCACCTTTCCGGTGACTTCCTCGTCTAGTACAAAGAACTTCTCTTTATCGTCAGTCATATGATTACTAGCACCGTTGTCCAATAACCAAGCATCTCTTGATGTCTCGTCGTTCTTAGCTTCTAGAATTTTTGGAGTCAGATTCATTTCATTCAGCATGACAACATTGATTGGAAGAATCTCCTCTGATATTTCCATAAGCAATACGGGTTCGACGTTGTCTGTGTGGGTAAGGTGTGCTACCTCATTCTGCTTTGCTCGACATTGTTTTGAGTAATGTCCCATCTTGTTGCAATTAAAACAACGAATGTGACTCTTGTCTCGAGGAGCTCCTCGACCACCCGAACCACCTTCTTTGTCTTTCCGAGACGGTTCTCCTCGGCCTCCTCTCCCTTGACCTCTACCTCGGGTTTTATCTCATTGACCACAGATCCTACTGGTTCCACTAGCTCAACGAGTCTTCCTCGTCCTTTTTCAACCGTGCCTTCCACTCCTCTTAAGTAAGTAACACTTGTCTTCCATTTCCTCTAAAGCTTGTGCTTTTCTCGCGCATATGCTCCTCGAAGGCCTTTAGCCTTCCAACAACTTCCTCGAATGTTAACGTTTGGAGGTTGTAAAACTGCTCGATGTCGGCTACCACACTGATAAACCTTTATGGCACGGTGTCGAAGAGTTTCTTTACTATCGCAACATCATTTAGTGTTTCTCCAAGGCTCGAGTACCTGATCGGTATGGATGTGAGTCGACCAATATATTGATCGAACGATTCACTATCGTTCATATGCATCCTATCAAACTCACTCTTCAATGTCTGCAATTGTGCATTCTTCACACGGTTTGCCACCTACATGAGAAGATCCTTCGGAAGTGCTTGTAGAAGATGCGACCTCACCTTCTTATCGAGTCGAACATCAATCTTTGTGCCTTCTATTGACTCGACTGCCTCCCACACACCTTGGTCCTCCATCATAGCCTGTACACGAATCACCCAACAGATGTAGTTCAGGTGTGTTAGCTGCGGATAGTGGAATATGCTATTGTTTTACTGCGCCCCTGATGATCTTGCACCCTTCGATAATTGATCCCACCGGATGATTTTTGGCATTCACCTAATGCTCTGATACCAAATGTTGTTCTAGGAAGAAAATCACTCACAAGACTTAGAGAAATTTTCTATAAAATCTTTAATATCTTAAAAATAATTACAAGAGTTATTATCTCTCTCTTATTTTTCTTATTTTGAGAGAAACATACATTTTGTTTATACTAAATAAATAAAAAAACTCTTAATTTTCTAATTTAATGAAATTTATTACAAACATTTTATTTTCTTCATTATTACAAATCTTCCATTCTCCTCATTAATGTAGATCTTCCATTTATTTGTAAAAGTTGTAACAGCCATAAGTAATGCAACATACTTTTCAAATTGAGATAAAATCAAAACCTACCAGTTAACTCGACAACACATAAGGCCCATATATTAAATGTAATGTCCAACCTACCCTTACCCCTTAATATAACCTAAAAATCTCCCATAGACTTAGTATTGGGATCCCAATTTTGGAGAATTTCTTGAATTTGAGAGCAAGAAGAGAGAAGAACTAGAGCTCCTGAAAATCTCCTCTATATAACGTGAAAATTGCATTGCCGTAGTTTGTTTTGACATCAAAAGCTTCAGTATTCCTCATTGTTGCTTCTTTGTCTCCCCTACAACATTCCTAAGGTAATCCTAAGTAGTTGTGAGCTACTCAAATGCATATGGTTCAATACAAAGATTACAGTTCATTAATATTGGAATTCGATTTTTGTTCCTCTAGTTCAATTGAGTGTTTGTAATTGCAAGTGTAGTTGGTTAACATTTACTTGATATATTAGGATATAAATTATCATTTGATTCATTTTAATACCCTAAGTTCAGGTTTAGCCGAGAGTTTGTTGAAATATCAGTAGTGTTGTTCTTGAGTCTTGACTTAAGAAAAATGTACAAAGGCGGAGCTAAAATTTGAAATATACTCGGGCTAAAAAAATTTTATAAATTTAGAATAGAATAATAATAATATCAAGAAACAAACAAAATATACATAGTTTACTGTCACTAATTTCCTTTAACGGCGAAAGAACCATCAATAACGATGATATTTTCCCATTGTTTTTATCATTACATAAAAAAAAAAAATGGACTACCCAGGATATAACCTGTGTAGGATGATTGTACATAGATCCGCCCTTGACAACGTCCATGAATTTACCTAACTTGAATCCTAGATTAACTTAAGGTCAATCTAATGTCGAAGGAGAAACGGTGAATCGAACATGGATAATAATCGATTGTCGTCTACGAACTCTCTAAGAGATGGATTCTTTGTTCATAGCTTGTAGTTAATTATCTCAAAATTCGCAATGATCATAATCCAATCAAATCCTATCCAAACCTACACGAATCTAAATCAATCTTAAATCCAACCTAAACTGAATAATCAAGTTTGTGGCAACATCAGATTTTATTAGATGTATTTTCCACTCTCCACTATTATCCTTTGAACACCTATCATAAAGTCGATAATAAGTGCTCACTGGACACTAATGAAGAGAATAATGTTGAAATTTATAAGGTCACTAGTATAATAAATAATTATGCAAATGTCATATTTAATATAAGCCAAAATAATGTAATCTAATGTTAAATTAAATTTATATTTATGGGTGTATTTGTCATGAATATAAAGTGAGGGCATTTCTAATTTTATAAAGTGGCTAAATTAAAAATGACCAAACTATAATAACTAACTTAGTAACGGTAATAATCCTCATTTGAAATACGAACAATTTTCCTTTGCAAATCATTCCATCTAAAGAAAGTATAAAGTCTAAAGAAAGATGAGATTAAAAGACCATTTTCATTTTAAGGAAAGAGAAGATTCATGATTATAATTAAGATACACTTCTGTCGTATTTAGATTTAATTTCTCACACATTAAATTAGGATTTAAATAATTGGTATCAAAACAGTACTAATTTAATGTTGTGAGAATATATATATATCATTCGGCTTAAGATACACACGTATTCATATCAATATTATTAGGAATATATATTGATTTTAATAATATTATTAAGAATATATATTTTAGATTTGAAAATTTTAATCAGAATGATATATATATATATATATATATATATATATATATATATATATATATATATATATATATATATATATATATATATATATATATATATCTGAAATTGACGATAGATCGTAAATAAATGATATTTATGATGCATTAATTTATGAATTTATAGATAATTTAAAACATATTAGTCGAATTATATATATAAATATATATATTTATATATATTGATTTTTGATAATATCAAAATAATTAATACTGAATATAAAAATTTATAATATCTAGATGTACATAATTTTTACTATTTAAGCACTAACTTCTTATGTAATTAGAAATAAAATACAAGCAATAAAAATATTATTTTCACTCTTTAAAAATTTTTACATAGTACCAGAGCCAAATTTTTGTTCTTAAACTACAAATTTAGTCTTTTGCTGCATCAATCAATGGTTACTTTAGTCATTGATGGAGGGCTCTAATTATTATTATTATATTTTTTTAATAACGCTCTATTAATTATTATTATTATATTTTTTTAATAACGCTCTATTAATTATTATTATTATTATATTTTTTTAATAACGCTCTATTTATTATTATTTTTTTTTAGAGAATATTCATTCAAATTCCAGTGAAACTCCGGCAAATCAAAGTATTTTCACTGCCATCTAGCGATACTATGGCGTTTCAAGCCAACTCGTTGTCATTAACATCTAGTGACATTCCGACGATTCGAACGTCACTCGCTGTCATCAAATTTCAATGAAACTTCGGCAATTCAGAATATCCATAATCACTGTAAATGAATCATTTTTTTAATTTTCAATCGTTTTATGAGTCCAATTTTATTATACATATTTGGTATTTTTAAATTAGGTATGCATGAGATATTTGAATTGTGAAATTGATTTGATATATTACATATTGAGATGGATTGGAAATATTGTGTTCTTACTTAATTCACTAAATCAATTTATAAAAAAACGTTCAATTTGAAGAAAATGTTTTAATTTAATAAAATTGTGTTATTGGACCTTGCTCGAGGACAAGGGCTCAAGAACATTTATATTGGAGTGAATTAAACAAATGGGATACTTGTTGTCCTTAAAACGTCATTTGAATTTACTTAAAAAAAAATAATTATTCAAAGAGTTTTCATTATTTTCTTTAATTTTAATGAATTATTGATGTTATGAAGGTTGGTTTGATGTTAGATTATTGTTTATATAATATAAATTAATGTTTGTGTTGTGTTGTAGGGTTCTTGGTCAATAACACCCGAGTGAGAAAATAAGTGAAGGTTTGATTTTATAGTCATGGTCTGGTTTTCAATCGATACAACTAGTCATGGCTAGGTTTCTGATCGATTTCTAGAGGAGCAGCCTAAAAAAATTAGTCATAGCATGATTTTCGACCGAGAAAACTAGTCATGGCTAAGTTTTTTCTCAAGCATGACTTTCGACCGAGAAAACTAGTCATGGCTAAGTTTTCGATTGAGAAAATTAGTCAGACTTACCATCCGACCGTATGTTTCAACCTAACATCGCATCCGACCGAATTTTTAAGCCATGGCCATAACCATTAGAATTTGACATGCATGAGAAATAATTTATATGAAATTGTGTAATCATTTATACAAAAGACATAATAATTCAAGAAAATAAAGTTTACTAATTAACTAATAAAGTTATATTTTTCATAAGATTCAAAGGGTAACACATTTTATTCTGTAGCATCTGTAGAGTTTAATTTTTAAATTTTTATTAATGTGGGGATTACTGAAATTTTAAATTAATTCATAAATTATTAATGAATGGAAATAGAATTTTTGATAAATAAAATCAAATGAATCACACAAAATTAAACCTAAAATAAGGTGAAATTTGATGTGATGGAAATTTATAATTTGAATTAATTAATTGTTTAATTAAAATGTGACAAATTTAATGCATTTAATGCTGTAAATTATTATTGTAACTTCATATGTTTATTTACAAACAATTTTAAAATCATACAACACTCTTCGAATAAAGAATAAATGTAGAAGTAACGAAGAGACACATAGATAGATGAATAGATAAATAGATGATTTTATTTTAGGATAGTTTATCTTTTTAACCGTATAAATAGTTCTATTCATTAGATACATTTTATTATCTATCTCACTTAAGCCGGTTAAAATTTCGAGTTAATTATTAAGATTTTACGATTTTACAATTTTACATTAGATTAACCAGTCTAGTTTTAAGGAAACTTTTAAGTAGGTAAACTCTTACAATTTTAAATTTACGATAATAAGATTTTATGATTTTACGAGCTTATAAATAATTTCGATTTTATGAGTTATACGATTTGACGTTTTTAAAAATAAATTTATATTTAAAAAATAAAATATAAAGTTATTTTTTATTCAAATAAATTAATAAATATAATTAATTTTTTAAGTATAATTTTTTAGTGGTATTATTTACTTATTATTATTTTTTAATTAATTTTATATTTAAATATATAAATTTTTTAAATTGGTTAAGTAAAAAATACTTCATTATATATAAATAATAATATATATATATATATTATTTTTTAAAATTAAACTCTAGAAGTAAACTGATTTTGACGGTCTTAATCTCACTTTGTCTATATAATTTTAAAAGATAGTTTTTCTTTTTGAAAGTTCAAGAACTCTTGTCAAGTTTGTTTCGAAGTGTACATTGTTAAATCATTATTATATTCGTTGGAGTTAAAAGACAATTAACTACGATAAACTTCAACTTAAAAAGAAAACAATAAAATTATGTCTAAGATATATCTCGATTCAACATTTCAATTATGTGATATTATTTTTTATATTATAGTTCATTTATTTTGTATTCGTAACATTGCATTTTTATACAATTTTTTTTCATTTGAAGACAAGATACCTAACACTACTCATTCACATATTTCTCATACAATACATTATAAAAACATTATTTCAAGAACCTAAAACATCTTACCCAATGATTTAGAATTATTTTTTAAATTGTGATAATACTATGAAATTCCATCTGTAACCACGTTTATTTTTCTTCAAAACCTTTTGTTTGGACTGGCTAGTTAATGAATTTGAAAGATGGGTATAGTAAGCTACTTAACCGAAAGCCTCATATACAAGAGTTACCTTTCTTTCTCTTTTCACTTTACTGACCAGCAAATTAAACAAAAATTATGATATCACATGAATGATAAGAAAGAAAGAATTTAACAGCATCATTTTGAACCGATGAAAGAAACAATGATCCAAAGTAGTAAATAAGCTAACTTTGCCTAAACAAAATGTGAAGAGATGTTTAATGTCAAAATATGTCAATCAATGGGATTCACCGATCTCATCAAGCCTTGTGAAAACTTTCTCCAAAATGTTTTGACAGATCAAAGGGGATGTGCAAGGCCCACATAATAAATATATGACATTGCCTAGAGGCCTCATGTAAATTCCATCTTGGCGAAGTTTCTGAATAAGGGAGGTTGTATATAGCGATCCGTAGCTGCAAAGAACAAACTTCATAATGTTTTAAATAAAATCAAGGAAACTGTTAAGTTTCATGACATAACATTTTGACCAATTAACTTATGAAATAGAAGAAACATGTGTTATATATTCATGAATTTTAACAAAATAAAGTAAAAAAAGAATGTAAACCTTAGAATATTCTTGTTTGCCTCTTAGGCACCACAAATCATCGAGAAAGTTATTACTGGGAAATTGCTGATGCCATCAGAAGAGAAGTCTATTTTTTTTTGGAGGGAAAGTATTAAAATCATTTCAATCGAGAAAAGGAGTGCAAGTTAGTACGTGTATGATCTCACCCATCTAAGTATGTAAGTTTGATTATTATTGAAGCATTTTCTTTCAAACTGTACTATCTACACTCCTGACTTATAAGTTATATCTTATTGAACTCATAGGTCCCTATTTTTACAAAAAAAAAAATATGTTTATGTATATAGATCTAGATCCAAAAACAATTTTCTCAATTTGTGTTGGCTAACTTTGCAAACGTTTTTGTTGATTCAGATACAAAAGCAAATTCATCCAAAATGGGGCCATAAACTGATCGATAACAAATTCAGTGGTTTGGTATTCATAATACTATCAGTTTAACCGTTGGATGCCTACTCCTTTTTCTTCCTAAAGATCCGCTGAAAGAAATTGAGTTAAGGCAAGAAAACATAAAAGTGAAATAAGAAATTACCCGCTATTAAAACCTTCTGCTCGGAGTTCAACAGCACATAGAGTTCCCAAGGCTACTACTCTGTCAACTGTTTGAAGTTTTGAGATCTTCTTAACAATGTTTCCGTCCCAGAACTGTGCTCAAGAGAAATTCGTATGGCATTCAAAAATAATATCAGGGAATAAACAACTGTACATGTTACCTAAATCCCAAAAGTGAAAACTGAAGGTGTTTTCTCATCACAAAAACCATTTGTACAATTGGGTCATTCTGTATTATATATATAAGAAGAACAATGAACTTTTCTCGTTTTCCTAATATCTTTGGACGAAGATGAAGCACGCCTATAGTGTTGGAATAACAGGCTGTTTTAGTGTGCCCATTTTATTTATTTATTTTCATTTGAATTATGATAGTAAAAGAATCTACATTTGTTATGTTGGTCAAAACTATAAGTAAAAAGGATCATAGTCTAGAAGAAAATCTATATACCAAATAAAGCCAAAAGTCGCACTATAATTTGCAACATGATCATAAAAATAATCAGTATACCAAATGAAGACAATCATAGTGATTATTATCCAGAAAAATCATATACCAAACGAAAAAAAGTCACTTTCAATTTTAATTTTGGTGAAATTGAATGGGATGATCCTGACAAAATAGTAGTTTCATATAGGCTCAACGTAGGGAAGTAGTAACATGAAGCTTAAGTTTTTAAATGTCATCATTTGGTCCGTGAGCACTTCTCTGGAGCAACTGCTGTAAATGACAATTCATATACCTCCCAAAGTGCTCTCTTTAATAAGTGAATTTTATTTAGAACCGCAAAATGATGTCAAAAGATTGAAAGTATGCATACCTCTCTAAGTGTCGTTGCATCGGAACTCAAGTTAGAATTTTTCTGCCTGTTCTTGAACCATTTTATGGATTTTGCAGCTGCAGTACAGCCAATTGCATGAGCAGAGTACGAGTGTCCATGTAAGAGGGCCTTTAGCTGATGAGAGTAGAAGAATCATGTTAATAACAAATTTAGGTGAAGTGCCTCCAAGTTAAGTTCAAGGACACTTCCATTTCAAACATAAAGGCGCATTTATGCATGAACTTCCTTAATTGGGGAAAATATATCCTTGAAAGCATAAAAGATCATGACCCACAAACTTCTTTAGTAAAATGCAAAATTCACACCCTCTATAATCAAAATTTCATTTCAATAATTTATTAACATTGTTACAATTTATGAAGGTTTCAGAGAGACAATCTACTGTGTATAATTCCAGTGTAATCATACATATATATACAGTGAGGATCCCTTGTATTAGGAAATAGGAACTATCATTCAAATTGATTGCAAATTAATCATATATAAATTAGCCTATTGAAAAAGTTACTGATATGTTTTCTTTTTTCTCCTAAACATAGCCCTTACATAATTACAGAAAGAAGGTATATATATACATATGTTTATTCTAATAGGTCAATATTGTTAGTATTTATATTTTAGGGTGCTTAGTATGTGTTAAGTATATATTAAGGCCCACATTAGAGTTTAGGGTTTCTTATCTATATAATTGTCTCCAACTATTGGAGAGGAAGAACTTCTAAAATCTTTTTATTCGTAACATGGTATCCGAGCCATAGAATTAGGGTTAGGGTTTCTTTTCTGTTTTTCCTTCCTCTCTGATTATCTTGCATGTCTGAAGGAGATCAACCCAGTTCCAAAGATAGTAATGGTGTTGCTAGTCAGGGATATTATTTAAACTCATCACTCGTTCTTAGCCCCGTGAAATTAGATGGGTCGAATTATCTTGCATGGTCGCAAACTTGTTTACTTTCGTTTCAAGCTAAAAGAATGCAAAATTTTATTAATGAAAAGTCTAAGAAACACAAGGATAATGATCCAAAATTGGATGATTGGGGATCGGACAATGCCATGGTGAAAACATGGCTCTTTAATTCTATGGAACCAAATATTTGGAAGAGCTATCTATTTATTGTCACTGCTCAAGAAATTTGGAGCTTGATAATTAAGACATACTCCCATTCTAGAAATTGTTCGAAGGTTTATGAGATTCGAAAGAGAGTTCGGGAGACAGTACAGGGTAACAAGACACTAGCGGAGTACTATTATGAGTTGACTGGACGGAGCTAAATCATTATCTCATCTTCAGAGCAAAATGTACGAAAGATGCAGAGGCCTATCAAAGGATTGTAGAAGAAGACCGTCTGATTGACTTCTTAGCTGGCCTAGATATCTATTATGATCCCATTAAAGCAGAAAGCAGAATTGGTCGGGAATGTTCCACTACATGATTTTCCGACTACATGGTTTAGGAGATTTCACAGTGCTATGATAAAGTTTGGGTTCAAGCAGACCAACTCAGACCATACAATGTTTGTTAAGAGACAAGGAGGCAAGATTACCATCGAATACGGCTTTCCACATAATTCTACATGTCTCTATGAGATCGAGTATGGAATTTAGTATTGATTGTGTATGTCGATGACATCATTGTACAGGTGATGATGAAGATGAGATTAACTCAATCAAACAACGGTTGGCGACTGAGTTTGAGGTCAAAGACTTGGGTTCGTTACGGTACTTTCTTGGGATTGAGATAGCCAGATCATGTCGTGGGATCTTTCTCTCCCAACGGAGGTATGTCCTTGATCTATTATCTGATATTGGGATGCAAATCTGCGGACTCACCTTTTGAAGTTAATTATAAGCTTTCCAGAGGTGTTGATACCGAGGTGGATAAGGATAGATATCAAACGGTTAGTTGAGAGACTTATATACCTTGCTCATACTAGGCCTGACATTGAATATGTTGTTAATGTTGTGAGTCAATACATGCATGATCCTCGTGAGACTCATATGGATGCAGTCCATCGCATTCTGAGATACTTGAAGGAAACATCGGGTAAAGGTTACCTAATTGTTCAAGGATATACTGACTCAAATTGGGCTGGCTCTTTGGATGATAGGCGTTCCACTTCAGGCTATTGTGCCTTTGTTGGAGGTAACCTGGTAACTTGGCGCAGTAAGAAAGAAAACGGTGGTAGCAAGGTCTAGTGCTGAGGCGGAGTATAGAGTTATGGCTCGTGGCGTTAGTGATCTCTTGTGGACTCAGTCTCTTCTTGTAGAACTTGGATTTACACCAACTGATCCTGTGAATCTATTTTGTGATAACAAAGCTGCTATCTCTATTGCTCATGATCTGGTTCAACATGATCGAACCAAGCATATTGAGATTGACCGAAACTTTATCAAGGAGAAGATTTATAGTGGTCTCCTCTTTACCCCATATGTAAAGACTGGCTATCAATTAGCCGGTGTCTTAACTAAGGGTCTTAGTAGTAGAGATTTTGTTTCCATTATAAGCAAGTTAGGCATGATAAATATCTTCTCCCCAACTTGAAGGGGAGTGTTAAGAATAATGGGTCAATATTGTATAGTATTTATATTTTAGGGTGCTTAGTATTTGTTAAGTATATATTAAGGCCCATATACATTAAGACCCATATTAGGGTTTAGGGTTTCTTATCTATATATAGTTGTCTCCAACTATTGGAGAGAAAGAACTTTTGAAATCCTTCCATTCGTAACAAAATACACCCTACAAAGTATAGCAGCTAATGAGCCTATGTTAACACATTTTATGATCAAGAAAAATCTATACCTAGTATCACATTTTATCTTCATTTGTTATGCTTGTCAAAATCAATCATAATGATCATTATGTATAAAATTATCTAGATCATTATCTAAAAAAACAATATTTATACCAAATTAAGCCAAAAACAATATTATAATCTAGATCATGATGTGATGTAAAAATTATTATTTATACCAGATGAAGCAAAAATTACACTATAATCTGGATGATAATCCATACAAAAATCTTATACCCAATGAAAAAATCACTTTAAAGCTTTTATTTATACCAGATGAAGCAAAAAATCACACTATAATCTGGATGATAATCCATACAACAATCTTATACCAAATGAAAAAATCACTTTAAAGCTTAAATTTGGTGATTTTTCAATGAGACCATGATTGTGACAAAAATAGCACAGTGAAGAGATGAAATAATTCAGACTTCCAGAATATGTAATCATTCAGATTTTAACATTAATCCATCAATTCCAGGATATATATAGGCTGTTGATTGATGACGATAAGGAACTGTACAAATTTACCTTTGAATCTCCAATAAAAGAATTGAAAACGGCATCTGTGGCCAATGTGGCAGCTAATGGTACAATTCCTCCAGTCAATAGCTTAGCATAGCAGGCTATATCTGGTTGACACTCCAAAAGTGTAGCAGCAGACTGAGGAAAGAGAAAAAACATTCTTTATGGGAACAATAGTATTTCACAAAAAAAATGTAACACCAAAATAGTTTGACAAGAGACGAAAAGATATTATAAGATCAACCTCAACTCCAAGGCGCCAAAGACCAGTAAAAACCTCATCAAAAATAACTGGAACCTTTCTGCTTTTACATTCTTTAACAAGTAACCGTTGGAAAAGTGGATCAATCATCAGCATTCCACCAGCACCTTGGATTACTGGATCAATAAAAAGCAAATGGTAAAATTCCCCTATTTAGAGAGTTTTAACAAAAATAGATGTTGTGACAAATGTAACAATTACACAAACATGGTAATCAGGCTAAGATTCCAGACCAAGCATAATAACTGCTCTAAGCTGAATTAAACAGAAATAATTCAAGTACACTATTGCTCGTATATAAAATAAGAATGTTTACTTTCTGATTTTTGTAGTTCGAAAGCAATTGTTATAGCTGCCAATTCAATTTAGTGGGATCTTTCATTCACGTAGGTATGAATCTTGAATAGAGAAGTATGATACAAGAATTATATTGAGATGAGGAGTGAAGATTAATGGAAGGAGATAGAACCCTAACTGTTAGGGTGAATACAATATGGATGACAGAGAAAATATCTAACAAGAGAATTCAACTAATTTTTATTTCATAACTACCATTAACAACTAATGTTTTATTTATACTACTATATTAATAATTGCCACTTATCATAACCTAATACCCTTTCCCCTTGTATCATTACATTCTCCTTCAATTCGTTCGTCCGTGTACGACAGTAAACGAAGGTTCAACTGAAACTCCCAAACATAGTGTGGCTCTTCGAACCATATAAAGTGCCCAAATTGTTTCCATAGACTATCAGGTGGTTCTTCAAACCACACAAATTGTCCCAAAAGATTTCTCAATTCTATTAAGAACAATTACAAAACTCTTCATCGGGGTTCTTCAAACCACACAAACTGTGTAGTTCTTCAAACCACAAAAAGTATCTCACTTTTTGCCTTGAATCAAGACATGGTTGAAAAATAGGATCGTCGGCCAAGATCCGGTCTTCAAGACTCTCAAATGCATCAATTGTCAAAGAGAATTGAGTTATGCCTCGGTCAACTCATCACGATTGTATGTATCAACGTATGTCAATTGCACTTCCATTTCGTTAATCACCATTAGTGACATCTCATTTCCCAAGACTAATTTTGGTATTTAAAAAGAAATAACCGACAATTTTGCATTACCGCATCTCTTCTTTTCCTCAATTGTCGCATTTTGTCTAGTATTCCTCTTGAGTCTCCGCTTTTTCTTCATCAACACTTTTTTGTTGGGCCACTTAAGGAACCAGACTTTACCCCCCAAATTTGATATTGAAAAAATTCAGAATGTTTTTCAGTCCGTCAAAATAGTTATGATGTTTTTTTCTATAAAACATCCCTGGATTGTTTAAGAGTTTCGCCCCTAACCTTTTTCTCTAACTGCATAATCATTTTTTGCATTGCAGTCATCATTTCTTCCATTCGGTTGAGTCGTTTATCATTTCGATCCAATATTTTATCACTTTCTTGGAGCTTCAAACACATCTTTTTTAGCTCGCTTCCCATTTCGAGTTCCACCATTTATGACGAATTGAGTTCTTGTGCAGCTTTCACTGATTTTCTTTGTGACAGAATGCTTATGGATATTCACAGCATGATCGAAACTCTTCTTCGCTCAGATTAGTCACAATTTGTAGTTATACTTCTAGTATAATCGAGATTTGTACTGTTGTAGCATGCCTTCGAAAGGGGACGAGAATGAGAAATGTGTCGCGGCTCAGGCTTTGGAAGAAATAAGAAAAAGAATGCAGTGGATCGCAGTCGACGCGTTTCAAATCGCAGATTCGCGATTTCGCTAATTTATTGCCGGCGCGCGACACTTCTATATCCCGCAAACTGTTCGTCATCTTCACTGAATCTTCTTATTCACCGAATTGGATTTTCCGATTCTTGCGACTGAATCCTTCGCAACTCTTCTTCAATTCTTTCTGTTCCAATTTTGGTTGTTCTCTAAATAGAACTTTCGACTTGATCAATTTCCTATACTTGAGGACGATCCACAACAATCTGATTCTCCATAGGCGAAAGCTCGCTCTGATACTACTGTTATAACTTGTACTAGAATTATGTATAAATCTTGAATAGAGAAGTATAATTGATAAAATGATACAAAAATTATACTGAGACGAGAAGTGAAGATTAATGGAGGGAGATAAAACCCTAACTATTAGGATGAATACAATAAGGATGGGATGAGAGAGAAAATCTCTAACAAGAGAATTCATTAATTTTTATTTCATAACTACCCTTAACTACTAATGTTCTATTTATACTACTATATTATTAACTATCACTTATCATAACCTAATACACTTTTCCCTCTATCACAATACTAAGAAGTTGCATGAAATTCCATTTAGGGGCTACATAAATGAGCCATTACTTTCACGCACGTGCGTGACTGAAAAGCTCCCATAAAAAGCTGTTGAAGAAAACTTTTGAAGTAGGAGGTTAGACACAAATTGGAAACATGTATTTTGTTATGATATATGTCACAATCACAATTCTATTCGAAAATCGTCAATGTTAGAAATGAAAGTGTAAATTTTGTTACTTATTTTTTTAAATCATAATTAAAATTATAGTGTAATTTTTCTTTTCATTTGGAATAAAAAAAATTCTTGATCGTGATAAGATTACTTTTTAGATCTATGGCGAAAAAGATTATTTTCTAGATGAACGTGATTTTTGGCAAACATAGCAAACAGAATTTTTCAGATCCTGATCAACATGCATACCAAAACAGCCAAATACATAGCACATGTTCCTACAATAACCACCCAGCTAAACCGTTAATCATTTGGCCCATAACTCAAATGGAACTTACAAACATCCAACAAACTAATAACAAAATAAAGAACTGCATTAAAACACTTAAAAATTGAAGCTTAATTCAATGAACATCAAGGTGCTTAATGAAGGAAATGAACTCAGTTCCAGAAACAAATGTATCAAAATTTGAATATATGATTATCACATAAAAAATGCATGATACTATATTTTTACCTGGTTCTATAATCAATGCTGCAATATGGGAACAAACTTTAGAATCAGAATTTCTGAATATCTCCTCTGATATATAGGATAAATAATGGGTGGCAACATTTGAAATGTCTCGTTTCTTGTTGAAAATTTCATCTTGCAAGCTGAAGACTGAAGAATTAAACAGTTATTATTACAATGGAATGAAAATAGCATTAGAGACAATGCACATAATTTCACCTACCTTTGTCATCCTCACTCACATCTTTATATTGCATCACTTTCGGCAAAGAGAGCTTCCATACACCAGCTTGCAATGATACTGTTGGAGGATCCACAAAATGACCTCTCCCTTGATACCTGCAAAATTGACAGATGAAAATACCTAAAACAATTACAACAGAGTTAATTGAAAATAATGGTTATGATTCCTTCGATGAAGAGAAATATGGTGGGAAATAGTCCTTTATTCCTTCCATAACTTGTCATACGGGTTTCATAGTTCTGCAAAATATTTTTACCTAGTAAACTTAGTATAAGAATTATCCTTTTTAATTTGAGTAGTTGTTTTAGGTATCATATGGACTATGATATTCATTTACCAGTCAAACAAGGCCCAAGCAATATTGTCATCATCATCTATCAAATATTTGAAGAAAATGAAGTAATTTAAATAAAGAAAATATTCAGAAGACAAGAAATACCATGGTTGTTGGAGAATGCCCGTATATGATGATGGTGCTTGTGCTTCCATGGCACCCAATGTATCACCATGGTAAGACCCTTTAAGTGCTAGTACCTGTTATAGGTGTAAAAATTAGTTATTTACTTATTAAGGTTCATTTTATAGATGTTGTTAAGCCTCTCAACAAACAAAACAAATTACACAAAAGAAAAAATGAAAACAAAAACTAAAAAGTTTAATGAGAAACAGTAAACAAAGGCAGACGAAAAGCTAATTCATCATTTATTTGGCATGAAAGGAACCGGGGGGTTTTTATGGATATTGGAATCGAAACATTATTCAGAACATACAGGATGAAATTTTCATATTCAACGTGCTTCATCATCTTTTGATCTGACTATTCAAAACAGAATAGATCAAGGAAACACATCCATGATAATCATGCAACCCAAAATGGGGTTTGGCAAATTATGGATTTTGGATTTCATTTCTACATTTTATTTGCAAAGCATTACCCCAATTGTACAATCTTATTTTACTGGAAAATTGACGTTTACAATCTTGCCAATATTGGTGATCTTTTTTTATTTCCAGTTCACCTATTTATCTTGGCTTCTCAAGCATGTAACAAATGGGTGTGTACTAGAACGGTGTCTTTTTTCAATAAAACTAATATTATTTTTTATACCAACAATTAACAAAATAACCATATTGTTAAGAAACTAATTTGTTAGTGATCATTGTCCTCAGATAGTCTACATTCAAAAGCATCACACGGGCTGGAATATTGGACACAACTTTAATTTTCTAAACATTTTCTATAGATAACTGAGTATGGAAATTATAGAAAAACAACAATTTTCATTATATTTCCATATGTATGAATATGTGGAAATTGAATTAAAACTTAAAAGTGATTTATAACTACGTAAAAGAAGCAGTGAACTTCACCTTTAGTTCAATATGATTTTCATCGATGCTAGATCTTGACATATCCAAAAGAATTCCATGATCAACCAAAAATTTACGGAAAGCCATTTTAAGTGCAATTTCAATTGCAGTAGATCCATTATCTGAATAGAAAACGCGTGATGCCCATCCTGCATTGAAATGAAACACCTCAGTTAATCTCCATAAGATTAAATTCAAAACAAGAAGCAATGTCCGCAACATGGCCAAAAACAGAACATACACTGCATAAAATGTTTGGGACACAACCAATATAAATTATATAATTTACCATTGTATAAAGCTCAAATATCAAAAAAATTGCATGATCAAACGGCTTATAACAGTGAGGCCAACATTTGCTTGGTTTCTCAGCCACCTTTGAATAAACTGAATGTATAATCTAGGCCTTGTTTGATCTTGGATTATTTGGAAAAAATATTGTTTGACATACAAGTGAACTATTTGGATAAAATGACCCAAATATCTTTGATATTTAATAATTTGAAATGTTATAAAAAGTAAAGGGTATTTTGTTGATGAGTTGGATGATGTGATTGAATAAGTGACAGTTTAGTAGATTATTTGGAAATAATCCCAAAGAACCCACATCAATCAAACTTCTAACTGGAAATCGATTTCATGGCCACGGTAACCAAGGCACGCACACACAAAAACACTATATAAAAAGCAAACACTGCCAAAATAATGAAAAAACAAATAAACTATATACTCGAACAAAACATTATAAAACTATCACCCTTAGAATCCATAACTGAAACTAATCAAATAATGATATCAATGATTGAAAAATCAATGAATGAAACGCTTATAAAAGCCTATAATGAGATCTCACAAAATTCATGGCTTGTTTAAGGGCATGAACTGACCTTTGCCTACACCTTCAAGCAAAAGCTCTGCACATTCTAAAGCTGGTTCATACACATTCTCAGGAAACATGACATGCCCAAATCTTGCAGTAGCATAACCCACCTCTCTAGCAAGTTCAATCTGAAACCACCTAAATACATAAACTAAAATTAACAAAAACTCCTACAAAGTCATGTATAATGTCATGTTCAGAATTGTCAATGGCCAATGTATTTTTACTCATCAAAATGACCATGTCTAAATCTTAAGACTGCAGCAAGACCACTTCTTATTCTCATTATATTAGATATAACCAGAACAATAAAAAACACAATTTGTATTATGATTGTTATCGAATTAACAATGTCCACATTGGTTTATTGAAACACTGTTGTTATCAATATAACTAGAAAGACCCTGCAGAATGTCTTGTAGTGCATTAATAATTAGGGCTTGTTTTTGGAAGAAAGAGAAATACAATCCTTTCACAAGAAATCCAGTGTTCCATAAAGAGCAGTATACACACTGCCATGACGGTAAATGGCTAATAATGGGCCTTTGCTATAAATAAAAAAATTCATGATCAACATTGCTATGTTTGATAAAAGTCACAATGATATTGTAATTTGGATCATGATAAAGAAAATAAATTGAATACCAAATGAAGTAACAAATATCACACTATAATCTGATCATGATCTAGAAAAAATCTTATACCAAACCACCAAAAATCACTTTTAATTTTAACTTTGGCGATTTTCCAATGAAAAATTCTATATCAAATGAAAAAAAAAATTCAATTTTAACTTTTGCAACTTTCTAATTCATATTTAAAAGAAATATAGGCAAACCCATGCAAGTGATACGACCATAAGGACACTTTTGCAAATTTACCCACTGTAGTACAATAGACTGAGAAATATAGGGATAATAGTTTCTTAGATAGTTAATAAATAGAATGACCTGTAAAGACTGATCAGGTCCCTGAGTCCACCAACTAGCGCAAGCATCAAACTGTTGAGTAACAAGATTACCTTCACCTATCTATACAAGTAAAAAATACAAAACAAATTACCTGAAAGTATAAGCAACAGTTCTAGTATCTGATAAATCTAATATTCACAGTAAATGCATGATAGGAAATGTTCCCCATGTGGAAACACTTGTTTCTGTATCCGAATCTGTTTCTAGATACAGAAACAAAAATCATTTTTGAATCAGTCTCTGACTAAATTTAGTTTGCAAATGTCTCTGTATTTGAAAACGTATCCACAACAAATACAAAAATAATAAGTGTTTCCAAATGGGGCATTCTCTGGAATGTCTACTGAAAATTGAGTAACAACAGAATGCAGGGAATTTCTTTAACAAGCACTGTAAACTGTGACCTTGTGAACTGCAAAGTGCTCCCCACAGCGAGAATCTATGACTGTCACGCTTTCTTCTGGTACAAGTTTATGCTGAGTAAAAGGCCACCAGAAGACCTCTTTCGCTTTCTTTGGCATTTCCTGAACTCTATTCTTTCTCTGCAGAAATGATTCAATCATTTTCTCCTTGAGAGAATTGAAGATATCTCGAGATTGATCAAACCACTCAACTAGGTCATCTGACATATCTTGTGGAACAGGTGGGAGCACAAGTACGGGCACCCTGTTAATAAAAGACAAATAACTCTTTGTAAGAGGGCAATATATAAGTGGGGAACAAAAAAAGAGAGAACCCTGAGACCAAGTGGAAAAGAAAACTAGTTCAATCAAAAAGTGGATTATTTGAATTAAATAACAAAATATGATTTGTATTTAATATTTGTAAATGTTATCAAATATAAAAGTAAGGGTATTTAGTATTTTAGTTGATGATTTGCAGGATGAAATGATTGATGATAGGATAAGGGGTTATTTGGGTTCAATTCAAATTACCTTTCTCAAACAAGGCCCAAATTTAGCTTTGACTTATAGGAGATCTAGTTTGACCAAGCTTCAGGCCTTTCCAAGAAAATAGAAATATATTATTTGGGTTTCCATAGTTTTAATATTGTTACCTGTTAAACTGCTTTTAAGCCTGAGATATGCTGTTTCTGTATTTTATCATATTTTACTATACAGATAGATTACAGTGAAGGCAAATTATTGACCAACTTTGCAATGAATATTGCTTTATGTTATACTCAGAAGTCAGAACTAATTATTGCAAGTTCATACTCCACGAATTCTATAACGAAGTGCAGTTGAACAAGTGCAAATTCAATAGATGGATTCAAACCTATTATGCAGATAAGACGACAATGGAACTTCATTTACGAGACCATGGTCTTCCAAAACAATGGCAACAACATCATATCCTCGAATTTTCAAACTTTCATAAGCCGAAATAGTTCCTGAAATTCCACCTAATCGTCCATCTCCAACGAGAATAGCAGGTAGTCGAAAGGGCCTGTAACATATTGAATTAGTAGCCACATTAAGAGAGATTTAGAGAGTTCTTACAGCCAACAAAAGAAAAAGTGAGCATACAAAGCTGTAGGATAAGAAAATTGAGGCTGCATCACTTAGGTTGCAGCTTTAGAGACCATGTTTGATAAGAACGTGTGTGCTAAACTAGATACACTTAAGTGTGAGTGATTTAAATTAAATCTCAGAAATTGATGAAAATATAGTGGATGTGTCCGTAAACGTAAAACTGCAAATCTATTAGTTCGACAATCAGATTTCACATGCCTGTACAAGTCACATTGAAGTGAGCCAGAGGGTCCAGGACTTGCAACTCCGCCAGCGGTTTCAACTACAGTAAACTTAGTCATCATCTTCCCTTCACATTTCAACTCAGTAGCACTTCCCAGACACATCTTCAGCACTTGTAACAGCTCCGAATCCTCTAACTCTGCACCTTCTCTCTTCGCAGCCAAATGAGGCGAAACAGGCTCTCTCCAGCCGTACATGGTCTTACATATCAACTCCGAAGCAGCAACTACCTGACCATGAGCATGATCGTGCAGCATCCGTTCCTCGTACCATCCCAAATTCGTGAAACCATTTAATGAGTTTACACACTCTTCTCCCTCCACCCCAATCGCATTCCCTAAAACCGCTTCGGCAGCTGGAATTGAAGTTCTAAAGACATAATTGGAGGCCGACACGGTCAATGCGGGCTTTAGAGAAGCAAAAACATGAGCAAATTTCCGATAAACGAAGGCGGAATCAGAGTCTGCTGGGAATCCAGTTTGAACAGGCTTGAGATAGGTGAAGTTGGTGGGAGTGAAAGAAGAGGAGGAGGAGGAGGAGGAGGGAGAGAGAATGGAAGAAGCTGCAAGGCCAGCAGAGACTAGAGTTTTCCCTAGGCCGGTGTTGGAACCCCATATCATATAAATGGGGTGGGAAAGAGAGTAGTCAATTGTTGAGTGCTGGGATGAGAGTGAAAGAAACCTGCGGAAGCGGGGAGCGAGAGGTGAATGCCAAGGACGGCGTGGACCACCGGAAGTAAGGAGTGCTGAAATGAGGAACATTATGGAGATTTTATTGATGTTAGGAGTTGAATCTGCTGTAACTAGGGTTACTGGTTCCTGATTTCAGGTGGTGCAGCAGAGGAAGAGTTATGAGAAGAAGAAATAGGGATGATACTGCTACCTACTACCCTAACAAACAGCTCAAGAATAAAGGATTAAGGATTTAACATAATTTTGTTTGTCAAGTACAGGAAAACAGAAGAACGGAAAACAGAGATTCCAACAATCAGATTCAACCCTAACTGTCAAATGGAGGAAGGCCAAGGATACATGCAAAATGAGAGAGAGAGAGAGAGGTTTGAGAGTGAGCTATGCAGCAATGGTAGAAACTAATCCTATTAAAACTAACGAGACTGGTAGCAACGCAACCATCAACAAAAATAAATTTTCCTTTTATTTAGTTTACTGTCAATTATTACAAAACTAATCTTTATTTAATTTAAAGAGGGAAATTCGAGGGGATGACATTAAAAAAATGTCTTAAATGCGGAAAATGCAGAGTTAAAAAAAAATGCTGGTAACCTTTTTGCTATTTTTGGACGAAAATGCTCCAATTGCGTCACGCAACCTCAGGTTGTGTGACGCAATTTTTTATTTTTTTATTTTTCAAAAAAATTTAATTATGAATTGTTTTTAGACGAAAATGCTCCAATTGCGTCACGCAACCCCAGTTGCGTCGCGCAATCGTGAGACAAAAAAAATTAAATAAAATAAAAATATATATATATATATATTCCGATTGCGTCATGCGTTAGCAAGGGTATAATTGTCACTAAAAGGGTATAATTGTCACTAAAAAAGATAGTCACCAGTGTTATTTAATTTATGCGCCCCACACGGTTGGTTATTAACTAGCATATCAGTAGGTCATTTCCCTTTGAAGAGACTATTTTATCTCATTTTTTAGTCTACAATAAATTTCATTTTTAAACTAATTTAAATTTCACAAATAACCAATAAAAAGCCATAAAAAAAACCAATAAATATTTTGAACCAACATATGTTATAGATATATTTCAAAAACACTTTAAAACTCAAAATCCAAAAACAATGAAAATGTTTAATTTTTAAAAAAAAAATAGTGTTCTTGGTTCAAAGATAACAATAGAATGAACGTTTGATATTGAGAATTTTAGATATATTTCAATAACTCAAAATATAAATGAATATTAATTTCAAAAATATCAGAGTGTTTTTGGTTCAAAGATATCAAAAGAATAAACTTAAGATGTTGGAATCATACATAAGGCTTCATCAAAATCTAGTAGTATAGTACCCGTTGATAAACTAACAAGATAAAAAGGTCTAATTTAATGAAAAAATTGAAACCCAAGACTATTAATAAAATTCATAAAAAGAAACTTAAAATATCCATGATAAAGCAAACAGTCAAGAGCTGAAACACAAAAGTAAGCATAACAAATTGTCGATAAAGAGTTCTGAATCAAAAACAAAATCAATTTCCATCTTCTCAGCTTCTGAATCAAAGACAAAACCATCTGTATTCATCTTATGCGACTGCATCTATAAATGCCTGTCCAGGTTTCCTTGCAGAGAGTCTTCCATGGCAACCAAGCAGCTGTTGTTCACATAAATCAAACCCATTAGTATTCAAATACGATCAGAACAAATATCTCAAATCAAATTCACAAATACACAACAAACCTTTGCATTAACACCATCTGCAACAATGCGGTTCTCAGATTTCCACTTCAGATAGTCAGTTCGGTTATACTTGGTAAAACCCCTAAAGATTATAGTCAAAATGGTTTGATTGATTAGAAACAAACCCTGAAAAAACTAATGATTTCTAGAGAAAAGAAATCGTACCACTTTCGGCTGACAATGATCTTTTGACGACCAGGGAACTTGAACTTAGCACGACGAAGAGCTTCCTGAGCATTATGGCTGTTGGAATCCTTGCAACGAACAGACAACAAGACTTGACCAATGGCAACCCTAGCACAGACACCTTGTGGCTTACCAAAAGCACCACGCATACCAGTTTGAAGCCTATCAGCTCCAGCACACGACAACATCTTGTTGATACGAAGGACGTGGAAGGGGTGAACCCTAACACGCAAATGGAAAGCATCCTTTCCTGCAAACTTAGTCATGTACTTGTTACAGGCAATACGGGCAGCCTCGAGTGCTTCACTGGAGACGTTTTCTTTCTCCCAACTGACGAGATGGACGCAGAAGGGGAACTCGTCCACACCTTTCTTCTTCATGCCGACATCGTAGATCCTGATCTTGGGATCTGGCACACCACGACAAAACCTTGACTTAGGGTAAGGTTTGTTCTTGATCTGACGGTAACACCTTGCTGGCCCTGTATATATAAGAGAAATGAAAAATTGAACAAGAGAAAACAACGAATTCTAAACGAACCCTAAAATCAATTCATTTCCGATTCAGTCGATTAGATTACAAGTTTCTTCAACTAATTGCAGGATCAGATTGAACAGATAGATGATGCATAATAAACAAATTTACATAAATTCATTCTGATGAGGAAAGGAATACATAAACAACAAACTTACTTCTCCCCATCTTGAGCTGCTGCTGGTGCTGCGACGGCTTAGAAAAATGTAGAGGTAAAAACCTAAAGATTGGCTTAGAAGCACTTATATAGGAACGTGGGGAGAAAGGCTTAAGACATACATACGTAAGTGCTTACCAAAGGGTTGAATATGAAAAGGCCCAATGTATTAAAGCCCACATAGAAAATAAAATAAAATAAATGCGTTGAATGGAATATGTTTTAATTAAATCATATTTTAATTAAAATATATATATTTTTTTAAGTAATAAGTTAAGTCAAGGAAAATCAAATTAGTAATTAAGAATTTATATAGGATTGAATGCTTAATTATAAATTCTTAAATTAAGGGTTTAAATATTTATTTTAAAGAATATGAATTATACATTATTTATAAATATAATTAAGTACTTTTATGCATTATTATTTTTTAAATATATATAATTAAATATAAAAATAATGTTCAATTTGTGTCCATGCAATCAAGGTTTCTAACGAATGTTTCTTGATCTCTGAACAAGAAATAATGCTAGCCCTCCGGATAAACATAAGATGTAACTATTAAAAATAATTAAGAGAATTCAATAACTTTATATCAACCTTGTTTAAACCTATTAAACCTAATAAAAGCTCAGAGTCGTTTTTAAAAAATGAATATGATTAATCCTTAATTTAGACACGTGATTATGATATTCATAAATAAAAGAATTATGAACTCATAATACATGTGTAACAACCCGTCTCAAAAGACAATGGCCAACTATATTCGAGTAGAGACTATCCTTAAGATAGGCGAATAGTACATAGCGTCACGACCCTTTTCTAATAAGTAACCAAACACTGGACCTTTAATCTGAGAATACTCTTAGGGTGTGTTTGATAGCCCTGGAATTGGCATTGGAATTGGAATTGGAGGGTCCAATTCCAATTCTTATGTTTGTTGGACACTTTAATATTAAGAATTGGAATTGGAATTAGAATTCCAATGGAATTCAATATAGTGTAATTTGATAGTTCTCAATTCCTATCTTTTTAGGTCGGAATTGTAATTCCAAATTAACACGTTTTTCATGTTTTTGACATGTTTAACACGTTTTTCACACATTAAACACGTTTTTAACACGTTTTTTACACGTTTAACATATTTTCATATTTTGGCACGTTTAACACGTTTTTGGCACGTTTAATACGTTTTTGGCACGTTTAACACGTTTTTGACACATTTATCACGTTTTTCACGTTCATGACACGTCTAACACGTTTTTGACACGTTTAACATGATTTTCACGTTTTTAACACGTTTTTGGCACGTTTAACACGTTTTGACACAGTTAACACGTTTTTCACGTCCTTGACATGTTTAACACGTTTTTGACACATTTAACACGTTTTTCACGTCTTTGACACGTTTAACACGTTTTTGACACGTTTAACATGATTTTCACGTTTTTAACACGTTTAACACGTTTTTGACACGTTTGACACGTTTTGTATGTTTTGGCACATTTTGCACGTTTTGGCACGTTTAACAAGTTTTTCACATATTAAACACGTTTTTGACGCGTTTAACACGTTTTCACGTTTTTGACACATGTAACACGTTTTTTTACGTTTTTGACATGTTTAACGCGTTTTCACGTTTTTGACACATTTAACACGTTTTTTTTTTACGTTTTTGACACGTTTACCACAATTTTGACATGTTTTACACGTTTTTCACGTTTTGGCACGTTTAACAAGTTTTTCACATATTTAACACGTTTTTGACACGTTTAACACGTTTTTGACACGTTTAACACGTTTTTGACACGTTTAACACATTTTTTTACGTTTTTGACACGTTTACCACATTTTTGACACGTTTTGGCACGTTTAACAAGTTTTTTACATGTTTAACACGTTTTTGACACGTTTAACACGTTTTCACGTTTTTGACACATTTAACACATTTTTTACGTTTTTGACACGTTTAACATGTTTTCACGTTTTTAACACATTTAACACTTTTTTTACGTTTTTGACACGTTTACCACATTTTTGACACGTTTAACACGTTTTTCACGTTTTGGCATGTTTAACACATTTTTCACATGTTTGGAATGTTTAACACGTTTTCATGTTTTTAACACGTTTAAAACGTTTTTAATACGTTGACACGTTTCACATGTTTTTTACGTTTTTGACACGTTTGACACATTTTTAACACATTTAACACGTTTTAACACGTGAAAAATGTGAAAAACGTGAAAAACGTGTTAAAACGTGTGAAAAGCGTGAAAACGTGAAAAACGTGTGAATAACGTGTGAAAACGTGTTAAAACGTGTAGAAAACGTGAAAACATTTGAAAACGTGGAAAACGTGTTAAAACGTGTGAAAAACGTGAAAAACGTGAAAAACGTGTTAAAACGTGTGCGTGAAAAACGTGTGAATAATGTGTGAAAAATGTGAAAAACGTGTGAAAAACGTGAAAACGTGTAAAAAACGTGAAAACGTGTAAAAAACGTGTGAAAACGGTGAAAACGTGAAAAACATGTGAAAAACGTTTAAAAAACGTGAAAAATGTGAAAAACGTGAAAAACGTGTTAAAACGTGTGAAAACGTGAAAACGTGAAAAACATGTGAAAATGTGTGATAAACGTGAAAAACGTGTGAAAAACGTGAAAAATGTGTGAAAAACGTGAAAAACGTGTGAAAAAACGTGTTAAAACGTGAAAACGTTTGAAAACGTGAAAAACGTGTTAAAACGTGTGAAAAACGTGAAAAACATGAAAAACGTGAAAAACGTGAAAAACGTGTTAAAACGTGTGAAAAACGTGAAAAACATGAAAAACGTGAAAAATGTGTGAAAAACGTGAAAACGTGTGAAAAAACGTGTTAAAACGTGAAAACGTTTGAAAACGTGAAAAACGTGTTAAAACGTGTGAAAAACGTGAAAAACATGAAAAACGTGAAAAACGTGAAAAACGTGTTAAAACGTGTGAAAAACGTGAAAATGTGAAAAACGTGTGAATAATGTGTGAAAACGTGTGAAAAACGTGAAAACGTATTAAAACGTGTAAAAAACGTGAAAACGTGAAAACATGTGAAAACGTGTAAAAACGTGTAAAAAACGTGTGAAAACGTGAAAAACGTGTGAAAAACGTGAAAAATATGTGGAAAACGTGAAAAACGTTTGAAAAACGTGAAAAACGTGTTAAAACGTGTGAAAAACGTGAAAAATGTGTGAAGAATAATATGAAAAACGTGTTAAAACGTGTGAAAAACGTGAAAAACGTGTGAAAATGTGAAAAAATGTCAAAAACGTATTAAACGTGCCAAAACGTCAAAACATATTTTAAAAGTTAACATTTTTAACCGATATTTTATTTTACAAACATTGGAATTAGAATTGAATTACAATTCTATCATTTTCCCAAACATAGGAATTGGAATTGAATTACAATTCTATCATTTTATCAAACATAGGAATTGAATTGTAATTCAATGCCAATTCTCATGGAATTGGAATTAGAATTCCAATGCCAATTCCAATTCCAATTCCCCATCATCAAACACACCCTTATTTTCTTTCATTTAGTTTCTTTGTGAAGTAAACTAAAGTGACGACTCTTAAAGTCAATTAGATTACTACATTTCTATATGTACTAATATAAATCTTGTACGGGCCAAACCAAAAAGTCTATGTTATAGAACTCTATTTCGGTTACTCATCTATAAGATAGGACAATATCCTATAATGATAGTCTTCCTATCTATTTTTTATGAGATACGAAAGCAAGGTAAGACAAGGGGTTTTATAACATAACTTTTGTATAATTTTTTTCCCTCAAAATAGTGCACAGGCTGAATCTGCCATTTAATATTATTTTTTGTGTCCTCGTTGCAGACGGAGCACTTGAAATGATAGGTAAGGAATGAAACCGATCAATTATGGATCGCACAAACCGCCTTTAAAGACAGGGTATTCGAAGGGATAAAATATCATATAAATAGTAAAGATCCTTTCACACAGAAACATAGTAGAGAAAAATTGTTTTACAAGACGGAAGCGAGCGACGAAAAAAACGCGTAGAGAGGAGAAGATGGGATCTCGATCAATACAATGGGAGGTCCTGAATCAAATGTAATGCCACGTAGACTAATAAACAACAGAAATGCATACAACAATTTTAAAATTGATTTCGTTGTCTATGTTATTTTAAATTTTCTTTGGACATCACAAAATACACAATCAAGGTAAACAATCTTTCTTAAAATGAATGTTTTAATTTATATGTTCTCTTCTTTCTTTATATTTATATTTCATGAATACTTATATACATAGTATAATAATGCATGTTCAAAAAATTTAAATTCTTAATCGATGTTGATAACATAAGTAACTTGAACTGATGCAAATTCACAATGAGAGGATTAGTTGAAAGCGTCGAAAATTGACAAAACAATAATCAATCATATTTTCATGAACCTCTAACATTTCTAATGGTAAATATTCTATTAACAATTAAGTGCTCTTTTGTTTATGTTTGATAAATATTACAGTTTTACTAACATGTTTAATATATTATTCTAGTTATGATATCTCGATGGAATTATTGAAAATATGGTACAACAACCTTGTTAGAGATCTTTTCCAATCATCTCATGCTGGGATGACACTAAAGTGTTAGAGAGAAGCTCGATGGAATCTCGAGGAGGTAGTTTTGGACGTGAGATAACTAATGCATGCCTTCCACTTCTTTAAGATTATCATGTTGAGATTCCAGATCAAAATTTGAGAGAGGGTCATCTTGAGATTACATATCAGGATTTGGGAGAGGCTCAACATGAGATGATGAATTTAGAATCTTTAGCCAATAATGACAAGATACTTTATGTGCAATTATACTTCACATGACACTTCACATGACTATTGTAAACTGCCATTTGAATCTCTTCTCATGTATTTATAATGTTATGTTGTTTAGACTATAAACTATTATGGTTTCAAAATACAGTTATTGACATTCAAAGTCGTCGAATGATTTAAGCATATAGCACAACAATTGTTAGATCAATTAGGCGAATCGGAGAAACACAACATTGATTCAAACCCTATTTTTAGGCTAGTATCCACAATTTTACTGATTCAAATTTTTACAAAAAAAAATCAATATCTTTACAAAGGCTCACTTTGAAGATTGGAACAGTGTCAATGAGGACATTACAAACACGAGTCCACCAATTGTCGAGCGTAATAAAGAGGCAAAGCCTGATGATGTAAATATTGAAGACCATCAAATTCTGAATGTGAAGATGAGGACATTGTAAATGATGATATTACAAATAGAAGTCCCCTAATGGTCGGGAGTGATGAAAAGTCGGGTTGTGCAAGTATTATTATTTTTTCAATGACTAGATCCACTATAAAGTTTCCTCAAAACATCTATTAATAAAAATTGTGTACAATCTATTAAAATACCATGTAAAATATTTTCTTAATGTGTTTTGCAGGGAGAAGCTTTTCGTCAGCCCAAACTACAGTTTGACACGTCAAAGTTCTTACCACAATGAAAGAAAAGACGAAACTTGATAGTGGAATAGTTTACATTTGGGTCCATGTCTTAAACCTGATTTTTTTCAAGGCAACCAATGCATGAAAAATGAAGAATTTGCTTCACGACAACATCATATGTAAAAACTTCACATGACAATGTTTTATGTTTATGCTCAATATTCATGTGATTGATATTTAGAATTTATTTACATGTAATGAAGATATATGGATATAGTTTATATAATAGCACACTCATTGTAGAGATGAATTGATTTAACATATCAAGAAAAAACATCAACACTACTGGCCTAGTACATAAAACCTTCAAATAACAAATATAGTTTATACTTTATGCACTAATAATCAATAATTCTAACTATTTATATGTTGTTTGCATAAATATGATTATACAGAAAGTACAAATGATTGACAATAAGTCAATTTCACATAGTATTAAGATGGGAGATTAGTATATTGAAAATTTGATATAAAGGAACATAAAATCTATTTTTTAGTTTTTGTTTTGGCTAAAATAGGTTCTCCTTTAACTATTCAAGTAAAGAAATTCAAAATAACCGCACATTAAAATATTGTAGCAAGATGCTTCAAATGATACATGTTGTGGAGTTTATTGTATAAGGCATCTAAAAACATATATAAGAGATGCCACAAAATGAGACTATGACTGACTCTTGAAAATATAAATGTTAAACATATATACTTCATTGTCACTTCTTTAGTGATGTTCTTATATATTTTGTTGTTGTTTTTGAAGGACTCGGAAGTAATGAACACACTACGAATAAAATATATTTATAGGATTCTGAACTTTGAGTTAAAGAGTAAAATGTGAAATCTGCTAAAATTATCCAAAGAATTGTATACAGTTAAACAGATAAGTAAGCAAGAACTTGTTGTAGATTAAGAATGTATTTGTGTATTATTACAATTACAAGAATATGAATTTATACAAAAATAAGGGAAACTAAAAGGTTAGAATGTGTAAAGGTTTTAAATACACTTAGTGGATGGAATATGAAAACCAAGAGACTAAGTGAGTTGCTCTTTAATGGTAGAGTCTTTAATATCTTCCCTCAAACGAAACGGGGAGGCACACACCGTGAGTTTGTTACGCAATAAAGCAAATCGGTTTGACGTAAGTCCTTTGATGAGGATGTCGGCAATTTGATCATCAGTAGGTATGTATCGGATGTAAAGAGCTTTCTGAGCAACACGTTCGCGAACGAAGTGAAAATCAATCTCTATATGTTTCGTACGAGCATGAAAAACTGGATTGGCCGACAGAAATGCAGCACCAATGTTGTAACACCATTGAGTGGGAGGTTGAAGTGGGGAGAGGCAAAGTTCACGTAGCAAGGATTGGAGCCAGATGAGTTCAGCAGTGGCATGAGCTAGAGCTCGATACTCAGACTCGGTACTAGACCGAGCAAAATTTTTTTGTTTCTTTGAATTCCAAGAGATAAGATTGTCACCAAGAAATATGCAGTAGCCAGTTGTGGAGCGACGATCGTCCGGACAACCAGCCCAGTCGGAGTCAAAAAAAGCAGATATATCGAGAGAAGATGATGGACGAATGAGAAGTCCATGATGAGGAGTATGACGAAGGTAGCGGAGTATTCTTTTTACTGTAGACCAGTGATTGGTGGTAGGAGACTACATGAATTGGCATGCACGATTGACAGCAAATGCTAGTTCAGGTCGAGTATGCGTCAAATATTGGAGAGCACCAACAATGCTGCGATACAAAAATGGTTCAGGAAGAGTATCACCATCATGGCGAGATAAAGATGACCCAGAAGAGATTGGAGTATTAAGAGGTTTTGAGTCACTCATATTGGCTCGGATAAGAATGTCATTGATATATTTTGATTGAGAGAGAAAAATTCCGGAGGTAGATCGATGAGCTTCAATCCCAAGAAAATAGTGTAGTGGACCTAAATCTTTAAGAGGGAAAATGTGGTTAAGTTGGGAGATGATTGAGGAGATGTGAGAGGAAGAGTTACTAGTGAATATAATATCATCCACGTAGACAAGAAATAACGATGTAATTTGTGGAGAGTGGTACATGAATAAAGAAGAATCATTTTTGGATTCTTGAAAACTAATGGAAAGAAGAGCAGATTTCAAGGTAGTATACCATTCACGGGGAGCTTGTTTGAGTCCATAGAGTGCTTTGTGAAGTTTGCACACATGATTAGGATAATCAGGATGAGTGAACCCAGGCGGTTGAGACATAAAAACTTCCTCGTGTAGAGTTCCATGTAGAAAGGCATTACTAACATCGAGTTGATGAATAGGCCATTGCCGAGTGACGGCAAGTGAGAGGATGGTTCGGATGGTAGTATGTTTGACAACTGGGCTGAATGTTTCAAGATAATCAATGCCTTCTTGTTGATGAAATCCCTTTGCAACTAAACGATCCTTATGACGTTCAATGGAGCCATCGGCTCTTTGTTTGATTTTGAAAACCCATTTGCAACCCACGATATTATGCGAGGATCGAGGAATAAGAGACCACGTCTTGTTTTGAATTAGAGCATTAAACTCATTTGCCATGGCAGAACGCCATTGAGTATCTTTATTGGCGGTGGAGAAACATGTGGGTGGAGAGGTGGAGATGGTGGCAATGTTAGCATTGTGAAGGGCGCGAGTTTTGGCACGTGTGATCATATAATGAGAGGTACATTCAGGAGCATGTATAACAGTGGTAAGTCCACGTGTGGGAGTAGGAGGGTTGATTGAAGATGAGTTGGTTGATGATGATGGTTGATAGGAGTTTGATGTTGGCGAGTTGATTGGTGAAGATGGATGGTTGGAGTTTGATGATGATGATGAGTGTTCGGATGTTGGAGAAGATGATACTAGAAGGATTTGTGATGTTAAAATTGGGGAGATTGGTGGTGATGAACGTGGCAGAAAAGGAAAGTGGGATATTGGAGAGACTGTTGGTGTAGAAAGATTGGTAGATTTTGATAACGTACTTTTAAATGGAAATGTTTGTTCATCAAAAGTGACGTGACGAGAGATATATATTCTGCCGGAAGGAATATGTAGACAACGATAGCCTTTGTGATTTGGACTATAGCCAAGAAAAATACATTTTAGAGTTCGAAAATCAATTTTGTGAGTGTTATATGATCATGTGAGCGGAAAGCAAGAACATCCAAAAGTTTTAAGGAATAGATAATTAGGAGGACGATTAAAAAGAATTTCAAAGGGGGATTGACGAGGCTTACCATTTGAAGGAAGACGATTAATGAGATACGTACTTGTCAGAAACGCATCATACCAATAAGATAGGGGCATAGAAGCATGAGCAAGAAGAGTGAGGCTCATTTCGGTAAGGTGGCGAATCTTGCGTTCAGAAACACCATTTTGTTCACTTGTATGAGGGCATGATAGACGATGTTGGATGTCATGAGTTTCAAGATAAGATTTCAGACTCCTATATTCACCTCCCCAATTAGATTGTAGAGTTTTGATAGATGTGTTGAATTGATTTTCATCAAGCGTCTTAAATTTAATAAAAGTTGGCAAGACATCAGATTTTCTATAGATAGGATATAGCCAAGTAAAGCGGCTGTAGTCATCGATAAAATGGACAAAATATCGAAAACCATTAGTAGAGAAAAGAGGAGTAGGACCCCAAACGTTAGAATGTATTAATTCTAATGGAGACCTACAACGAGATTGAGAAATAGGAAAAGGAATTTTGTGTGCTTTTCCATATTGACAAGATTCACAAAAACTTAATTTCTTGTTGCCAATAATAGGTAAATGAAAAGAAGACATAATAAAAGTTGATGTTGATAATGAAGGGTGTCCAAGACGATGATGCCAAAAGTTGGCAGATGAACGAGTTCCAATAAGAGCTTGATGAGTGGGTGGAGGGTTGACGATTGAGTTTAGGCGATATAGCCCATTTTTAAGTGTGCCGCGAAGGAGTTCCCTCTTCGTGACCTGATCCTTGACAATACAATAATTTGGATGAAATTCAAAAAAGATATTATTATCGGCAGAAAATTTGGAAACACTTAGAATATTTTTGGTTATTAATGGGACATGCAATATATTACGTAGATGAAGGTTTTTATTGGAACATGGAATGAATGATTGTCCAATATTAGAAATAGGAAGAGGGTTACTGTCTCCCATTTTAATAGTTTCTGTACCATTATATGGAGTTGAGATGCTAAGATTGTCAAGGTTCGTCGTGAGATGGTCAGTAACACCAGAGTCGGGATACCAAGCCGAGTCATAAACAGAAGAAGGTGTAGCCATCATAGCAGAGTGTGTCGTTGAATTTTGATTCTGACGACGTTGGCAAGTTTCAATCGAATGACCTGTAAAGTTGCAAATATTACAAAACAGACCCGATCGACAAACATTAGCCGCATGACCAAAACGACCACACAATTGACATTGTATTTTATTTCTATTGGGCCCACGAGGCCCATGACCCAAAATAGAAGGCCCATTAGTAGAAGGACCCCCTAACCCGATAATAGAAGCCCGATCGGAGTGTGAAAATTTAGATGAACTTGAAGGCCCATTTATTTGATATCCATTAGAATTCTGGGAGCTCAATCTATTCACAGTTTCATTTTCTGCACTATAATCACTCGGAGAGGAGACCGAACGTTGCGATTGTTGGAAGTGGAATGGTTTTGAAATCCCTCTCGATCCAAATGCAAGATTAGTAGTTGGAGAGTTAGAGTGGAGTGATTCAAGACGAATCTCATGTGTAAGAAGCATTCCTTGGAGGTCTTCGATGGCGATGGGGTCAGTGCGAGTGGTTACCGCTACAGTGAGAGATTCGTATTCAGGATCGAGTCATCCCAAAGCATAAAGGATGAAATCTTGTTGAGATATGTTTTGCCCAACACCAGCGAGACTATCGATGATTGATTTTATTTTCTGTAAATATTCGGCCATCGGGAGTGAGCCCTTCTTTACCGTCTGAAGTTGAAGACGAAGCTGCATTAGACGAGCTTGAGATTGAGAGGCGAATGTGCGTTCTAAAGCAGACCAAAGGGCTTAGATGTAGTGCATGATTCACCAACCACTTGGGCTAGGATGGATTCTGAAAGGGTGGAGAGAAGCCATGAAAGGATTCTCTGATCTTGCTCCTCCCAGATGGTAAAAGCAGGATTTTGAGTGAGGACACTAGATCCGTCAGCAACATCGACTTGGAGAAAAGCTTCAAGGGCAGAATTAGTTCCAGTAACAAATGGATAGAGACCATAACCTTTAAGGGTAGGTAAGATTTGAGATTTCCAAATAAGAAAATTTTTGTGATCGAGTTTAATGGATGTGAGATTGTGGAAGAGATGAGTGGTTGAAGCGGAAGAAGATGAAGAAGAGGCCATGGATACAGAGGTTTGTTAAAACCGAATAATAGCTCTGATACCAAGTTAAACAGATAAGTAAGCAAGAACTTGCTGTAGATTAAGAATGTATTTGTGTATTATTACACTTACAAGAATATGAATTTATACAAAAATAAGGGAAACTAAAATGTTAGAATGTGTAAAGGTTTTAAATACACTTAGTAGATGGAATATGAAAACCAAGAGACTAAGTGAGTTACTCTTTAATGGTAGAGTCTTTAATATATACATTAACTAGTAGTTAAGAGTTGTATAAACATTAAAATTATTAAATTTCACATGTATTATTAAGAGTTGTATAAACATTAAAATTATTAAATTTCACCTGTATTAATATATTTAACACATTTTGATTTTGTCTTCTTTATATTATTTTTATTTTAAATGATATATATATTAAAATAAATAAGTAATGAGAGTGTATAGAGTGAAACGTGCTTCACATGTCGCTAATGTACACTCTCAAGTGAAGCACACTCTATTGTGAAGCGTGCTTTACACAAGAGCTATTGTACGCTCTTGAGTGAAGCGTGCTTCACATGTCGCTAATGTACGCTCTCAAGTGAAGCACACTCTATTGTGAAGCGCGCTTTAAACTAGAGCTATTGTACGCTCTCACGAGAACTAATATATTTAACTAAGTCTTATAAAATAAAAAATTAAAACGTAATTATTTATTTCTATATTTTATTTTAATATTTTTAATTATATTTTTTTATATTTTTTTATACAAAATATTATATTATTGTTTAATTAAAATAATAAGTGGTTGAATTATAATGGAACTAAGCCTTATGAAAAATTAAAACTTAATTATTTTATTTTGTATTGTCATTTAAAAATTATTAATTATAGTAATTTTATATTTTTATACAAAATATTATATTATTATTGTTAAATAAACATGGTTGAATTATAGTGAAATTAAGCATTATAAAATAAAAATTTAAACGTAACTTTTTATATTTTGTATTTTTACTTTATGTTAATTATAGTAATTACATATTTTTTATACAAAATATTATGTTGTTATTTTTAAATAAAAATAAAAATAAATATTATTATTTATAAAAAATAATTATATAATTTTTGAAAAAAAAATATTGTTACAACATACATGTGAAACTAAGAGCATACAACATATATGTGAAGCGCGCTTCACACGATATAACTCTCGTGTGAAGCGCACTTCAAACGTCGTTGTTATACGTTCTCAAATAAAACACTCTCATGTAAAACGCGCTACACGAGAGTTGATGTTTGCTCTCTTAAGAAGTGCGCTTCACATGTCTCTGTTGTATGCTCTCTTGTGAAGCGCTTCAAAACAGAGGTACGCTCTAATTTGAATTAATATATTTAACTAAGCCTTATAAACAAAAAAAAAAATAAAATGTAATTATTATTTTTCTGTATTTTTATTTAAAATTATTAATTATAGTAATTATATATTTTATATAAAAATATTGTGTTATTACTATTTAATAAAAATAACAAGTAATTGAATTATAATAAAATTAAGCCTTATAAAAAAAATTAAAACTTAATTATTATATTTTGTATTGTTATTTTAAAATAATTAATTATAGTAATTTTTTTTATACAAAATATTATGTTATTATTTTTAAATAAAAATAATAAAGGGTTGATTTATAATGAAATTAAGCCTTATAAAATAAAAAATTAAAACATAATTATTATAATTATGTAGTTTTATTTTAAAATGATTAATTGTAGTAATTGTATATTTTTTTATACCAAATATGTTAAGTAAAAATAATAAGTGATTGAATGATAATGAAACTAAGTATTATAAAAAAAAAAAGTAGAACTTAATTATTATATTCTTGTATTGTTATTTTAAAGTTATTAATTATAGTAATTATATATATATTTTTATACAAAATATTAAGTTATTGTTGTTAAATAAAAATAATAAGTGATTGAATTATAATAAAATCAAGTCATATAAAATAAAAATAAAAAATTAAAACATAATTATTATTTTTCAGTATTTTTATTTTAAAGTTTTTAATTATAATAATGGTATAGTTTTATAAAAATATTATGTTATTATTGTTAAGTAAAAATAATAAATAATTTATATATAATAATGCTTATAGTCAACCAACAATTCAATCGAGTCATTATGTATTTTCTATCTCCTCTCTTTTATTCTCTTTCTCATAATTAAATTTTAGATTTTAAAAATTATAAATATATTTTATCTCATATTTTTTTTTTCTTTTCAAATTTTTTTCTCCATCATTAATTATATATATATATATATATATAATACTAACATATCATAAAATATATTTTTTATCCATAATTTATATATATAATATATAGAAAAAAAGTAAAATATTTTTTTTATCCATAATTTATATATATAATATATAAGAAAAAAGTTCACTTAGACATATGTACTAATAAAAGATTATTTAAACATACGTATTATAAAAAAAAAAAAATGGGCTCATCTAGCCTCTTTCCTGGTAAACCATGGTTATTTTTTTTTTAATTTATATATTTATTAATTAAATATTAATATATTTTATCTCTCCTTCTTTTTCATTAATTAAACTTTTTATATAATTTTTTTTTCATTTTTTTTATCAGTTTTTATTTCTCTTATTCCATATTTTTGTGAAGATTTCTTTCTTATTTAATTTAATTGGAACAACAATTAAATTAATAATTTTTTATTTAATTTTTGATTATTGACTTATTAGTAATAGTAAGAAATATTATAGTGAGTTAGTGGTATAAATACATACATTTACGTCTATGCGAATTTTTTTTCCAATAATCAAATATTAGACAAAATAATATTCCTTATTACTATAAGTCATTAATCAAAATTTAAATAAAAATTATTAATATAATTTCTTTTCATATTAAATTAAATAAGAAAAAAATCTTTAACAAAAAATATTACAATAAAACAAAATTCATAAATAAAGTTGTTAAAATTTCTTAAAAAATTAGAATTTAAGAAATGAAAAAAAAAACTGATAAAAAAGAAATAGGAAAGAAAAGAAAGTAAAACTAATATAAAAATAATAAAAAATTTAGGAATAATATAAATTTAATCGGTTTAATTAATGAAAAATAAACCGGAAAAAAAATATATTAATATTTAATTAATAAATATAAATAATTAAACATAAAAATTAACTACGTTTAAATTTAAATGATCTTTATTGTTTAAATTTAAATAATCTTTATTAGTATATACGTATAAAAAATGTACGCTTAGAACTTTTTTTCTAATATATATATATATATATATATATATATATATATATATATATATATATATATATATATATATTATGAATGTAGTTACCTTATATATATATATATTATATTATATTATTTTTTATCATTAATTTTATATAAATATATTTTATTTTTTATTATACATTTTTTCTCTCATTATATATATATATAATATTTTTTTATTTGCATAAATAATATTTTGGTTAATATAAAATTAACTAATTAGTAATAAATATTAAATACAAAATATATATACATACACAAAATAATAAAATTATTTTAACAATCTCAAGTGGTTTAGCAGTTAAATTGTTCACATTTTTTGCTTGAGACTTAGATTTTCAAGAATACATTATTGACTATAATATATGGTGACGCAACTTTTAAACAAAGGACACGAGACATCTAAAAGTGTGAGGGCAGAATTAGTGAGTCACGAGATGGAGGTCGGGTGGTGGATTGTAGTTGGTTTGACGAGCATTTGAAAGTGTGAGGTCACGAGATGGAGGTCAGGTGGTGTGTGGTTTGTCGAATATGAGGTCGGAATTATTGGTTGGTTTGGCAAACATTTGAAAGTGTGAGGTCACGAAATGGAGGTCGGGTGGTGTGTGGTTTGTCGAGTGTGAAGTCGGAATTAGTTGTTAGTTTGGCGAGCATTTGAAAGTGTGAGGTCACAAGATGAAAGTTAGGTGGTGAGTGGTTTGTCGAGTGTGAGGTTGGAATTAGTGGTTGGTTTAACGAGTATTTGAAAGTGTGAGGTCACGAGATGGAGGTTGGGTGGTGGGTGGTTTGTCGAGTGTGAAGTCGGAATTAGTGGATGGTTTGACGAGCATTTAAAAGTGTGAGGTACAAGATGGAGGTCGGGTGGTGGGTGGTTTATCCAGTGTGAGGTCGAAATTAGTTATTTGTTTGGCGAGCATTTAAAAGTGTGAAGTCACGAGATGGAGGTCGAGTAGTGGGTGGTTTGTCGAGTGTGAGGTCGAAATTAGTGGTTGGTTTGGCGAGCATTTGAAAGTTTGAGGTCACAAGAAGAAGGTCGGGTGGTGGGTGGTTTGTCGAGTGTGAGGTCATAATTAGTTGTTGGTTTGAAAAGCATTTGAAAGTGTGAGGTCACGAGATGGAGATCGGGTGGTGGGTGGTTTTTTGAGTGTGAGGTCGAAATTAGTTGTTGGTTTGGCGAACATTTGAAAGTGTGAGGTCACGAGATGGAGGTCGGGTGGTGGGTGGTTTGTCAAGTGTGAGATCGGAATTAAGATTGGTGATTGAGTTTGACGAGAGATAAGAGATTTGTCATCAATTGAGGTCGACTAAGATTGGTGGGTGGTTCCCCGATGAGATAAGAAAGATATATGAAAAAGTGTTAGTCACAAGATGATGGTCAATGAGGGGTTAAGTGGGGGTGTCGAGGGGATAAAATATATATTAACATTAAGTTTAAGATTAAACTTAATTTTTAAAAACTAAAACTAATTTTAAATTAATTAGATTTAAATAATATTAATTTATTTAAAATATTTATAGATAAATAATATTTTAAACATATTTTTATCCGTGCAAATACACATCGTATTCATTCTAGTTGAACGATAATGAAACAAATCCTTATAAAATAAAAAATTAAAACAAAATTATTATATTTTTGTATTGTAATTTTAAAATTAATAATTATAGTAATGATATATTTTTTATTACAAAATATTAAGTTATTATTGTTAAATAAAAAATATTTTATTTAAAAAACATTGTTATATTATCTATTTAAAGCGCGCTTCACACGAGAACTGATGTACGCTCTCACATGGAGAACGCTGAACATGAGAGTGTGCTTCACCTGAGAGTGTACAACATTCATGTGAAACGCGCATTACACGAAAGTTATTATACGCTCTATTATGAAGCGCTCTTCACATGTCGTTGATGTACGCTCTAATGTGAAGTGCACTATACTGTATATCACATTTTACACTATAATTGTTGTATGCATTCTTGTGAAGCGCAATTTGACATTTCATTGTCGTACGCTCTCAGGTGAAGTGCACAAGAATTAATATAAGCTTGAATGAGAATTAATATATTTAATTAAGCATTATAAAATAAAAAATTGAAACATAATTATTATGTTTTTGTATTGTTATTTTAAAATTATTAATTATAGTAATTGTATATTTTTTTTATACAAAATATTTTGTTATTATTTTTTTAATAAAAATAATAAGTGGTTGAATTATAATGAGACTAAGCCTAATAAAAAATTAAAACTTAATTATTATATTTTGTTATTTTAAAATTATTAAGTATAGTAATTATATATATTTTTATACAAAATATTATGTTATTATTGTTTAATAAAAATAATAAGTGTTCTTAATATAATAAAATTAAGACTTATAAAATAAAAATTTAAAACTCTATTATTATATTTCTGTATTTTTATTTTAAAATTATTAATAATAGTAATTGTATATTTTTTATACAAAATATAATGTTATCGTTGTTAAATAAAAATTAATATTATAATTTATAAAAGAATAATTATATTATTTTCAAAAAAAAAGAAAGATTGTGAAATAAAAAAAAGATTTACAAGTTGCTAATTTGCGTTTTCAAGTGATGCTCGCTCTAATTTGAAGCGCAATTCACATGTTTGTATGCTCTTAGGTGAAGCGCACTCTCATGTGAATCGCGTTTTACATGTCTGTACGTTCTTAGGTGAAGCGCTTCACACGTCTTTACGCTCTCAGGTGAAGCGTGTTTCACATGTCGATATTTTATGCTTTCAAGTATGGTTATTTTAAAATTATTAATTATAGTAATGGTATAATTTTTATACAAAATATTATGTTATTATTGTTTAATAAAATAATATATGGTTGAATTATAATGAAACTAAATCTTAAGAAAAATAAAACTTAATTATTATATTTTGTATTATTATTTTAATTTTTTTAATTATAATAATTATATTGTTTTTACAAAATATTATGGTATTATTGTTGAATAATAATAATAAGTGGTTAAATTATAATGAAATTAAGTATTATAAAATAAAAAATTAAAACTTAATTATTATATTTTTGTATTGTTATTTAAAATTATTAATTATAGTAATTGTATATTTTTTTTATACAAAAATATTATGTTCTTATTGTTGAAAATAATAATTATATTGTTTTTGAAAAAAAAAGATTGTTAAATAAAAAATAATTCACAAGTTGATGATTTATGCTTTTAGGTGAAGCGTGCTTCACATGTTTATACACTCTATCTCAAGTGTAGCATGCTCTTATGTGAAGCGAGCTTCACATGTCAATACTTTCATGTGAATTGCGCTTCACATGCTCTGGAGGTCTGTTTTTTGCTATAATAGGAGACAAGACGATCACCAAGGAACTGACATGTTCCACTAGTGCTCTTCCTGTCCACCTTACAACCTGCATAGTCTGCATTAGAGTAGCTAATTAAATTGAAACTAGAATCTTTCGGATACCACATTTTGAGTTACCTTAAGATATTTCAAAATTCTTTTAGCAGATACATAATGAGATTATTTAAGGTTAGCCTGAAATCTCTCACAGACGCCAATAGCGAAGAAGATATATAGCATGTTTGTTGTTAGATAGAGAAGAGAGTCGATGATCCCACGATAGGCAGTGATGTCAACAGACTGACCCTCTTCATCTTTATCAAGCTTGATTGATGAGCTCATTGGAGTTGAGGCAGCAACGCAACTATCCATGCCGAACTTCTTTAGCAGCTCCATTGTGTACCTCACCTGGTTGATGAAGGTGCCTCATTCAAGTTGACGAACTTGAAGGCCTAAGAATAAACTTAGCTCCCCCATCATGCTCATCTCGAATTTATCTATCATCATCTTAGAAAATTTCTCACATAACTTGGGGTTAGTTGACCCAAAAATAATGTCATCAACATATATTTGGACAAGTAAAATGTGAGAATCCTTGACAAATTTAAACAATGTCTTATCAACAGAGCCTATGGTGAAGTCATGATCAAATAGGAATTTGGTAAGTGTATCATACCAGGCTCAAGGAGCCTACTTAAGGCCATATAATGCCTTATCTAGTCTAAAAACATGATTCATCAAGGTAAGATTTTTAAAACTGGGAGGCTGCTCAACGTAGACCTCCTCATTAATTATTTCGTTAAGAAAGGCACTCTTAACATCCATTTGAAAAACCTTAAAGTTTTTAAAAGCAACAAATTCTTGAAAGATTCGAATGGTCTCAAGTCTGGCAACAGGAGCGAAAGGCTCCTCAAAGTCAATGCCTTCTTCCTATCTGTAGCATTGAGCCACTAATCTGACCTTATTCCTCATAACCAAACCATCTTCATTAAGTTTGTTGCGAAAGACCCATCTGGTTCCAGTGATAGATTGATTAGCTGTCTTGGAACCAAATGACATACTTTGTTTCCTTCAAACTAGTTTAGCTCCTCTTGAATTGCAAGGATCCAATCTGGATCAAGAAATCCTTCATCAACCTTCTTAGGCTCAATCTGAGAGATGAAAGCAGAGTTCGCATACTCATCTAACAATTGATGTCTGGTCCTAAGAGGCGCAAAGGGATTACCTATTATGAGCTCAGGAGGATAAATTCTATTCCATTTGAAGTTTGGTCCCAAAATATTTTCTAACCGACCGGTTGGCTCTGAGGGATCTGACCGACTGGTTGTCTCATCATTATCCAGATTGTTAGTCGCCTACTGAAATACAGTCTGGTCTTGTTGAGCTTCAACACTCTTAGCCATTCGATCAGAAGTAATGTTTCGGTTTACATGGACTTCATATTCGCTATTAGATTGGAGAGTGACATCCTCCATTTTGTTAGACAAATCAATGGATATAAAGGTGTTACTTTTAACAGACTCATTAAACATAACATTTGATGATCCTTCAATAGTTAGAGTTTTGTTGTTAAACACTCTATAAGCTTTACTGACTAGAGAATATCCTAACATAATGTCAATATTAGATTTTGCATCAAAAGTAGTCAAATGATTCTTGCCATTATTATGAATGTAACACTTACAACCAAAGATCCTAAAATATAAAACATTAGAAGTTTTGCCATAGTAAATTTCATAAGACGTCTTATTAAATCTCTTAGTAATCATTGACCAATTTTGAGTATGACATGCTATGTTGATAGCCTCTGCCCAAAGCTTTTGAGCCACTCTAGAGTCGACTATCATTGATCTAGCCGCATCCTTAAGAGTTCTGTTTCTCCTTTCATTCAAACCGTTTTGTTATGTAGTTCTTGAACTAGACAACTCGTGTCTAATACCAGACTCCTCAAGGTAAGAAGACAAAGTCCTGTTAGTGAACTCTGTACCCCTATCACTTTTAATTTTAATTATGCTTACCAATTTTTCATTTTGCACTCTTTTAAGCATTTTAATAAAATTAGGAGTAGTTTGATCTTTAGAAGCTAAGAAAATAATCCAAGTAAATATAGAGTAGTCATCAATAATTACTAAGGTATACCTCATGCTTCCTAAACTAGTTATCCCAATTAGACTGAAGAGATCCATATGTAAGAGCTCTGAACATCTGTTATACTGAATGTTGCCTTTATTTTTAAAATTTGATTTGATCTATTTTCCCATTTGGCAAACAGAACAAACTTTATCTTAATAAAACTTCAACATAGAAATACCTACTAGTAATTCCTTAGAACAAATAGAGTTGATAGTTTTAAAATTTAGGTGGTTAAGTCTCTTATGCCAAAGCCAATTTTGATCGTTCTTAGCTATCATGCAAATAGGATTAGATGATTTGTTTTTCCAGTTGACCTTATAAATATTACATGTCTTATGCCTTGTCAATAGAGTACTTCCCTATTGATCATTGACTATGCATGCTTGCTTATAAAACTCAACATGATATCATATATCACATATTTGACTTATACTAAGCAGGTTGTAGCACATATTTTCAACAAGTAGCACGTTATTTATGGTGAGGTTACCATGGAGAATCTTACCCTTCCTATGAAAGTTTGTTTCTTGCTATAACAAGAGACAAGACGATCACCAATGAATTGACATGTTCCACTGGTACTTTTCCTATCCATCTTACAACTTGCATAGTCTGTATCAGAGTAGCTAATCAAATTAAAACTAGAATCTTTCGGATACCACAGTCCCACATTTTGAGTACCCTTAAGATATTTCAAAATTATTTTAGCTGCTACATAATGAGATTGTTTAGGATTAGCCTGAAATTTCCCATAGACACCAACAACGAAGAGGATATTTGACCTGCTTGTTGTTAGATAGAGTAGAGAGCCGATGATTCCACGATAGGCAGTTATGTCAACATTTTGACCATCTTCATCTTTATCAAGTTTGATTGATGAGCTCATAGATGTTGATGCCGCAGAACAACTTTCCATGTCAAAATTCTTCGGTAGCTCCTTCGTGTACTTCGCCTGATTGATGAAGGTGACTCTTTCAAGTTGACGAACTTGAAGGCCTAAGAAGAAGCTTACCTCCCCCATCATGCTCATTTCGAATTTATCTGTCATCATCTTAGAAAAATTCTCACACAGCTTAGGGTTAGCTGACCCAAAGATAATATCATCAACATTTATTTGAACAAGTAAGATATGAGAATCTTTTTCAAACTTAAACAATGTTTTATCAATAAATCTTATAGTGAAGTCATGATCAAATATAAATTTAGTAAGAGAATCATATAAGGCTCTAGGAGCCTACTTAAGACCATATAATGCCTTATCTAGTCTATAAACATGATTCATCAAGGTGGGATTTTTAAAACCGGGAGGTTGCTCAACATAGACCTCCTCATTAATTATTCAGTTAAGAAAGACATTCTTAACATCTATTTGAAAAACTTTGAAGTTATTAAAAGCATCAAATAATAGAAAAATTCGAATGGCTTCAAGTCTGGCAATAAGAGCGAAAGACTCCTCGAAGTCAATGCCTTCTTCCTGTTTATAGTATTGGGCCACTAATCTAGCCTTGTTCCTCATAATCAAACCATCTTCATTTAGTTTGTTGCGAAAGACCCATATGATTTCAATGATAGATTGATTAGCTGGTCTTGGAACCAAATGTCATACTTTGTTTCTTTCGAACTGGTTTAGCTCCTCTTGCATTGCAAGAATCCAATCTAGATCAATAAATGCTCCATCAACCTTCTTAGGTTCAATTTGTGAGATAAAGGAAGAATTCGCATACTCATCTAACAGTTGATGCCTGGTTTTAAGAGGCATAGAGGGGTTACCTATTATAAGCTCAGAAGGATGGTTTTTGTTCCATTTGAAGTTTGGTCCCGAAACATTTCTGACCGACCAGTTATTTAATCAAGATTTGATTGACTAGTTTGTTCAGCATTATCCAGACTGTCAGCAGTCTGTTGAAATGCGGTCTGGTTTTGTTGAACTTCAACATTCTCAACCGTCTGGTCAGAAACAATATTTCGATTGACCTAGACTTCATCTTCGCTATCAAGTTGGAGAGTGACATCCTCCATTCTATTAGACAAATGAATGGACATAGAAGTGTTACTTTCGACAGATTCATCAAACATAACATGGGATGATTCTTCAACAGTTAGAGTTTACTTGTTATACACTCTATAAGCTTTACTGACTAAAGAATATCCTAACATAATACCAACATCAGATTTGGCGTCAAAAGCGGTTAAATAATTCTTATCATTGTTATGAATATAACACTTATAACCAAAAATCCTAAAATACCGAATATTAGGAGTTTTGCCATGGTAAATCTCATAAGGCATCTTGTTAAATCATTTATTAATCATTGACCGATTTTGAGTATTACATGCTGAGTTGATAGCCTCTGCCCAAAGCTTTTGGGCCATTTCGAAGTCAGCTATCATTGATCTAGCCGCCTCCTTAAGATTTTTGTTTCTCCTTTTAGCCAAGTCGTTTTTCTATGGAGTTCTAGCACTAAACAACTCGTGTCTAATTTCATACTCCTCAAGGTAAAAAGACAGAGTCCTGTTAGTAAACTCAGTGCCCCTATCACTTCTAATTTTAATTATGCTTACCAATTTTTCAGTTTGCACTCTTTTAAGCATTTTAATCAAATTAGGAGTAGCTTGATCTTTAGAAGGTAAGAAAATAACTCAAGTAAACCTAGAGTAATCATCAATAATTACTAAGGTGTAGCTCATGCCTCCTAAACTGATTACCTTAATTGGACCGAAAAGATCCATATGCAAAAGTTATAAGTATCTTTTTGACTGAATATTACTTTTACTTTTAAAAGTTGATTTGATCTGTTTGCCCATCTGGCACGCATAATAAACTTTATCTTTAGAAAACTTCAATTTAGGAATGCCTTCAACTAGCTCTTTAGAACATATAAAGTTAATAGTCTTAAAGTTTATGTGATTAAGTCTCTTATGCCAAAGTCAGTTTTGATCGTTCTTAGCTATCATGCAAATATGATTTGATGTTTTCTTTTTCCAATTGACCTTATAAACATTACTTGTCTTAAGCCCTAACAACAGAGTACTCCCTTGTTGATCCTTAACTATACATGCTTGCTTATAAAATTCAACATGATATCCTATATCGCACATTTGACTTATACTAAGCAAGATGTAGCACCGATTTTCAACAAGTAGCACGTTATTTATGATGAGGTTACCATGGACAATCTTACCCTTACCTACGGTCTTACCCTTGGAGTTGTCACCGAATTTATTTTTAATGCAGATTCCTTCACAACGTTGGTTAGAAGATGGCTATTTCTAGTCATACGCCTTGAGCATCCACTGTCCAAGTACCACTCTGAATCCTCCAAGTTGCTGACATGTTTACCCTGCAAATAAGACTATTTACAACTTTTGGTACCCATATTTAATTGGGTTCACGGTTGATCAGTCCTTTAGGGATCCATACTTGTGTTACTTTGATGGATCTCCCAGTGTTAGTCTTAATAATTCTACTTGCATTAGGCTTGACATCTCTCTGTCTGCCTTTAGATGAGTTATTATAATTTGAGGATGAGTTTTGATGAGGCCTTCTTGGCCGTCTGTCAGGTTTATGTCCAGCAGACCGACTGACTTTCCTTCTCTCAGAATTAAGCCACCTTGATTTGTCAGTTGGCTCTACATATTTTACTTCCTTTTTAGTTACTGACTCATCTGTTTCGTGATTCTCTTGAGTGTTAGTTGAGGTACCCTTGACAAAACTTATAGGAGAAAGTTTGTCTTTCTTGTGTTTGAACTTCTTGCATGACTTGTCTGAGTTGTTGTTGTCATAGACTAGAACAAATTTGTAGTTGGTAGGCCTCAGCTGACTCGTCATCTGATTGACCGCATCCCCTTCGTCCATGCAACAATCACATAGTTGGCTCTTTCGTTTTCTTTGGTCAACATTTGAACTGTCTCCCTGAGCTTCTCATTCTTAGAGGATAGTTCATTTGTTTTACTAATTAGGTTGTCTGGTTGTGTTGAAACAAGAACAAATAGTTTCTTATACTCATTGACCATGTCATTGAGTGCAGTAATCAAGTCGTCTCGAGTGAACTCTTCAGAGGAAAAGTCAAATACCTCTTAATCATTGGCCATGAAGCATTTGACTTCTTCATCATCACTATCACTAGAGTCTGAATCACTTCGAGCCCACTTGCTTCCGCTTTCCTCTTCCAACATCGCTTTCTGATCCTTCTTGTTCTTCTGATCAACTGACTTCTTATCATCTCTCTTTTGCTTTCGACATTCTGACTTGTAGTAACCTAAAGTGTCATAGTTAAAATAATGAACATTAGCCTTTTGATCATTAAAGTTGTTATTGTTATTGAAAGTAGAGTTAGATTGATTCTTCCTCATGAATTTGCCAAACTTCTTGGCAAGTAGTGCCATCGCATCTTCGCTGAACTTCTCAGCTGACTTGATGGGTAAGGGAACTGTTGGCTCCACCGAGGACACCAACGCCTTAGTCACATTCGAGGATGAGGGCTCGTCTTCATTCCTTGAGTTCATCTCGAACTCATGGGCTTTTAGATCGGCAAACATATCGTGCAACTCCATCTTGTGGAGGTTTCTAGACTCCCTCATTGTCATTGTTTTAATGTCCCAAGAACTAGGAAGAGCCTTCAACGCCTTGAGATGATTTCTTTGTTGCCATGGACCTTTCCCATAGTGGAAAGTTCAATTAGAATGTTGGTGAAGCGTTCGTCAAACTCATTCATTGACTCTCCTGGGCGCATCTTGATTCTATAAAACTTATGAATAACAACCATGAGCTTATTCTCTCTAGTTTGTTCGTTTCCCTCATAGAGTTGGATGATCTTCTCCCATATCTCCTTGACAGTGGAGAATGCTCTAATATTTGCAAACGTGTTTTTATCTAGAGTTTTGTACAGAGAGTTTTTGGCCAAGTTATCTAGGTTGTTCTTTCTTTTATCTTCATTTGTCCATTCACATCTCTCCTTTTCAATCTTTATCGGGTCGTCAGTGATAACATACCACATTTCGTCGTCTTGTGAGGCCAGATACACTTGCATACAGATTTTCCAGTCAATGTACTCTTCAATGAGGAACATGGGAGGATTGTTGGTGAAAGACATGATGCTATCTTATTGCTTGAGAATAGAAATAGTTGCTCTGATACCACTTGTTAGGAAAGGAGTCAACAATAGCAGGGGGTTGACTAAGTATTGTTAACCGCAAAAATCTTCGTTTGATATTAACTATGTTAGAAATTAATATATGTTTCTATTCTTCACAAGTCTTCACAATCTCTTGAACGAAGTTCAAGTGAAGAATTATTTGTTTAGACTTGAAGCAATAGATAAAGAGTAGGATAATGCTGAAAGTAAAGAACACAAGACACAAGAGTTTTTATGGATGTTCAGAGCAAACTCTCCTACGTCACCCCTTTTTCTCAACCTTGAGAAAGATATTCACTAGAAGATTTTGTTTGATTACAACACGTACACAAACCCAGTCGGACAACCAGGACTTAGACACTGCATGTTTCCAAACTCCTAGCACACAACACTCTGTTGAATAAAAATAGATTCTATCAACTTACAATATTAAATGAACAGTATGTAATACAACTTTAACAATCTAGCAACCTTGAAAAACTCTTATAATTTGAGAGCTTGGGTGCTTGTTAATGAAATGAGAAATCGAGAGCTCAAAATAGATTAAAGATCAGGTGAAAGGTCTCTTGCAAATTCTCCTCTAGCTTCTCCTTAAATAGGAATAAGACAACGAGCACATTTTCCCTTAAATAGGAATAAGACAACGGGCACATTTTCTTTAGAGGACACTTGTCCTAATTTGGTTGGCTAAGAGTCAGGGAAGTACATTAGAGAACATGCACTTTTGATCGTGAATGTACTGCATGGAGGTAGTGCGCTGAATGTCATTAATGGGATCGTTGTGTACTGAAAACGTACATCACATGTAATTTGAATTTCTTTGGCACGTGGTAATCTCTTATAGGATTAGTTCAGTTGCGGTGACAAACTGCCAATACCTGATGCTTGATCAAATACCGAATTTGATTAAGTATAAAAAATGCTTCATAAAGCCGAACTTCTTATAAAAACGGAAGTGTCCTGATATAATACCGAACTTGTAAAATACCGGAAACTCTTATATAATATTGAAGTGGTATAAAACCGGAAGCGTCCTGATATAATATCGAACTCGTAAAATACTGAACTGGTATAAAACACCGGAAGGCTTGAATAGAACCGAAGTCATATAAAACCGGACGCGCTTCAATATAATACCGAAAGCAATATAAAACCGATCTCAATAAAATACCAAGCGTGCTCCTTATGAAATACCGATTTCAATATAAAACTGATCTCAATAAGATACCGGACGCGCTCCTTATGAAATACCAATTTCAATATAAAACAGATCTTAATAAAATACCGGACGCGCTCCTTATGAAATACCGATTTCAATATAAAACCGATCTCATTAAAATACCAGACGCGCTCCTTATAAAATATTGATTTCAATATAAAACCGATCTCGATATAATACCGGACGCGCATCTACATAAAATATCGAAGTTTATCAAATACCAAATTTGATTAGCTACCATACAACTTTTCATTTCAGTTTTTTCTTCACTTTGATCATACAAGATAAATAATATAACTTTGTCTTATTTATACACTGAGAATTGATCAAAGACTTTAATTTAACAATTTCTCCCTATTTGATTATTTAACTAAATATTCAAAACCTGGTAATTTTATAATGTTGATTAATTATTATAAGTTAATTAATAATATTAGTTTAACAATTTCTCCATCTTTGATTGTTTAGAATAAATTATCAAATCAAGTGATTTATATCTAGCAAACTCATCAAGTTTTCTAAAACATCCAAGAACAACTAATTTTGTTGAGTATAACGACTTGGGTGAATTTTCCAAGTTGAGGGTGCCTCCATAATTTCTTTAGTAAATCATACATTAAAATACCCATGATTTGGGCGTTTTTCAAATAACCCCGCGTCTGGCGTCATCAAGACGTCAGCACATGTTTTTGAATCCTTTTGGGCGTGCAGTCTGGTGCGTTGACTTATTCCTAACTCGCTTGGTTCAACTCGGTTTTAATGATTTTGCCATTTTCAAGGCCTTATGCACACAATTGCTAATAATAATATTACTCAAAATTAAATATTTTTCAAGCCAGTCAATTTGAACATTTAAAATTTCCCGAATTCCGACGTTTTTGAAAAATAACGTTTGGACACATAAATGAGCCTTGAATTGGTTATTCGGTACATTTTGTCCAACAACAATATTATACTCAAAGTTCACGATTTTTTAAGACGCTCATTCTGAACGTATGAAAACATATCAAGCTTGAATATTTTTGGAAATTGGTGTTTGGACAACTACAAGGTGTCACTCCAAGACAATTTGAAAAGTGATTTTTTTTAAAAAAATTTCTTCCGGTCTAGTAATCAAGTATGATCATCATACTGAACCGAAAACACTCATTTTAATTTTGAGGTGTAAAAATTGAGTGTCTATAACGAGTGTTCGTGATAGGATTCATATTAAAATCCTTTCTTGTCATTCATCTTAACAACCATGAAGCATTTGGATATTTATGTTCATTATGAACACCCCTTTGGCGAGTGTTTATACAAAAGATACATTTGAAGACACTTACATTATTAATTTTTTTTATTCTATTTCAAATTAGAACACAATGGATCAAACATCAACTAAAAGATCCTACAATATTTTCAACTTCTGATCTTCAAGTCTCCAAATTATTATTTCTTGTCGTAAAATTCTCAAGAGTAGAATTTGTACAAAAACTTGATGAACAGGATCGTTAAGCTAACAGATGAGAAACTTGTTTGTTGTGTTACACATTCATTTTATAAGTTGTTACTTCTCCTAAAATGTTTTTCAACAAGTATTTATGATGAGAATATTCCTAAAGACCAGTTGATGTGATCATTCATAGGATCGAAATACAATTGGTTACTTCATAGTATTTATGACCACATTTGATTAAAATACATGATCCTTCATAGTATTTATGCTCACATATGATCATTTCTTACATGTATTACTTACATGTATTAAGTAGGAGTCCTTACCCGGTTCATACATCAGGTTCTACAAGTACGCATTGGAAAGTAACAAAGTTAGTTAAAAGTACACATTACCATCTTGTAACTTTCTTACCTCTTTAACTTGATAGATTTGAGTTCGCAATTATATTTCTTATTTGTTCATACTTGGACACACGATTTCCTAACAATATTTCATTCTTCAAACTCTGTCCAAGAGAGACATTATGTAAACACCATATTTTACACCCAAATAATTAAAATCAATATGCCCGGTTTAATATAACAATCATGCTTAATTGTTAAACCGCAAGATTTGAAATAAATGATTAACTCATGAAACTGGTCCTTTCCGACCTACTATAGGTTAAACCAAACATCACTTTTCATAAATACTCAAAATCTAAGCATTTCCCATGACATTCGGCTCGAAAAATCGTGAAGTTTAATTTTAATATTGCTTTTTGCAAATTCAAGAAAAAGGCCATCCCGAACCTATTATTTGAATTCAAACATCACTTTATCAAACGATAAAATTCGAGCAATCTAACACCTTCATAATGACCAACTCGGAAAATGGTAAATGTTGGGTCAAATTATTTTGACTAAGTGTTGAAATAATTTAACCACTGAGATTTTGATGATGAAATGACTTATGAGTTTTGATGCAGGTGTATTGAAACAATATTTCATAAGACTTGGCTCTAATGAGGGTCATTAGACCGATTTTGGCATTCAATGCATAGAATTAGACGTACAGTCTAACTCATCGGAGTTAGACGTGTAGTTTAATGAATGCATAGAATTAGACGTACAGTCTAACTCATCAGAGTTAGACGTGTAGTCTAATAGACGTGTAATTAGACGGATGGTCTAATAGATACACAGAATTAGACGTTAGTCTAATGCATAGAATTAGACGTACAGTCTAACTCATCGGAGTTAGACATGTAGTCTAATGAATGTAAAGAATTAGATGGATAGTCTAATGAATACACAGAATTAGACATAAGTCTAATGTATTTGGAATTAGACGTACAGTCTAACTCACCGGAGTTAGACGTGTAGTCTAATATATTTGCAATTAGACGGATAGTCTTATTTATGCAGAATTAGACGTGCAGTCTAACTCAGTGGAGTTAGACATGCAGTCTAATAGAAAGTAAAAGTTAGACGTGCGTCTAACTCCTTCAGACAAGTCTGAGGTAGAACCGGAATTAGACATGTAGTCTAACTCAGTGGAGTTAGACGTACCGTCTAATGGTTATTGAATAATTAGACGTGTGGTCTAATTAGTGAAAGTTAGACGTGCGTCTAACTCCTTTAGACAAGTCTGAGGTAGAACCGAAAATTAGACGTGTAGTCTAACTTAGTGGAGTTAGACGTACCGTCTAATGGTTATTAATAATTTGACGTGTGGTCTAATTAGTTAAAGTTAGACGTGCGTCTAACTCCTTCAGACAAGTCTGAGGTAGAATCGGAATTAGACGTGTAGTCTAACTCAGTGGAGTTAGACGTATCATCTAATGGTTATTGAATAATTAGACGTGTGGTCTAATTAGTGAAAGTTAGACGTGCGTCTAACTCCTTCAGACAAGTCTGAGGTAGAACCGGAATTAGACGTGTAGTCTAACTCAGTGGAGTTAGACGTACCGTCTAATGGTTATTGAATAATTAGACGTAAGTCTAATTCTATTAGACTAGGCAGTCTAATAGACGTTATTATTTAAAGGAGATGTGTGATTTCATTAGACTGATTTTACAATCCGTCTAACTGAAATACGTCTAATGCTTAATTTAAGTAGTATGCTTGAATCTAGCATTTCACCTACCCACGTGCTATAGCTGTACCCTACTCCTGCTCCACTCTCTAGTAAAGATTAGTACAACAGTTATATGCAACCAACCAAGGAATTCCACGTAAGAGAATTTTCCTCACATTACTTGTTTTGCAGGTACATCCCTAATGGAATATTCGGCGCACTACCAGTGATGTACGGACACGATCCTTGTGCTCAGAACCTGTTGTGTACAATGGAGGCTTTCCAATGGAAGAGTGCCATGTATCATTCTTGAAGATTCGACTGTTAGCTCTTGCTCAATATTTAACAAATCTCAAGGACAACGGACAATCGGCCTTACGAACTTAAGCGAATACAACGAACAAGCAATCTGATTTTGCAGAGAGATAAACTACTCAATCATCTTTCTTACTGAATTCATACTGTGAAGCTGCTTTCTGATTGTACTGTGTGTGAATCAAGAGAGAGCTAGAATCAAAACACCTTTAGTTGAGTGATATTCTCCATCTTGTAATTGAACAGAAAGTGTTTTGTTCAATAGTGAGTTAAGTGTGTGTGTAAACTGTATTTGATTCGAATCATATTATAGTGAATCCTTCCGGTGGTTGGAAGAAGGGGTGACGTAGGAGAGTTTCTCTGAAAATCCATAAACAAACTACCGTGTTCTTTCATTTTTGTCATCTTTTCATATTTCATCTTGTGCTTCAAACTCAAGTAAACAATTCTGCTTTGAATCTGTTTCAAGTGTTTACAAGTGTTTGTGTAGAATAGAAAGCGAATTAAATCCCTAACAGAATTTATTTCAAACCGTTTTTTATAAGCCTTCATCCTTAGCCAGACCCCCGTCTCTATCGATAAAGCCGATCCTATCAGTAAATTTTGAATATATTATACGTTTGTATACGTATACCTTTTATCGATTTTAAAACTAAAAATCAATTGGCGATTCTGTTTCAAATAAATAATTATTTTTAATTAATTTAAATACATATTTCTAAAAATCAAATTTTAATTTGATTATTTCAAACTAAAAGATTATTTAAACTTAAACTCAAATTAATTATTTTATTGTTAATTTCAAACTGTCATTATTCGTTTTAATCTTTTAAAATAATGTTTTATTTTAAAAAGATTCGTAACACGCAAACCGAGACTGAGATTTCTCGAACCTCAAACTTTTCCTAGACAAGGGTTTTCTAAGGATTATAACTTTCTCGCGACTCTATTGAGGATTAAATTGTAACTCGAAAATATACACTTAACTTTTGAAAAACGTGTGTATCACGTTTTCAATTTGATAGCCATATCCCAAAAGGTACAACACCTAAGTAATGCATAAGTTTTATCCTAATAAATGCCTCAACCTATGAAGGGTACATAACCCTAACATTGCTTTTAAGAAGTACATTATTCTAGTCGGTACTTCTACAAATTATGTGCAAAGATTGTCGATGAGGAACAATAACTTGTTACAAAACGAGTGATGTTGCAAGAGGAAAAACTAGAATGCATGGGATCGAGCCCACCCTTTGGCGATGAGTCGTCCGATAGGACGTAGGCATTGTGGAGGTGGGGGGAAATTCCCGATTGAGTTGATATTCCCTAGTTTATGGAGGTGGTTTACCCCTTCCACTATCGATGAATGATACTCTCTTATAATTCCCCTTAGCACAAAAAGCATAGATACTCTCTCCAAGTCGGTTGTTTGTCGTGCCCAAACAACTAAACCTCGTCACTACAATCCTTATGTGGCTACTATTTATGTATTGTGTGTATGCATTTATATTCTAAATGAACATCTCAAAATGTTTCTTCTTCAAAACAAACACATTTTTGTAAAAGGTTTTGAATTTACAATCTCAAACGATGTCTATGTTGAAGGATATCGCCATAATTCCATAGATCGACAACTTCCATGAAAACTAGTGGAACCATGGAATCTATGGATTGACTCCCATCATGAGGTTTATTAACTTCAAAATAAACAAAACCTTCATGATACAAATAAAAAGGAAGTGCAGCCCCGTAGGCCGGGTATACTTTATGGGAGAAAGAAAAATATGCCCGACCATAGAGGAATTCTGAGCATCTTGATGATGGACAATAAGAATATTATGCATCTTAAGACATTTGTGGAATCAATGTCCTTGGAGAAGCTCTTATAAGATGAATACAAATATACGTACCAAGACAACATCCGATACAGTCCTAAAAAAGAACGTCATCGACTTCCAAAAATGGAAGTTACAAATGGAGAAATCCCTTTAACCTTAGGCTCCTCCATGATGACAAATCGGTCATATTGGAACACTTCTTCATGGCTCCAGTGGATGACAATACATCCTTCAAAACCTAGAAGTAACATACCACATGCGTAGGGGAAACAAAAACCCCTCACGTATTATTTTGACTGAGATGTTGATGGGGTTAATGATTCATACTTAACCTCCACCGTGAGCAAAAGAGGGTCACCTTTAGTTCTCTACATCTGACTGCTCGATAAACTCGGACGTCTGTCGTCGGTATGTCCTAGAGACATCATGTCCCCTACTCTTCAATATTGAAGGATGAGGAAAGCCACGTCTGAACCTATCGTAGAGAATGATGACAAAATCAGGGAATTACTCAAATGGAATCTCATCAAAAAGATGGCTTACATGATTGATGATGAACCTATGATCATGCTTTTGGGCTTGGAATAGGTTGACTCCTATTACACCCACGACCTATTCAAGTAATTCGATCGTTACTCTATGCCCCTTATACTGAAAAAGTGATCTCCATAGACAGACCGATTGACCATAAAGCCTACGTGGAATATCTTGAGAAATGACACAACACCTCACAGATGGGCATCCCAAATTAACGAAAGAATTACCTGAGAATCATTTTCGAGGAATATTCTTTTAAAATAATATTTTATATTAAAAAGATTTTTGACACGTAAATCAATGTTAAAATTTCTCGAACCTCAAACTTTTTCGAAAAATTATTTTTTCTGAGATTACAATACCTTCTCATGCTTGAAAAAGCAGTCGGAGGAGAAAATAACAAAAATGACTGATATTTTGTAGACAATTTTTAAATATAAAAATCTGAAATGCCATAGACTTATCTTCTATTTAGTTTTTGTAATTATTTATTAGAGCTTAACCCGTTGTTGTCATAGATATTTAGAGATAATTAATTATTAGTTAACAATATATTATTATTTTATTCATGTTCAATCTAATATAATATATTTGTGTCTTTCTATTATTTATCAATTACATATGTTAACTTGTAAAAAGCGAGACTAATAGTTGGCAGATCCAAGAAGAAAAAAACAAAAAACAAAATAATAAATTTGTGTTTATCTATTTTTACTTTAATTAAAACAAAAGGAAAAAAAAAGTTGTAAGGTTTAATCATGATTAAATGGATTAGGTAAGAATTTCTTAAAGTTTCAAGATTACTCTGTAAAAAATGCAATATTAAATGATTTAGAGATTTGAATTATTTAATGCAATTAACTAACACCTATTTCTATTTTAATATTTTGCTTGACATAAGACTCTTTTACATTGAATTTTTTTTTCGTGTAAGATTTTCTTTTGTAAACAACTTGTTGATAAACAAATTATTTATGATTTTTTTTTTTTTTTAAGAAAAAAGTAATTGTATAATTATATATATATATAAAAGAAATATAAAATATTTTAATTAATAATTTAGATGATTAAATATTTAATTGAATAGTAAATTATTTTGATTAAACTATAATAACCCAATTCCATGATGGCTTAAGAAGATAAATAATCATATTAACTTTACATTTAATGTATATTTTTTATTTATAATTATAAAATTTTTAGTTATTTGGTTGAAAAAATGTAATAAAATTGATAATTGATTGGGATTGTGTTATTTGAACACCAAACAAGGCCTAAATTATGTAAAGAGGAAAATAAAGAAGTGACCAACTAATTTTACTTTAACTAGCTTTTAGGCCATGAGTAATAATATAAAAACTTGGAAAAAAAAATTATGGATAATATTTTTTATTTTATTTTTAACCGTTTTAAGTTTATGGGTGAGTCAACCCACAATTCGACCCAATTATCCATTTACTCAACATCATTATATATTAGTTAGTTAAAAAGTTGAACTTATATTAATATTAAAACGTCCTGCGTTTATCAAATTTGGTGTTGAATTTAAAATATAAAGTCTTTATAGCTTAGTTGGTTAAAAAGTTGTACTTATTTTGTTAGGTTACAAGTTCGAAACATACCTTTAGCATTTTTAATTTAATTTTTAACCGTTTTAAATTTAAAAACGGGTCAACCCACAATCTGACCCAAGTATCCAAATTAACCACAGCTCTCGACCCGGCAATCCGGACACTTTAAAAATTAAGCATCATTATATATATATAGATTAGTTAGTTAAAACATTGAACTTATATTAATATTAAAACGTCTCGCGTTTATCAAATTTGGTGTTAAATTTAAAATATAAAGTCTTTATAGCCTAGTTGGTTAAAAAGTTGTACTTGTCCCATAATCCGTCCCAAGTATCCAAATTAACCACAGCTCTCGACCCGACAATTCAGACACTTTAAAAATTAAGCATCATTTTATATATATATATATATATATATATATATATATATATATATATATATATATATATAAATAAAAGTCTATATAAATAGAGACAGAAATTGTCCAAATCTTGTTAAAACCCCAAATTGACTTGACTGCTAGCTCCTCTCCTCAATCCCAATTGCCAACGAAACCAGCAGTAAAGGCATCAACAAAATGAAGGAATTCTGGGGTTCAATGGCGTCTTTGATGGGAGTCTGGGCTTTCGGTCAGAGTCTGCTTCAAACGGTTATTCCGCCGGAGCTCCGTTTTACTTTGTCAAAGTACATCAACCGCCTCTTCAACTGGTGCTCAACCTATTGCTATTACGACATAACCGAGATCGACGGCGTCAACACGAACGAGCTCTACAACGCGGCTCAACTCTACCTCAGCACCTCCGCCACCGCAAACGGGAACAGCCGTCTCAGTCTCACTCGCGCCGTCAACTCATCATCGCTCACCTTCGGTCTATCCAACAACGACCGTCTAATCGACTTCTTCAGAGGCGTTCCGGTTCAATGGGAACACGTCGTTATTCAGCGGCAGTCACAGACGCTCTCCTGGCGGCACGTTCCTGATGAGAAACGAGGATTCACTCTCAGGATCCGGAAAAGAGACAAGGCTCTCATTCTCAACCCCTATCTCGATCACATCACCGACAAAGCTAACGAAATCAAGAGGAAAAACCAAGACAGATTTCTCTACACCAATTCCCGCGGGGGCGGCGGATCCCTTGATTCCAGAGGGCATCCGTGGGAATCTGTTCCCTTTAAGCATCCCAGCACATTTGATACGCTGGCCATGGATCCGAAGAAAAAAGAAGAAATAATGGCGGATCTCAAGGATTTTGCAAAGGGGCAATCGTTTTATCAGAAAACCGGACGGGCCTGGAAGAGAGGATACCTTCTCTATGGTCCTCCGGGAACTGGTAAATCCAGTATGATTGCTGCCATGGCGAATTACCTAGGGTACGACATATACGACCTTGAATTGACAGAGGTTCACACCAATTCGGAGCTAAGAAAGCTACTCATGAAGACGAGCTCTAAATCCATTATTGTTATCGAGGATATCGATTGCTCGATTGATTTCACCAATAGAAAGAGTGCAAAATCATCAGGTAACCACTCCTCCTCCTCCTCCTCCGGCGGGCTTCCTCTCGGTGGCGGCGGCGGCGGTAACGATGGAGGAGGAAACTCGATTACTCTGTCCGGGCTGTTGAACTTCACCGACGGACTCTGGTCGTGCTGCGGAAGTGAGAGGATTTTCGTTTTCACGACGAATCACATCGAGAAGCTGGATCCGGCGTTGTTGAGAAGTGGAAGAATGGACATGCATATCTTCATGTCTTACTGTTCGTTTTCGGCATTGAAGATTTTATTGAAGAACTATCTTGGTTATGAAGATGGGGATTTGGACGAAGATGTGGTGAAACAATTGGAGAAGGTAATCGAGGAGGCCGAGATGACGCCTGCGGATGTGAGCGAGGTGTTGATTAAGAACCGGCGGGACAGTGAGAGAGCGGTTGCGGAGCTTACGGAATCGCTCAAGGGTAGGGCGGAGAGGAATAGGGCGGCGAAAGGCGTGGAATTAGAAGAAGAAGAAGAGAAGAGGGCGTTGGAGAAGCTGACGGATGGGAATGAAGGCTTTGATTCTACGGCGGACCATTTGCCAGAAAGGTAATGGTGATTATTAGCATTTTCACCATATGAAAGTGACTAGCCACACTGATTCGGTACCCTGTTGTTGTAACAGAGAGAGATTTCCAAATGGTTAAACAGAAAATAATAATTATTTTTATAATCCAGATATTTTTCCTTTCTTTTATATCAATAAAAATCTACATTTTTTTTTATTTATACATTTCTGTTGTAGATTATTTTAAGCTTATAATCTCTATTTTCTCTTTTTCTTTTTTTTCTCTTTATTTAACATTTTCTTTATTATTTAATTATATATAATTATAAACTAATTAATTATATATAATTATTATTATTATAATAATAAAGTATAAATTTATATATATATATATATATATATTTCATTTTTTATGCACAAAAATATTTATCTAAAAATACAAATATATATATATATATATATATATATATATATATATATTCTACTTATTTATATTTGTTATTTGAAATAAAATAATTTTTTTAAATAATTAATTGTATAATTAATTATAATTTGTTAGATACAAAATTTAATATATATATATATATATATATATATATATATATATGAATTTAGATATTTACACCATAGAAGATATAGAAAGATTAAGAAAATTAACATTTTTATGTATTTTTTTAGTTTATAATTGTTAATTTGATTTTAGATTGAATTAAGTTTATGATTTGATTAAGAAAAGTGATAAGGGAGAGAATTTGAAAAAAGAAATGGAAAAGGAATAATAAATCCCTATATTACTAATTGAAAAAAAAGATAAAGGTTAAGATAGAGAAAATTTAGACCGAACTAAGTCTACGATCAAATTTAATGAAAGGGTCATTTTGATTTTAGATTGAACTATGTCTATGATAAAATTTAATCAATTTAAAATCATTTTCTTATGTCAATTTGATTTCGAATGAAGTCTATGATCAAATTTAATCAAAGGTCAAATATTATAAAGGCTATTTTATTTTATGTATATTAAAAAAAATTGAAAAAAAAAATATTAAAAAGGAAAGAAGAAAGGATAAAAATATAAAATTGGTTATAAATTCTTTGAGTTATAATATAAATATAAATATAAATATAAATATAAATATAAATATATATATATATATATATATATATATAATTTTGAACCAAATTTTAACTGTGTATCAAAATTTATTTAGTATAATTTTTTTTACTATATAATACTTATATAAAAAAAATATAATTAATAAAGATAATAATAAAAATATAAAATTAAGTCGATACTAATAAAATATTTATCCTTTTTACAATTCAACTACTACTAGATATACAAATAAATGAAAACAATTGAATTTTTTTGAGTGTTCATCTGTTAAAAATGTTATAAAATTTGTTCATTTTTAATTGTGGCAAAAATCTCCTTCTCGATGTATATTATCGAACTGTCGTTCATCCACTAATCACTTATTCTATTACGTAAATCAATTTTGATAATTTTCATCGCAAAAAAGATTTTTTTTAAAAAAAAAAACAGCCGTAATAGGTAAAACCAATATTAACTCAATCAACCTATATAGCAATGTAAAAACTCTATGTTTCTTAGTTTCTTCTGGAAGAAAACTTAACAAGAAAATATGATAAGTTAAATTAATTAGGTTTTAAATAAGTGATAACTAACCATTTAAATAAACAAAATATGAAAATATAATTTAGGATTTTAGCGTAGGTAAAAAAACATAAAAATAGAAGAAAAAAAAACTAAAAATTGTTGAAAAATAAAGATTATCAAATAAGTAACATTATGAGGAGTGATATGAGGAGTGATAGGAGGAGGGAATTTGAGGGAGGGATTGATGTGTCACTACATTGGAAAAAAGATAAAAGACGAGGAGAAAATTTTTTTGTTATTTTTTGGCTAATGAAATTGCGACACATTATCCCATCCCTCAAATTCTCTCACACAATCATTTCTCTAACATTATATAGAATATTAATGTCTACCAACTTTTTTTGAAAAAATAATTAATATATCAAGTTATTTAAATCAAATCTAACTATTTTAACTTATTTTGGAATATTATTTTATATTTTTTTTATAAATTTTTATAATAAAATAAATTTTAAATTAAGAAATATAAAAGACTATTTTACTCTTATATAATAATTTGTATTATTAATTATATTGAAATTAATAAAAAAAATAATATATCATTTTCATATAAATGTGAAAATGTAGTTTTAAAATAAATAATATTACATTATTTTATATATAATTCCTTATACTTTAACTTATATAATTAAATTTTATTTATATGTTAATTAAAATTTATGCATTAAATATTTATATATTAAAAAATATTACTTTATATAAAATAAAATAATAATTATATAAAATAAAATATAAGTTATAATAATTTATATTACTTATTAAAAATTATTATTATATTTTAAAATATAATAAAAAAATTAAAATTTAATTATTTCATTAAATTTACACTTGTCTAAATATATATATATATATATATATATATATATATATATATATATATAATATAATTTTAAAAGATTACTACATATCACTAGGTAGCTCAACCATTAATAGAGCATTTGAGATATTCTGCTACCATATTAGCTTGCTACTCATGTTGCCTCTCACAAAGAGAGGGGGCAATATGGTAAATAAATCATTTATTTACCATATTGCCCCTCTCTTTGTGAGAGGCAACATGAGTAGCAAGCTAATATGGTAACAGAGGATCCCTTCACTTAATAGAGTGCTTAAGTCTCTTTAGGGAAAATAATTTATGATGGCATGAGATTGTATAAATAACTTTATAACTATAAAATATTAAAAATTTATATAAAAATATCGTATTTTAATATATTTGCTATTTATAATTTTTTTTTTATTTGTTTGTTTATTTATTAAAATTAATTTATCATATATTTATATATATTATTTTAATAAGAACGAAATCTTATCTTTTGATTAAAATTATTTAATTATATATATTATTTAAATTTATATCAAATTAAAATTTAAATATCATATTATTTAATATTATAAAATATTTTAACCACCAAGTTAAATCAGGTATGAAATATAAATAATGATGGTTAGTCTTCTCCTTTCTTAAATTAAAAAAAATGATAAAATATTTTAATAAATTATTATCAAATTTAGAATTTTTTTTAATTGAGCAAAACCGAAGGTTCTTTGTACAACTTTCGGAAATGTGAATTTCAAAAAAGGTAAAACCGAAGGTTCTTTGAATAACCTTCGCAATTAAAAATCCCCGGGATTTTAAAACCGAAGATTTTTTTGTAAAAACCTTTGCAATTAACCCACATCCAACACTTAGAATTTTTTTTGATTTTTTGGGGAAGGTAAAAACCGAAAGTTCTGCAAAGAACTTTCGGTAATAATTAATAAACCCGAAAGTTTTACACCCCCACGGAATCTATTTTTAATACCGAAGGATTTGTTCCTCTCGGGAGTATTTAGGAGAGTTTTACAAAACCTTCGGAAAAACCGTCGATAAAGGTCCTTTTTTTTACTAGTGTTATTAACTTATACTTTTATTCAAAAAAAAATCTCATTACATATTAATTATTTTTTCAACTATTCTCTTATTACTCAATTAATTTTCAGTTATATAAATAATTAAAAAATTTATATGTAAATTATTATTAATATATATACACACATAAATTATACAATTTTAAAATATACTTATTCATATATAACTGATCAGTAATATCATTTAAAATATATTTATCATTTAGGTAACTTTTAATTTCATATATATTTATATACAGACTTATCTATCTGGATTTTTTTTTGTAATAATAAAGAGTCAATTTTTAAATATTCACATAATTTCAAATAAATATAAATTTTAGTTTTTAGTTATATTAATTTAAATAAAATGTCAACTAATTTATTTTTAAAAATTGAATAAAATAATATTTAAAATAAAAATTTGTTTAAATTTAAATAATTTTGAGTAAGAAAGACTTTTTATATTAAAAAATATAAAATATTATAAACTTATTTTTATAAAGAAATAAAAATAAATAAAATATCACCAAGCATAAAAAAAAACAAGAAAATAGATGAGTTAAAAATAAAAATTAATATAGGTATAAAAGTTAAATCCGTAATAATAGAAATATGTTAGAAGCTAAGCTAATTTTGAATAATAAATATGTTTAAATAAATTTTTAATAATTCATGTATTTAAATGAGTCCATAATACAAGTATATAGTCTATAGTATTATATTTTTTTAAAATTAAAAATTATTTGTTCAAACAATATATTTACATGTGTGTTTTAAAATTTTAATATTAACACTGTGAATATTATTATCCTCACCTTCGTAAATTACTGGTCAAACTAAGACAAATTTGACTAGAATATTATTATAATTTTTTTAAAATTAAAATTAATTGTTTCAAACAATATATTTACATGTGTGTTTTAAATTTGTAATATATATTATAAAAAATTCTAAATATTATTATCGATCCACACCTTCGTAAATTACTGGTCAAACTAAGACAAATTTGACTACGAATTGTAATTTGACTTTTATGCTTCCAATCTAAATTCCTTGCCCGTCAAGGTAGCTGTCTAACTCAATCTTTTTTTACAAATGTCAAAGGGATATATACATTCATTTAAGTTTCAATAAGAAAAATAGTTAATACAATAAGAAAATTAGTTAATACTTTCATTTCATTATAGGAACATTGGAGACATCATAATGTGCAAGGCTATACAAAATCTTATTAACCAAAATAAAGGACAAGAGTATACACATTTTTCTTAAATTCAGATGAAAATTCTTATACTATAGTTACAATGAATTATTTAAACTAATTTTATATATTACATGATTTGTATTATTAATGAAATAAAACAATAAAATTAAAATGCATTTCCTATTTAAAGGTAAAATTAATAATATCTAGATAACTTTAAATTACAATAAATGGATCATAGGTAAAATTGTACATGTAAGCATTTAGAATCCGCACAACCCATTTTCGAAGAAATAAATAAAATTTAATAAACTTTTCAAAATTTTGAAATAATAAATTAAATGAAATTGAAACTTTGGTAAAAAAAAATTACTTAAGAATCACTACCTATTTTTCTCAAAATAATTAAAAAAAAATAAATGTTTTGGTGTGTATAACAATAACGCTGTCGAAAAAAAAAATCTTAGGAGTTCAATAATTGGTTACATGATAAAAAGAGAATCAACGCAATGTTTAACGTGCTCGTCAAAATAGAGTCTCTACTTTAAATATGCTGGTCATCTTTATAAGTATTTTTACACATTTTAATCAATTATTTTTTCCGAGTCTAATCCGGTCTAGAATCACTAACTTACCCTAACTTAATCTAACTATAATAATAATTATTTGCAATGAATACCGAAGCTCACAAACTTATTAGTCAAATAAGAGACATTAATAGGTATAATTATTTGCAATGAATACCGAAGCTTACAAACTTATTAGTCAAATAAGAGGCATTAACAGGCTAACAAATGTGCATGGATGCGGCCTTAACTAGATACCTGACTGATGACCTTCTTTCCCCCGTTGGGTGTCTCAGGAAGACACTCAACTAGGTGAGACATAAATCCGTTGCTGTCGGGTTCCACGTCAATAAGGAATAAAACTATAGCGCATGTCGTCCCTTTACTTTTTTTTATATATATTTTAGTTTTCAACTTTTACAAATAGAATGAAAACAAGATTCCATTCTTTTTGAGTTTCAGTGAAATAAAACAAATGTCTTGAACAAGAAAAATGAAAAAAGTAATAAAAAAATGAGAATTAAAATTTATTATACCCACATATTAATTTTATGATTATAAATAAATACCCTAAATGTTTTTTTTTTAAATTTTAAATCCATTTGTGGACACAAAAAGAGAGTCAAATGTTTAAAATTGAGGCTGTAAAATAAAAAAATAAATTATTTTACTAAAAATATTATTTTTAACTGTTTTTCATTTATTTGATTTTATAAAATTTATTCAAGGTAGTTCAATGCAAAAATAAACTGAAATGAAAATCAAACATGGCTCTTAAAATCATGGGTCGAGTATGTATCAGGTTGGTTTGCGGGTCAAGGTTTATTGTTCAGGTCTCTGGCGAGGGTAAAGGAGTGGGTCTCGAGCGCAGGCTTCGGATGCGTGTGTAAGAGCAGGACACTAGCGCGGATCTCGGACGTGGACACTAGAGCGGGAGTAGGCCGTGGGCTTCATCTTCTTCCTTTAGTCACCTACGGAAAACCAGCAAGCAAAGGGTGATCCAACGTCTGACCTCCATCTTCAAATCAAAGGAAATGGGTAACTGAAGCTACTGGTTCTCTTTCAGTCCACCAAACCCACGAACTTTTACACACTAGCTCATAAGGAGCAAGGACCAAGATCTCTCACGCTAATTGTATTAATCTGGACGCTCCTCTCGGTACGGATGATTTTCATCACCATCTCGATACATAATCAAACAGGAGAAGATCAACTAAGGACTCACCAGAAAATGCGAGCTTGGACAGGAAAATTGTTGGGAATTTTGAAACGAAAATTACTTTTTATACTGTAATCTAGCAATGTGAGATGAGTAAATGCACATGTTATTCAAGTCTAAAACAGAAGATCAAACACATAACAAAACAATACCAGATTTACGTGGAAAACACTCTCAACCTGGAGGGTAAAAACCACGGGGCCAACCAACAAATTTCACTATAAACAAGAAACAAATACAAATGTTCTTCTCAACTTTAAACCCAAAATTGAGGTATACAAACAGAGAAAACCAATTTCATTCAGACTCAAGCTAGTCTAGATATAAGACAACAAGAAATTGAAACATGAAGGTGAAAATGTAAGAGATCTACTTTCTCCTTCTCTTTTTCTTCTCTGTTTCTTTTTCTCTATTTCTTCTTTTTCTTTATAGAATGTTCTCTCTCTGGAATGATAGAATGAGCAGCATTCTTAGGGTTTCTTGTTTAATTAAATGCCTGATTGGGCTGGACCCAAAGGCCCAACAATCTCCCTCCAGCCCACGGAAAGAGGCACACCGATTTTCAAGTTATCACTTGGTAATCATTCCAACAAGCTGACAACAGAGCTCGAGCTTGTCCTTTGGAACAATCTTCGTAAACATGTCTGACGGGTTCTTATCCGTGTGGATTTTCTTCAGCTTCATCTGTTGGTTTTCTATTACATCTCTTAACCAATGAAACCCCACATCAATATGCTTAGTTATGTAATGATATGTAGCATTCTTGCTCAAATCTATGGCACTCTGGCTATCACAGAAAACAATTGCATCTTCTTGTTGCATACCAAGCTCTAGGAGAAATCTAATCATCCACAATAACTCCTTACCAGTTTCAGTTGTTGCAATGTATTCTGTTTCTATTGTTGATAAAGCCACACATTTCTGTAACTTGGATTGCCATGACACGACTCCCCTTTCAAACGTAAACACATAACCCGAAGTGGATTTTCTGTGATCTAGATCTCCAACCATATCAGCATCTGTGTAACCTTCTAACACAGCTTCACCATTTCCAAAACTCAAACACAAATTGGAAGTGCCTCTTAGATATCTAAGAATCCACCTCACTGTTTCCCAATGTTTTTTTCCTGGATTAGAGAGGAACCTATTTACCACACCGACTGCATGCACTATATCTGGCATAGTGCAAACCATTGTATACATCAAACTCCCTACAGTTGAGGAGTATGGAACACTTGACATTTCATCATTTTCTTTCTCTGTTGATGGACACATCTTCTTGCTCAATTTAAAATGGCTAGGAAGTGGACAACTTACTTCCTTTGCTCCTTGCATGTTGAATCTTTCAAGCACCTTTCAATGTACTTCTCTTGTGACAACCAAAGTCTCTTAGCCTTTCTGTCACGAGTAATCTGCATTCCCAATATCTGACGTGCTTGGCCCATGTCCTTCATGTCAAATGTCTTGGAAATCTCCTTCTTCAACATGGTTATTATCTAAGCATCATGTCCTACAATCAACATATCATCAACATAAGTAAAAGGATTAGAAACTTTCCATTAGAAAATCTTTTGAAGTAAACACACGGATCTGCCTTGGTTCTCTGGTACCCATGACTCATCATAAAAGAGTCAAATTTCTTGTACCACTGCCTCGGAGCTTGTTTCAAACCATATAGACTCTTCTTCAATTTGCAAACTATGTTCTCATTTTCTTTCACTTCAAATCCCTCTAGTTGCACCATGTAGATCTCTTCTTCCAAGTTACCATGAAGAAATACAGTTTCTACATCAAGTTGCTCAAGCTCAAGGTCTAAGTTAGCTACTAGACCTAACACTGTACAAATGGAAGTCATCTTTACCACTGGTGAGAAAATCTCCTCAAAGTCGAAGCCCTATTTCTGTCCCAAACCCTTTACAACAAGTCGAACTTTGTACTTCATAATTTCTCCATTTTCATCTCTCTTTAGCTTGAACACCCATTTGTTTCTCAATGCCTTCGGCCCTTAGGAAGTTTCACCAGCTCATATGTGCTCATCTCTTGCAATGACTTCATCTCATCTTTCATTGCATTCTACCACTTAGCTTTGTCTTTATGAAGTTGTGCCTCCTGAAAACTTTTTGGCTCTCCTTCTTCTGTCAATAATATATACTCTGAAGAAGGGTACCTTTTAGAAGGTTGGTGCTCTCTTTCAGACCTTCTTAATGGGGGTTCTTCTGGCTCCTCTTTTTGATGTTTCTCCCCCTTCTTAGGAACATCATAAACAATCTCATCATCATTACTACAATTCATGTCAGAGGTTTCCTCAATGGCTTCTTCATTATATTCATCTTTATCTGTTACTATGATGTAATGTGAAAGAATTGATATGAGTTCTATTGACTCATAAACTCTCTCTGACTTCTCAATGATTTCTAGATTTGTCCCCATTTTTGACCCTCAAAGAACACAACACTCTCTGCATCTAACAATTCTCATTCTTTTCTCGGGCCCCATAATCTGTACCTAAATTCCTCATTTCCATACCCAAGGAAAATACATGGAATTGCTTTATCATCCAACTTGGATCTTTGCTCCTTTGAAATATGCACATATGCTTTGCATCCAAAAACCCTTAGATGCGAGTATAAAATATTCTTCTTAGACCATACTCTTTCTGGTATTTCAAACTTCATAGGAAAAGAGGGTGACCTGTTTATGAGATAGCAAGCTGTGTGAACTGCTTCTGCCCAAAACTGTTTTTGGCAATTTTGTCATCTTTAGCATGCATCTCACCTTTTCTACAATGACGCGATTCATTCTCTCAGCCACACCATTGTGTTGTGGAGTTCCAGTCACTGTTTTCTCATGTCGAATTCCATATTTTATACAATATGCTTTAAACTCCTTGGAGGTATACTCTCCCCCGTTATCAGAGCGAAGACATTTCAGTTTATTGTCTATCTCTCTTTCTACCATGACATGGAACTCTTGAAAGTAATTAAATACTTGGCCTTTCGTTCTCATGAAATAAACCCAAACATTTTTAGATGCATCATCAATAAATATTAGAAAGTATCGATTGTCACCCAATGACATCTCCTCAAAAGGACCACACACATCAGAATAAACCAAGTCCAGCACATTCTGTTTCCTTTCTGATGTTTGACTAAAAGAGACTCCGTGTTTCTTACCAAAAGGGCAGTCGTCGCATAGATCCAAAATCTCATCTTTGGTTGAGGGGATGTGAAGCTTCCTCACCAGAATTCGTAACCCTTTCTCACTCATGTGGTCGAGACGTTGATGCCACAGATTTAAAGAGCTTTCAGCTTGTACTACATTCAACCCATTCTTGAGTATCTTCACATGAGTTCGGTATAAGGAGTGCCACGACTTCCCTTTTTTACAATCATGATCCCTTGCTGAGCTTCTATTCTCCACTACCAAAGGTAATGCTTGAATCCATCTTTTGTCCAATGCATCATATGATATCAAGGAATATGTCGCACATCTTCAGTGTTAACTGATGTCCCAACCTCTGTTTGCAAACAAATATCACCCAATACCTACAATGCTTGAGTGACTAGTGTTACCCATCTTCACTGTACCAAGATCTCCAGCCTTGTAAGTCATGAAGAACTCTATATTTGGTGTAGCATGATAACAAACACCTATATCAACTATCCACTCAACTCCTTGGTGACTTTCTGTTAGGATCTAGGTCGCCGCTGATGGACCGGGGGTTGGACCGGTTAGCGGTTCTCACTCGTAGGGTGGTGGTTAATCCGGTTAGAGATTAACACCGGGGTTTCAATACTACACAACCTGTCACAAACCCTTGAACTAGGTTCAAGCGCGGAAGAGGTTTGCTTTCAAGTTGAAGCGGTACACGGTATGATAGGCGGAGTCGGTTCGGATGCTGGAGATTTGAAGAATGGTGGGTCGGTTCCGGTTATCTGGAATTCGGTATGGTCAGTAGAAAGTCGGTTTGGAGCGGTATGTTTTAGTAAGGTAGTCGGTTATATAATGAAGCCGGCAGAAAGTAAATAACACAACAGATTTTATGGATGTTCGGAGATAAAACTCCTACGTCAACCCCTCCTCTCGAAACCGCGAGAAGGATATTCACTAAGGATACAAGGACAATTCGATCGAGACTTATTTCCTGCTCGATAACACTTTTACAATTACACACCGAAATTGTACACACACACTTAGAATTTAGCACTAGGCGTTTCTTAGGATCCACACTGTTATCACTTGTAGTAAATGCTCTCAACGCTTCACTTGTCTCACTTAATGTTTTCTTAATGTCGCGCTTAGTAACTGCATTTACTCTTCTCCAATGCCTCCTTTTATAGGTGAAATATGCCAACGGTCATATTTCGAAGCTTGAATCTGATTGGCTGATCAGAGATGCAGTGATTCAGTGTCTCAGACCTGCGGTCTTCTCCTCAGGACCTGACGGTCAATCTCAGACCTGGCATCCTGTTTCAGGACCTGCCGGTCTGTAAAGCAAACCTGCCGGGTTTGTCTTTTACTCAATGTAGGCATGTCTGCTTGGACAGTTGTCTGTACTTTGAAGATTTCCTTTCTGGCTTATCCCGAAGTAGAAGGATCCGGTAGTACTGTTTTCTGCAGCCTACAGGCTTTCCTCAGACTTGCACGGATATGGAAGTATTCAGTCTGTTCCTTTGGTATCATTCTCAACAGATACCCAAAGTGTCTTCTTGTGCAGGTCGGCCTCTTGACTTGGCCGAATATCTTTTGATAGTGAAGTGGACCGGGCTTATTCCGGTTATGTTGTCTTGAGGGTTGATCGGCTATTTAATGGATCTGGCTTTTAGGCTTTGGACGATCCTTCCTCTGTGCGGTCGCGTGCCGAATATTCTTGATCGGTTTGCTGGCTTGACCGGTTCGGTTTCTTCAGTTGGTTTTTCTTTTGTTCATCCGGTCGGTTCCTTGTTCCTGCGTAGGAAGTTTGTTTAAGTTAGGTTTATTTGAACCGGTATGAATTTATCTAACAATTTCTCCCTTTTTGATTATTTTATTTAAAATTATCAAAATTATGTAAGTTTGCAACCGTAGGCCGGTTGTTTTGTTTGGCCGATTTTGAAAAAGAGTTAGAGAATTTTTCGAAAAGAATTTTGGGGAAGGGGTTTTGGATGAATCTCTATCTTTATCTAACAATTTCTCCCTTTTTGATTATTTTATTTAAATTATCAAAATCATGTATAAATGCAAAATAAGGCCGGTATTCAAAATAACTTTATATATTCATAGATAACCGGAAAGCACTAAGCAAAAATACTAAGGAAGTAAGAAAAAGAAGGATAGTCCCTATTCTGAGTCCGTGAATCGTAGGCACTCTTCTTTCTCTTCGGTGGTGGTGGCGGTGCGGCTGGGAAGATCGTGGCCTTTTTTGATCGGGACCGCAACTGTTCTACGACTTCCTCCTCGATTAGGTCGGCTTGCTGCGAGGGGTCCGTCTCGATCGGTTCAGAGATCGTGTTGAGCGTCTCGAGAATTCGAACTTTCTTACTAGCCGGCCGCTTTCTTTTCTTTGATGCCGAAGCTGAGGCTGCCGGTGCTGAAACTGAAGTCGCTGGTGCCGAAACGGAAGCGGCTGCCTTCTTCTTTTTCTCATTTTCCTGTGCAAAGTAGGCCAGCCTTCGTTCTTCCCGTTCCAGTCGTGCGGCATCATCCGCAGCCAATCTGGCCACTTTCTCGGCATATCCTGGGAATAAGGCCTCGCCCCTTCTTGCTCTTTCGGCCTCTAATTCTTCTTCGGTCAGCTGAGTCGCTCGTGGCGCCTCTTTGTCTCTGCTAACCTCGGCGTCCAGCCTTTCCTGGACTCTCTTAGCAACCAGAGCATCGGCCTCTATAGCCGCGGCATCCGCGGCTTCCTTAGCTTTCAGGATCTCGGCCATCTGTGCAGTGAGTGCCTTTACCTCGGCCTCGAGATCTTCGTTCTTCTTTTCCAGTGCCGAGACTCGTTCAATTGTTGGGTCGACCCGTTCGAAATCCTTCTGTAATTTCGAAGTGAGACCCTCCAGAGCTAAAATATGATGAGTACAATTTTCTCGCTCACCGGCCTCTTCCCATAGTCCGGTGCTAAGTTGCTCCAGGCGCGCTTGATGATGATCCACAACTTTCTTTGTCACATCGGCGAACTGCATGGCCGAATTGAATACGGTCTCGCATTTCTCCTTGAGCGGTTGAAGCTTGGAGACGTTGTGGTCAAGTATGCGGTCATCAATCTTCTCTGATATTGAAGTGTCAAACTGCCGGAGTCGGTCCTCAATCCGCTTCGAAACAACTACTTCAAATTTTTGAAATAGGTCATCAATCCATTCCTTAGAAGGAACGAAGACGGTGGCTGCCGGTGGAGGAGTGGGAGCGGACTGCTCGGTCTGATTAGGGTCGGCTCTCTCAACATCGGAGTCCAGTATTTCAACAACCTCAGTAGGTGTGTCTAATGTGACCGCATCCACCGAGTTTGGTGCCGCATTTTCCAGGATCGGTACCTCGACATCCTCTAAAGTTTGTACCTCAACAGTTCCTGGAGTCGGTACTTCGATTGTTCTTGGAGTCGATATCTCAACAGTTCTTGGAGTCGATACCTCATCATCTTCTGGTATCGGAGTCTCGATGTCCCTCGGTGTCGCGGTGTCTTCTCTCGAAGTGGATGCCCAGTCCGTTTGAAAGTCTTCGATGACCGGAGCGGTATACACCGGAACTTGTTTCTGAGCGCAAATTGCTTCTAACCGCTCTATCTCTTGGCATACTTCCAATTTGCCTTTTCGAAGTTTTTCTATTACTCGCGGTGCTACGGTAGACACCGATCCTCCTTCGGCATATTCTTCCTTAATCTTCCTGATACGCCTTCTTAGCTGTCGAAGATGACTTCTCGGTATCAGTAGGCAAGTTCGGCACTGTACCTCATGAATGGTACTGGATTTTGTGAGGCTTAAGATATTGTTCTCGACGTCCTCCAACCTGGCGAAGCAATCCTCTTGGTTCAAGTCCCTCATCATGTTATTATAGTTCGTGTTGAAGCGGTGCTCATGCCACTCCAAGTATAAGTTTATAACGTCTTCATTCCGCCTGATGATGCCCTGAAAGATATTCTGGGCTAATCTTTCGGCCTCGGCATCATCGGCTTCTTCCCTGCTGAGGCCTTCATTATCGGCTTCCTCATGATTCCCTTCCCCACCCTTGGTGGTCTCAGGATTGAAGCTTTGTTCGGCATCTGTTGGACTTCGAGCCGAGAGATCGTCCTCATGGACCGTTTCATATTCGGTTCCCTCTGTTTCGGCTTCCTCATCAGCCCACTCCTCATCCTCTGGTTGTTGAGGTAGGTCTTCGAAAACTACCTTTTCTTTTCTCTTCCCTCCGGTGTTTTCTTTCGCCGGGGTCTTTTTCTTTGCGGCTTTCTTCTTTCGTCCACCTGTGGAGCTGGAAGCCGACGGCTTTCGTGGAAGAAATTGCTTTGATCGAATGATGCTGCGTTTTAGTATTCCAACACCGGGACCGACTTTGATCTTCAGATGTAAGAAGATCTTGCCGAGTTGAACTGCATATCCCCAAGATCTGTCCGAGCCCGGTCTTACCATTTCCATAAGGTTGCTGAACACCGCCCTTGCCCAGTTAATCTCCGTTCCATCCATCAGACGAAAAATCATCTTTATTTTGTCCCTGGTTAGATTACTGAAGTTTCCTCCCCTTGCCAGGATCGCCCTGGCAAAGACGTCACATGCCGGAATGAGCTCCGGTCTCAGCGTCTGTTTCTTTCCGGATGTGGTAAGCGGTTTGTTGGTTGCCGATAGAAGTTGGCAGGCTGTTCTATATGTATCCTCGTCCATCTCTTCCATAGCATCCGTGCCTGTAGTAGGGAGACGCAAACTCTCGGCCACTACTGCTTCGGTAATCTCTACTTGAGAACCGCACACCGTTGCGATGATCCTGTCGTAGGAGATGGTTGCGGTTTTGAAGAACTCTTCTACCGCTTCCTTGTATATTATGTGAGGACCGTTAAGTAGATATTCCAAACCGGTCTCAATCAGCCGGTTAGCTACTTCTTTTGCCTCGGTCGTTCCATATTGCCGAATCTCCTCAAAATCTACTTGAGAATATAATTTGAACAATGCCGCATCACGACGACCCATGTTTTGAGGATTCTGAAAATGAAAGAAATCGGCTTCGAAAGATTTTAGAAGTGTAGAAAGAGAAAGTGAATTTGTGAGAATGAAGAGAAATATGACGAAGGCCCCCTTTTATAGGCGCGGTTTGGAAGCCAAACCGTCCCATCATGAATGGGCGGGAAATTTCCCTCCAAAACGAAAGGACGTGGTTTCGTGCGAAACGATGTGCGGTGTCTTTGGGCGGGAGATTTTCCCTCCAAAGTTCTTTGCTTATGTCATCGGTCACGCAATCATTTCTTTGAGACCGAATGGCAGATCGGTTTCTAGGCTTATTCAGATATTTTGATTTATCGGTGTTTTAACAGGTCTAAGCAGATTTTATAAACCGGTCAAGTAAGCGGTTATAGATAGAAAGTGTGAACCGATTACTTAGATGAGTGTTTAAGGAATTTAAGAGGACTCGGTTATTTAAACTGAAATGATAATGAGATTCAGGAAATATTAGAAGAAGACAACCGATCATAAGATTTGGTACATGAATAAGCATATAGAGACAACGAAAGATATAGCCTATTCAACAGGCATTCTCCAGAGTCGTTCTCTTGCCGAAACACAGTTGAGAATGTTCGAGGAGGAGGCCGGTGTGCCCGGTCCGAACTCCGGTCGGTACCCAAGGATCAGCTTGCTGATATGCGGTGCATACCCGAGACCCTTCTTGGTCAGCACCATGTTCTTTAGGTTTTCCCAGATGACCGATGACCAGTTAATGGCCGATTTGCGAAGGATGTTGGTCATGATATTGTAGGTATTTCTGGAATACCGTTGATTGGGAGATTGACATAGGATTGACCTGGTCACGATTTCGAGCAAGAGCTGACCGTGACTAGCAAGTTGGGTTTTTGGCCCAAACTGTGCCACCGGAAGATAAGTGGCCGACAGGTAAAGTGCGGTTTCAGTTCCCACAGGGTCCTGAACGGCCGGGAAGTCAGAAAAACCCTCAGCGGGTAGATCGAAGAGTGAAGAAAATTCATCCTCGTCGATCCAAAAGGTGTGGTTTCGGACAGTCGAGACGATATACTTGCCCCTGATGCAGGCGCTTCGAAAGAAGGCCTTGACATCATCTAGAAGGATGGGACCGGCTTCTTCAAGAAACGATTGAAGACCGGTTTGAACAAGGGAGTCATACATGATTCTCGTCTTAGCATTACAATCCCTTATGTCCGTGCACGAGTTGAAATCGATGCACAGAAAATTTCCCAGAGTTCTGCTAGGCATGATTTAAGAAGAGAGAGTGATTTTGTACTTTCAGGTGTGATGAAATGAGAAGGGAATGGCTCCTTATATAGCGTCGGTTTTTGGAGGGAAAAACAGAGCAATGATGGTTGGTTTTGTCTTATTAAAGGAAAGAATCTTTTCCTTTCCAAAGTGCATTGGGAAGTAGCGGTTTGCAGATCTCGAGATAAATATTCGTTGGAAAGTAACTAGATTAGTTGGGAATTAAATGTGCAGGTGGTTGGGAGTTATCTCATTAAATTGGATTATCTCACTAAATGCATTTAACACATAATGATATATATTAGATGGAGACCGAAGACTTGTAGAGACAACACCGAAAATGACATACATAAATGATGAAGTTAAAGAAAGCACAAATAAAACCGAAGTGGACGTGGATGATGCTGATATGGTCAGAGTTGAATAGTCTAATGATGCATCCGGTACATGCAGCAAAATGACCGGATGCAAGAAGGAGTGATCTAATGGTTCCTCCTCTCTTCAACCCGATCGTAGAACGAGTCGATGATTTCCTTGGTGAACACTTGGCTGCGGTCCAAACCTTCGCCTGGACAGGTTGGGACCCCGAGCTCCTCAAACAGCCGGCTGATCTGGGGAATGAACGCCACCGACCTGGTGCCGATTATCCAGATCAGGACATCGAACAGCACCCTGGACCAGTTGACCGGCGTCCTCGTTATGATGGCTGCCATCATATTGAACGTTACCGTGCAATATGTGTGGGTTACATCTTTCCCGAGGATGCTCCTCCCTATTATGTCATTGAGGAGCTGGTATTCAGCCTTCAAGGGATATTTGGAGCCATGATCATCGACGGGCTCATCTGACCGAGAGAGGGAGAGAGAAACTTCAGCCTTGGTGTCGGCTGGAGGATTAAGGTCCGTGAGCCCTTGTTTGGGCAGATTGAAGCACCGAGCAAAGTCTTGCTCGGTGAAGTCAAAGATGGCACCCCTAACTTTTGATTGAATGTGGGTGTTGAAGTAGGGTGTCCCCCGGTATACCCTGGCATTGTTGAAAAACTCAATGACGGACTGAGGATAGATGAGTTGATTATCATCCAGGAAGTACTGGAGACCGGTATCCTCCAACTGTTTGATCATTCGGTAAAGATCATAGTGATCTGTACTGGAGCATGATTCGAAGTTCACTTGTAGGACATTTGTGAAGATAGACATTTTGTCTTAGAGGAAGAAGGGTGTTTTCGTTTTGTGAGTGTTTGAGTGAGAGAGTGCTCTCTTTAAATACTGGTTTGGGGCTAGCCTATTGTCCGGGCATTAAGTGAGGTGATGTATATTAACTGCAGGATAAGAGTCTTTGCATAAAAATAGGTAACTTTGCAGGTCTAGGTGTCGGTCATAGGCCTGGACTATGAAAGATATCAAAAGATCTTCACGTCTTTTTAGGCACGACCAGGTTTATTCTAAAAGGTAATGATGCAGAACAGAGACCTTTAACCTCTGATAATTATTCCTCTTTTGTTTGAATGTCAAATAATCTGGGATAATCTTCTTCCGAACCGGTCAGCTTTCAGTTGTTCATCCCGATGCGGTTACGTGGTGTTTCCACCAGGTAGCCGGTCGGTTTACTCTATCTGATAAACTGGGCGGTTCTTCCACAGACACCCCGAAGATTCAAAGTTCAGCATCTTAGGAAGAGTTACCGGTTTGTCCGTCTGAACCGACTTTCCTTTAAGTATCCTTTGGAAGGATTTGGCTAATATCGGTTAATCCGAGAGTAAGTCTAAATTGAGAAAACTTAGCTTCCTGTAGAGGCTTTGTGAAGATATCGGCTACTTGTTGATCGGTGGGTACGTATTCCAGCCGGATATGCTTCAGCGTGACATGCTCTCGAATGAAATGATGCCTTATGTCGATGTGCTTGGTTCTGGAATGGAGAACCGGGTTGTATGTAATCGCAATGGCACTTGTGTTGTCGCAGAAAATTGGAGACTCTTCGGCTGTAATACCGAAGTCCTTCAGCTGCTGTTGGATCCAGAGAAGTTGAGAACAGCAACTTCCGGCCGCCAAGTATTCAGCTTCTGCGGTTGATGTAGCCACGGATGTCTGCTTCTTGCTATGCCATGATACCAGTCGGTCACCAAGGAACTGACATGTTCCGCTGGTACTCTTTCTGTCAATCTTGCAGCCTGCATAGTCTGCGTCTGAATAGCTCGTTAGATTGAATGATGAGTCCTTTGGGTACCACAGACCGACATCAGGTGTGCCCTTTAGGTACTTCAGTATCCTTTTTTACGGCTGTGTAGTGGGATTGCTTTGGATTTGCTTGAAATCTCCCACATACACCAACTGCAAACAGGATGTCCGGTCTGCTTGCTGTCAGATATAGCAGGGAACCGATCATGCCCCGGTATGCAATCTGATCTACTGATTGCCCTTCATCATCTCTGTCCAATTTAATGGATGAACTCATTGGAGTGGCTGCCGAGGAGCAGGTGTCCATACCGAATTTCTTTAGAAGCTCCTTGGTATATTTCGGTTGACTGATGAATGTTCCTTCCTTGAGTTGCTTAACCTGAAGACCTAGGAAGAAACTTAATTCTCCCATCATACTCATTTCAAATTTGTCAGTCATCATTTTTGAAAATTTGTCACAGAGCTTGGGGTCAGTGGAACCAAAAATAATATCATCTACATAGATTTGAACAAGTAGGATATGTTCCTTCTTTTCAAATTTGAACAAGGTCTTATCCACTGAACCGATGGTGAAATCATGCTCTACTAGGAATGCGGTTAGCGTATCATACCAGGCTCTTGGTGCTTGCTTTAGACCGTATAAAGCTTTGTTCAGCCGGTATACATGGTTTGGAAATGCAGCGTTCTTAAAACCGGGCGGTTGTTCAACATACACTTCCTCACGTATATCACCGTTTAGAAATGCACTTTTAACATCCATTTGAAAAACTTTGAAATTTTTGAAAGCAGCAAATGCAAGAAAAATCCTAATGGCTTCAATCCTGGCTACAGGGGCAAATGACTCTTCAAAGTCAATGCCTTCTTCCTGTTTGTAGCCTTGAGCCACTAATCTGGCTTTGTTCCTCGTGACCAAACCGTCCTCATTGAGTTTGTTTCTGAATACCCATCTTGTTCCTATGACCGATTTATCTTTTGGTCTGGGAACTAAGTACCAGACTTTACTACTCTCGAACTGGTTTAGTTCTTCTTGCATTCCCAAGATCCAGTCCGGATCTGACAATGCTTCATCTATTCTTTTCGGTTCAATCTGGGATATAAAAGCAGAGTTAAAATATCCTTCCAGAAGTTGACTCCTAGTTCGAACAGGTTCTGAAGGGTCACCTATAATTTGCTCAGGAGGATGTTTACTGTTTCTTCTGAGATTCGGTTCAAGGGTGTCTACCAAGTTACCGTTTAATTGATCAAGGCTAGACATGTCGGTAGGCTGACCAAGATTGTCAGACCGACCGGCTTCCTCGGGTTGGACCGAAGTGTCAGCTTCCTGCTGTGAAACAGCTTGATCCGGCTGGGTGTCAATATTACCCATTAGGTCATGGACAAATCCCCTGAAGACCGGGGTCTCATCTTCGCTATCAGAGTGAATATCGTTGTTTTCCAGTCTGTTATGTAGATCAAAGCATGAAGCAGTGTTGCTTTCAACCGATTCATCGAAAACAACGTGAATTGTTTCCTCCATGGTTGCAGTTCTATTGTTATATACTCTATATGCTTTACTTACCGACGAATATCCTAGCATAATGCCGGTGTCGGTCTTTGCATCAAAAGCAGTGAGTTGGGTTTTACCATTATTATGAATATAACATTTACAACCGAAAATCCTGAGGTATTTAAGTTTGGGAACTCTGTTAAAATAAACCTCATATGGTGTTTTGTTGTGAAATCTGTTAATCAAAGACCGATTTTGTGTATGGCATGCAGTGTTGATAGCTTCAGCCCAATATTTCTGAGCAATGCCGGAGTCGGCTATCATGGACCGTGCGGCTTCCTTGAGAGTCCGGTTTCTTCTCTCGGCCAGGCCATTTTGTTGAGGAGTCCTAGCACTAGACAACTCGTGTCTAATGCCGGATTCATCAAGATATGCAGTTAGTGTGCTATTGGTAAATTCGGTACCTCTATCGCTTCGAATGCAATTTATGCGAGTTGATTTTTCATTTTGCAAACGCTTAAGGAGGTTGATTAGGTTTGATACCGTTTCACGTTTAGATGGTAAGAATATGACCCATGTATATCTAGAGTAATCATCAATAACTACCATGGTGTAAAGCATACCTCCTAGACTAATGACCTGAATCGGTCCAAATAAATCCATGTGAAGAAGATCTAGGCATCGGCTAGATTGGAGATTTCCTTTGCTCTTAAATGATGACCTAGTTTGTTTACCCATCTGGCATGCTGAGCAAACCTTATCCTGGTTAAATACTATATCTGGGATGCCTTCAACTAGTTTCTTACCACGAATGTAGTTTAAGGTTTTCATGTTTAGGTGGTTTAATCTTTTGTGCCATAGCCAGGTTTGATCAGTTTTAGCTATCATGCATATAGGGTGTTCTACTCTAGTTTTCCAGTCTACCTTGTAGATGTTACCTATCCTATTTCCGGTTAGTAGTACTATTCCTTGAGAGTTCTTAACTAAGCATGCATGTTTAAGGAATTCTACTGTGTATCCGGCATCACACATCTGACTAATGCTAAGTAGATTAAAACGTAGGTTTTCAACTAGAAGTACATTATCAATAGTTAGGTTACCATGGACAATCTTACCCTTGCCCACGGTTTTACCTTTAGAGTTGTCACCGAAAGTGATAGGAGCACCGGTTACTGATCTAATGTCGGTTAGCAGATTGCTATTTCCGGTCATGTGCCTGGAGCAACCACTGTCCAAGAACCATTCAGAGTTTCCTAGCCGTTTCTTTGGATCCTGCACAAAGTACATATTTACAACTATTTGGTACCCACATTTACTTGGGTCCACATGCGATTAGTCCCTTAGGTACCCAAACCTTGATAAGTCGAACGGTCTTCTTTGCTAAAGTTTCAACTGTTCTCCTCACACTTGGTCTGGTGTATTTCGGTTTCCCTACAGATGACCTAAATGATGATGGTCTTTGGTTTGATGATCTATAGGTTGACCTTCGTGGTTCAGGGAAGTCTTTCTTATATTTGAGGATTTCTGCTTTCCTTTTCTCAAGGTCGAGCCATGAATCGGTTGGGCCAACATAGTCATACTTTGTCTTTTCTTCCCTATAATACGCGGTCTCCTCTTCTTCAGCTGTACAGGTGCTCTTAAGAAATTTTATAAAGGGAAGGTTTCCTTTTGTAAGCTTTGCTTTCCATATGGATTTTCGGTCTTTAGGTCTGTTCTCTGTGTATCCTAGGCCATTCTTACAGCGTGGATGCCTGTATTCTTTATTCAGGTTCTTTACTATATCGCTAGATCTCCTATAGGCGGCCATCGTATACTGAAATCTGGCATTCTCTTTTTCGGTTAGTTCTCTAGTTGACTCACTAGGTTGTTCGATCTTAAGTTCTAATTCGGTTTCTAGGGTATGGATATCATCGGGTTGTATAGCTTCCGGTTCGGTTATGATAGGTACCTCTGGTTCTACTGGGATCGGTACTATGGGGTCGGCTTTAAGGTTGATATGCTTAGGTAGCATGGTCAGTAGGTTCTTATATTCTTCTACCATGTCATTCAATGCTTCATATAGTTCATCTTTAGTAAATTCATCACAAGGAGAGTCAAATACCTGTTCCTCATTTGCCATGAGACATGTGAGGTCATCGTCACTGTCACTGTGAGCCCATAGGCTTCCTCCATCGTCGGCTATCAATGCTTTTGGTACTTCACTTCCTTCACCGGTTTGTTGATAGTTGTTCCGGTTATTTTGGTAGTCTGGTTTCTGTGTATCTCTCCTTGGTTTCCTGCATTCCCACTTAAAATGTCCCATACAGTTACAGTTATAACATCTTACATTGGATTTGTCACCATAGTAGTTGTTTGTCGGTTGGCTCCTTTTCATGAACCTCCCAAACTTCTGTGCAAGCATGGCCATGGCGTCCTCAGTAAACTGTTCGGCGGTTCTGATCGGTGCAGGTGCAGGAGTCGGTACCGGTGCAGATGTAGATATAGGAACAGAAGTAGGTGCAGCCGGTTCCGTAGATGTGAACAGTGCTCTAGTTGACGTTGAGGCCGAGACTTCCTCGTCAGTTCTGGAATTCATCTCGAACTCATAAGCCTTGAGATCTTCGAATACATCGTATAATTTCATCTTACGTAGGCTCTTTGATTCTCTCATGACCATCGTCTTTATATCCCAAGCACTCGGAAGAGATCTCAAGACCTTCATAATGACCTCTTTGTTGTCGTATTTCTTGCCCAGATTTGCTAACTCATCTAATACACCAGTGAACCGGTCACTGTATTCCTTCATAGTTTCCCCTGGTTTCATTTTGATGCTTTCAAACTTCTGTGTGGCCACCATTATCTTGTTCTCTTTGGTTCTTTCATTTCCCTCAAAAATCTGGATGACCGTGTTCCAAGTCTCCTTTGCAGTTTTGCAATCTCTGATCTTGCAGTATGTATTTCTGTCCACGCTGTTGGAGATCCGGTTTCTTGCATGGTTGTCCAGATTGTTCCTTCTCCTATCTTCAGCCGTCCATTCTTTTCTGTCTTTATCAATGATTATCGGTCCTTCGGTTAGAACGGATTCCATTTCATCATCCAAGGTGACTAGATGCAAGTGCATGCGTGCCTTCCAGTTGGCAAAGTCATCACCTTCTAGCATTGGAGGCCTATCTTGATACATGTTTGCTTGAGTATTGAAACTAACTGCTCTGATACCAATTGTTAGGATCTAGGTCGCCGCTGATGGACCGGGGGTTGGACCGGTTAGCGGTTCTCATTCGTAGGGTGGTGGTTAATCCGGTTAGAGATTAACACCGGGGTTTCAATACTACACAACCTGTCACAAACCCTTGAACTAGGTTCAAGCGCGGAAGAGGTTTGCTTTCAAGTTGAAGCGGTACACGTGTATGATAGGCGGAGTCGGTTTCGGATGATGGAGATTTGAAGAATGGTGGGTCGGTTTCGGTTATCTGGATATTCGGTATGGTCAGTAGAAAGTCGGTTTGGAGCGGTATGGTTAAGTTAGTCGGTTATATAATGAAGCCGGCAGAAAGTAAATAACACAACAGATTTTATGGATGTTCGGAGATAAAACTCCTACGTCACCCCTTCCTCTCGAAACCGCGAGAAGGATATTCACTAAGGAATACAAGTACAATTCGATCGAGACTTATTTCCTGCTCGATAACACTTTTACAATTCACACCGAAATTGTAACACACACTTAGAATTTAGCACTTAGGCTTTCTTAGGATACCACACTGTTATCACTTGTAGTAAATGCTCTCAACGCTTCACTTGTCTCACTTAATGTTTCTTAATGTCGCGCTTAGTAACTGCATTTACTCTTCTCCAACTGCCTCCTTTTATAGGTGAAATATGCCAACGGTCATATTTCGAAGCCTTGAATCTGATTGGCTGATCAGAGATGCAGTGATTCAGTGTCTCAGACCTGCGGTCTTCTCCTCAGACCTGACGGTCAATCTCAGACCTGGCATCCTGTTTCAGACCTGCCGGTCTGTAAAGCAAACCTGCCGGGTTTGTCTTTTACTCAATGTAGGCACTGTCTGCTTGGACAGTTGTCTGTACTTTGAAGATTTCCTTTCTGGCTTATCCCGAAGTAGAAGGATCCGGTAGTACTGTTTTCTGCAGCCTACAGGCTTTCCTCAGACTTGCACGGATATGGAAGTATTCAGTCTGTTCCTTTGGTATCATTCTCAACAGATACCCAAAGTGTCTTCTTGTGCAGGTCGGCCTCTTGACTTGGCCGAATATCTTTTGATAGTGAAGTGACCGGGCTTATTCCGGTTATGTTTGTCTTGAGGGTTGATCGGCTATTTAATGGAACTGGCTTTTAGGCTTTGGCCGATCCTTCCTCTGTGCGGTCGCGTGCCGAATATTCTTGATCGGTTTGCTGGCTTGACCGGTTCGGTTTCTTCAGTTGGTTTTCTTTTGTTCATCCGGTCCGGTTCCTTGTTCCTGCGTAGGAAGTTTGTTTAAGTTAGGTTTATTTGAACCGGTATGAATTTATCTAACAATTTCTCCCTTTTTGATTATTTTATTTAAAATTATCAAAATTATGTAAGTTTGCAACCGTAGGCCGGTTGTTTTGTTTGGCCGATTTTGAAAAAGAGTTAGAGAATTTTTCGAAAGAATTTTGGGGAAGGGGTTTTGGATGAATCTCTATCTTTTATCTAACACTTTCTATATGTAGATATTGTTCTTTTTCACAAGAAAGAATCACTACATCATCTGCAGTTACTGTTATTGTGGTATTTCTAATCTCATCATCTTTCTTCTAATTTTTGTCTTCATTCTGTAGTCTTTTTCAGGCTCTACAATTTTTCTTCATGTGACCTTCTTTACCATAGTGATAACATTGTCTTCCCTTAGATTTTGATCTGCCTCTGGACTTGCTATGACCTCTTGATTGTTGTCGGTATTCACCTCTTCCCCTGTTCTCTATGACAAGGGCCTGTGCACTATTTGTATTAGTGGACTTATTTCTTGTCTCCTCATTGAACAAGCTGCTAGTAACTATACTCACAGTAAGAACACCATTCGGAGATGCATTACTGACTGTCATAACCAATGTCTCCCAACTGTCGGGCAATGATCTCAAGAGCAATATGGCTTGCAACTCATCTTTTAAGGTCATCTCCATCACTGACAATTGATTAATCAAGCTCTAGAACTCATTTAAATGCACAGTAACACCTGCACCTTCTCTGAATTTCAGATTTACTAACTTTTGTTGGGTCAAATTATTTTGACAATGTGTTGAAATAGTTTGACTATTGGAATTTTGATGATGAAATGATGAATGAATTATATATGTGTCTAATTGTTTTTGATGCAGGTGAATTGTAAAACAATTTCATTAGACTTGGTTCTAATGAGGTTCATTAGACCGATTTGGCATTAGATGCACAAAGTTAGACGTGCAGTCTAACTGGAGGAATTAGACGTGCAGTCTAATGAATCCGTAATTATACATGCAGTCTAACTGGTGAAAGTTAGACGTGCAGTCTAATGAATCCGTAATTAGACGTGCAATATAACCAGTGAAAGTTAGACGTGCAGTCTAATGAATTCGTAATTAGACGTGCAGTCTAACTCGTAGAGTTAAACGTGCAGTCTAATGGATCTGTAATTAGACGTGCAATCTAACTGGTGAAAGTTAGACGTGCAGTCTAATGAGTCCGTAATTAGACGTGCAGTCTAACTCGTGGAGTTAGACGTGTAGTCTAATGGAACCGTAATTAGACGTGCATTCTAACTCGTGGAGTTAGACGTGCAGTCTAATGGATCCGTAATTAGACGTGCAGTCTAACTCGTTGAGTTAGACGTGCAGTCTAATGGAACCGTAATTAGACGTGCAGTCTAACTCGTGGAGTTAGACGTGTAGTCTAATGGAACCGTAATTAGACATGTAGTCTAACTCATGGAGTTAGACGTGCAGTCTAATAGAACTCGTAATTAGACGTGCAGTCTAACTTGTGGAGTTAGACGTACAGTCTAATGGATTATGAAAGTTAGACGTGCAGTCTAACTCCTTCAGACAAGTCTGAAGTAGAACCGTAATTAGACGTGCATGTTAACTCGTGAGTTAGACGTGCAGTCTAATAAAAAGAGAAAGTTAGACGTGCAGTCTAACTGGTGAAAGTTAGACGTGTAGTCTAACTCCTTCAGATTAGTCTGAAGTGATTGCAATTAGACGTAAGTCTAATCCCATTAGACCAGGTGGTCTAATGGATTCTGTTATGAGACGGGGACGCTTGATTTCATTAGACGAGGTTGTCTAATTGAAATACGTCTAATGCTTTGCTTAAGTAGTTTCTTGAAGCTAGCACCTAACTACCCACGTGCTACAGATGTACGCTACTCCTGCTCCACTTTTTAGTGAAGATCAGTACGACATCCCAATACATCCAATTAACTAATGACACGTAAGCGAATATCCTTCCCACTACTTGTTTTGCCGGTAAATCTCTGAAGAATATTAGGCGCACTACATGTTGTGTACGGCCACGATCCTAGTATTTAGAGTCTGATGTGTATTATGGAGGCGTTCCAATAGAAGAGTGTCACGTATCATTCTAAAGATTCGACCGTTGGTACCTGTGCATATTTAAAGATTGCTAAGGACAACAGACAACCTCTCGATCATCTTGCTTACTAAAATTACTGAGAAATCAAGCTTTTGAATATTCATACTGTGAGCTGCTTTCCTGATTGTAATGTGTGTTAATCAAGAGAGAGTTAGAATCAAAGCATCCTTTAGCTGAGTGATATTCTTCATCTTGTAAGTTGAACAGAGTGTGTTCTGTTCAACTGTGAGCTAAGTGTGTGCAAACTGTATTTGATTCGAATCATATTATAGTGAATCTTTCTAATGGTTGGAAGAAGGGGTGACGTAGGAGAGTTTACTCCGAACATCCATAAACAAACTACCGTGTTGTTCTTTTCTGTCATCTTCTCATTTTTCATCTTAAGCTTCAAACCTAAGTAAACATTTCCTCACTGTCAGACATATCTTTTGGCTTCGCACTATCTCTTTCAACTGGCTCATAAAAGTCTTTACAGTAAAGGATATCCTCCATCTTGGATTTCCAAATCTTATAGTTATTATTTCTCAACCTGATCATTGTGCTATTTCCTTCAATCTCAACCTACAAAAGCAATCTTCGAAAAATAAACCTAACAGCTCTGATACCACTTGTTGGGAATTTTGAAACGAATATTACTTTTATACTGTAATCTAGCAATGTGAGATGGGTAAATGCATAGGTTATCCAAGTCTAAAACAGAAGATTAAGCACAAAACAAAACAACACCAAATTTACGTGGAAAACCCTTTCAACTTGGAGGGTAAAAAACCACGGGGCCAACCAGCAAATTTTACTATAAACAAGAAACAGATACAAATGTTCTTCTCAACTTTAAACCCAAAGTTGAGGTATACAAACAGAGAAAACCAATTTCATTAAGACTCAAGCTAGTCTAGATATAAAACAACAAGAAATTGGAACCTGAAAGTGAAAATGTAAGAGATCTATTGTCTCCTTCTCTTCTTCTTCCTTTGTTTCTTCTTATCTGTTTCTTCTTCTTATTTGTAGAATGTTCTCTCTCTGGAATGATAGAATGAGCAACATTTTTAGGGTTTTCTTGTTTAATTAAATGTCTGATTGGGCTGGACCCAAAGGCCCAACAAAAACATAGCAAGTACAAGATGATATCAATACTCGTGTTTCTTTATCCAAATCACTTCTCAAAACATTACCAGTTCAATCCTACTAGCCAAAACAGACTAAAGTATCCTAATTTGAACATGCTCAAATAAACGGGGACTAACTTGAGATTGATCTCAATGTTCAAGTGGTTAATGTTAGTCAGTTTTTACCTAGTATATCCTTTTAGAATTAATTATGTTAAATTAGTTTTTTTTATGCAAAACACCACTAAGTTAGTGTTGGTAGTGGTTCCTAATTTATTGTTTTGGCATCACTAAGTTAGTAGTGATTCCTATTTTTTTGCTTTGGTAAGTAATACCATTAAGTTTGGGTTAGTAGTGGTTCCTAATTTTTTTTTGTTTTTGTAAGGATATAAATATCTCTATCTTTTCAGTTATTGTTGATTAAGGAATACAAACATATCCTATACACTATTGTCTTTAGATATGGTATTAGAGCCAACTAGCACTGAAAACTTTGTGAGTGATTTGAGTGAAGAATGACAACAAAAGACAGTTTTGTTCAATCATCAATTCCAAAGTTTGATGGGTTCTATGATCATTGGTCCATGTTGTTGTAAAATTTTCTTAGATCAAAGGAGTATTGAGGTATTGCAGAATAAGGAATTCCAACTAAATTAGAAAAGAAAACTATTGATACCAAAGTGAATGCGTACAACGATGCGAAATTGAAGGATTTGAAGACAAAAATCAATTTGTTTCTCTTTTGATAGAACAGTTCTTCAGACTATTCTAGATACTAGAGCAGCCAAAAATATTTGGAATTCCATGAAGAAGAAGCATCAAGGAACAGATCGTGTTCAATGATCATAATTTCAAGCTCTTAAAAAAGATTTTGAGGTGTTATAAATGAAGGCATGAGAGTCTATAAATGCATACTTTTTGCGTACCTTAACCATTGTCAACAAGATGAGGCAACACACAGGCAAGGTAATTGATGAGGATGTTGTTGAAAAGATACTAAGATCGATGACCCCTAATTTTGCCTATATAGTCTGTTCAATTGAAGAGTCAACTAGCACTGAAAACTTTGTGAGTGATTTGAGTGAAGAATGACAACAAAAGACAGTTTTGTTCAATCATCAATTCCAAAGTTTGATGGGTTCTATGATCATTGGTCCATGTTTTTGGAAAATTTTCTTAGATCAAAGGAGTATTGAGGTATTGTAGAAGAAGGAATTCCAGCTAAATCAGAAGAGAAAACTGTTGATACTAAAGTGAAGGCGTACAACGATGCAAAATTGAAGGATTTGAAGACAAAAAACTATTTGTTTCGCTTTTGATAGAACAGTTCTTCAAACTATTCTAGATACTAGAGAAGCCAAAAGTATTTAGAATTCCATGAAGAAGAAGCATCAAGGAACAAATTGTGTTCAATGATCATAATTTCAAGCTCTTAAAAAAGATTTCGAGGTGTTACAGATGAAGGCATGAGAGTTTGTAAATGCATACTTTTTGTGTACCTTAATCATTGTCAACAAGATGAGGCAGAACACGGGCAAGGTAATTGATGAGGATATTGTTGAAAAGATACTAAGATCAATGACCCCTAATTTTTCCTATATAGTCTATTCAATTGAAGAGTCAAAAGATCTCAGTAGAGTTTCAATTGATGAATTGCAAAGCAATTTATTAGTTAATGAGCAACGAATGACTGCACATGTTGATGAGGAGCATGCCTTGAAGATTTATTCTAAACCACCGAATGTGGAAGCTAGCAAGCTCACCTTTCCAACGTACCCTAACTATGTCTCAATGGTGGTCAGATCCAAGAGTTATGGCCATTAAAAGTTTTGATTGATCCATGTTGGCTGAAAATTAAAACCAAAAAGGCCTAACTTCAAAAATGCATAATTTGTCCTACACTCGACCATTTGGTTCAAACCAAAGCTCAAAGTGTAGCATGACCGGTTACCTAGAAGGAAAAACTCAGCCCAAGTGTAGTTGAGTGGTAGAATAGGTCTGTCTAACTCATTTAATGAGTTACCAATTCCTAATTTCAAGGCTTCCAGAAATACCCATAAATGGAGGTATTTAAAGGATTCCTCATTCATTTTGAGGGGACACGATAGTTACAACCGAGGATTCACCTACACAAGAGAGAGACTTTGAAAGAAAGCAACCAAATGAAGAACACATAGAAGGTGATTCCAGAAAGCATTCATCTTCTCTAGCGAGTTCATCTTCAACTTCATTTCTTCTTTGCTTATGCTTCATCAAGTGGGTCTCTCTAGATTGATAATGTTGTAATAAATGTAAGACGTCGGTTCTATACACCGACGTTGACAATAAGTTGAATCCATGTTGATTTTTTAATTAAATTTCAGGTTGAGACTAACCTTGTTCATAGAAATTTTCTTCAATGGAAACATCAACGTTTGGTCATTGGAGGAAGAACTGCACGCCAATTCTTCAACGACATTCCATAAGGCGACACGACATTAGTGCAAATGAAGTTCCAGACGATGAAGAATGCTCTCGTGCTATTCGCATAGCCTATGCCTCTAAGGACAACGAGTTAAAGAAGGTAACCTTTGTCCAATTTATAGATTTTAGTAAGAGAATATTTTTTATTCATCTATTCTTCACTCTCTTATCTTGAACTCATCATCTGAGGTAGCCAATGCTTTGGAGAATCTATGTCTTGAAGAGCTCTAGTCTTCCAAAGTAACTACGAGGCAAGGATGATGCTCTCTCAGAAAATCTGAAGTCCAGATCGAAAGAACATATGGTTACTCTAGTCTTTGACTTTGGAATCCAGCGAAATTCGGACAAACAACAAGGCGACGATGAAGGATTGATTCCTAGGCGACCGTAGGTGTCTGTCCTTGGTCGGACAATCTCTAGGTGCAGCCATGGCGTTGGGAACCGGTGAGCTGTAGGTAGAGGAAGACGAAGACGACGAACAACTTTTTCAGCTTTTCAGTGTTTCTCTTTTCCGATTCTTCCAAGTTCCAAGGCATATTTAATGTGGCCATTTGATTTTTTAGATGTTTAAATTTGCCTATGAAGTTTAATTCCGAATTAATATTTAATTCTGAATTAAATAGGTCCTTAAACCATTTTTCTTGTGCAATTTTGACCTCAAACTCTCAAATTTGAATTAATTTTAGAGAATTCGAATTAATTTGAACTCTAGAATATTGTTCACATTCAAATCAACCCTCCAACTTTACATTTGTCCAATTTTGGATATAAAGTTTCAATTTCCAATTTTTGAGAAATTTTTAAGGCTTGTTTGGTTCTTTATATACCAAATAATATTTTTTTCTTCAATGGAGACTCTAAATGATTTTAGAAAAAATCAAAAAATTAAGGGATGGTTAAAAATATTATTTTTAACAAAATAATATTTTTAACAAAATATTATTTTCCATAATTTTTGGGGCTCATTTATAAAACGACTTATTTTGGAATACTCATATTTTGAGCTCCGTAACTCGGAAAATTATAAAATTTTCGTAGTAGGTTCAAAAACATATTGTTCACCTCCCTAGAATTTTTCAGAATTTTCGGAACACTTTCAAAAAAAACTCTCGTTTTAATGGAGTCATATCAATGTCTCAAAACCCCAAACAGTTCAGTAATCGAGTGCGAAGTGCTTCTAAAATTACGTTTGACCTGCACAAAAACTATCGAAATTTTTTCAACTCTATAAAAAACTTCTCGATTTCGATTGTTGCATAATTTGGGGCACCAATTCCCTCTTCGTTTCTAATCCACATTCTAATATACTAATGAAGTCCTTCGCATGCAAGGATTCACAATCTATCTCAACAATTAAACATTCAAGCAAATTGGTAAATGCGAGAATTCACATTGTGATTCACATGTGTTCTCAATGAGTGCATTTGAGGTAGAATACATCTTCTTTAAGTTTAGGAACACCTAATGAGAGTCTAGAATCACCTTTGACTAAGAATAGGATATCCGATTAAAATATACTTAAGACACGATAAATGGAAATCAAGAGAATTCTAATGGATTGAATATAACCTTTATTGGAATCTAATTAGAGCTAGGATTACTCCTTTTAGATTAGAGACAAGGTTAATGCATACATAATCAAAAACACATGAACTCAAAATGTAAACGTGTAATGTACTTTCACAAAAAATGGTCAAATACATTCAGTAGAGACTATGGCACAGGATAGGCGCATAGGACATAATTGTTGCGACTCTTTCCTCATGCGTAACCAAGGACCTGACCCTTAATATGTGGATACTCTTTTTTTTTTCTTTAGTTTTTTTAGAAGTAAACTAAAATGGAGACTCTTAATGTCAGCCAGATTATTCCATTTTTGAACACGTACTAATCTGGAACCTGTACGGGCTAAGTAATGAGAAGTCTGTGATATAGAACTCCACTTTGGTTCCTGATCACAAATAAATAGGCCAACATCATTATGGATAGTTCTCCTATCTACCTTTTGTGAGATTCGAGAGAAATACAAGTCACGAGTTTCTATATCATTGATTTCATAGAAAAAATCTTTTTCTAAAAGTGCACAGGTCACGTTTACCATTTAAGTCCTTCGATGCGCCCCCTCCATGGGCGGAGCATTTGCAACGATAAGTAAGGAATGTGACCGACCAACTTCAAATCGCACAAAAATGCTATTAAAGACGGAGCATTTGAATGGATAAATCTATCTTAGGATTAAATTCTTCATGCCCTAAAATAAAAAAAAACGTTATGTGAAATCTAAAATTAGTAGACACATAAGAAGAGAGAAAATCTCGCGTACCAAAAAATATTATGTGACCGTTAGAAAAAAAGGGTGAGGCGAAATAAAACGCGTACAAGCTTAGATCAACTTAATGAAGAAATTCTCAACTCAACTTATCTGACTTCATCAAACTACTCATCCCCGAGTATAACTCCAAAGTGGTTCGAATCAATAGACGATATATATGCTACTTGCAACTATTGTTTAGTTGAGCTTGAGAACTTTAAAGAATCAATCTAAGAAGAATCGTGGAGAAAATTAATAAAGAAGAAAATTCATATGATCACAAAGAATTATACATGATATCTTGTTGACAAGTCAATCGACAAAGAAGTCATTGGTGTCAAATAGATCTACAAAGACAAGCATCATTTTATTCGACAAACGATAGAAGATAAAAATAAAATCAACTTGAGTTTTGTCGACAAGAAAAACATGTATTGATATTCTTACAAAAGAACTTCCAAGAGAAAGGTTTCAAGAGTTCTGAGCTAAACTTAAAATCTGACAACACATTAAGAGAGAGTTAAAATTAATGTGTATAACCTTCACCGAATTGATTACATATTATAAGAGAATTATAACTGTCAATTACTTTATTTTTCTAAATTTATTTCAATAATATGAGTGAAATAGTAGATTCGTTCGATTGATTAACAATATTTTTTTAGTTAATATATATATATATATATATATTAAGGAATTGTAATACAAAGTAGTATAATCAAATTAAAAATACAATATCAATTCTCTAACAAAGTCTTTACAAAATATTCTAACAATTTCACACATGTTACTTCTTTCATTTCACTTTATTTATATATTTTTTATTTGCATTTCACTGTTTTAAGTTTTCAGCCTTGAAGGGTTTGCTTCTCTCCCTTCCACTTGTTTCTCGATCTATAATCCCCTCATTTATTTACATGGAAATAAGAATTAGTCTTGGCGTCATATAACACTTTGTAACAAGTCGTTATATACAAGTTTTGTACTTACAAGAATCTAAAACCGCTTTTTATTAAACAAGTTAAATATTCAATAATAATTTGGTATTAAATTATAAGTTAACACTCATCCCTTGTGTCCACCAATAATCTTGTACAAACAAACAAATAATCCAGATCAGGTTAACCATTTGCATTTGTTTTATATTTGACACATGTTGTGGATTCATCTTAATTAGTCCTAGTTAGTACAGTCATAAACAAATTCTGAAAGTGGGTCTATATTATTTTGTCGGATGACATGTCTGTGAATGTGTATATTCACTTTCAGCCACAAAATAAAAGAAGGAAAAACATGATGGTTTTTTTTTAATCTACAGTTGTCGATCAATTTTAAACAAATGATTTACAGTTTGAAATTGTGCAAAAATAATAGTATAAAAATACTTGCAGTCCTTGGAATTTATAAAAATGACAAATGATTCTGCTTTCAAATTTAGCTACTAGTCATTTTTTTTCTTCTATTTCTTATTCATAGATTCTAAGGATGGGTTTGTTAATCATGAAAGTTTAATAAAATTAGGAGGTGTAAGTTGAATTCTTGGTAAATCATTTAAGCTTATAAATTAGAAATGAAATTAAAATTTTAATAAAATTCAAACTAATATAATTCCACTATTTTTATTTTGATATTGTAATTTAAATATTTATTATTTTATTTTTACACTAGACCAATATTTATTTTTTCTAATTTAATAAGTTAAAATGTTTAGCGGATATATAAATATATATATATATATTTATTTATTTTTTTTAAAATTTAAGGGTTAACATTCCCAACCAATATTTTTTTTATAATTTAGAAAGTTAATATTTTCAACTAATATTTTGTTTATTTAATCAGAATCATAACTTAGACAGCATTTTCCCAAACTATCCTAATAGGTTGTATCAAATCTAATATATTAATAATAATATATATTTATATTAATTTTATTCAAAAATAGGAATTAAAATTAAATTACAATTTTATATTTTATATTTTTTTCAAACATAAAAATTAAATTATAATGTAATATCAATTCAAGTAAATTTAGAATTCGAATATGTCAATGCTAATTCAAATTACATTCATCAAAACAGACAATTTTTAAGTGTTTTGATTTTCTTTTAAATAATGGATTCGACATAAACGGATCCAGAAATTATGGTAAGATAAGCTTAAAAAAATTGATTTCTTTTTAAAAATTTTTTTTGTTATAGCCGAACAAAAAAAATAATATGTACAATATGGTTTTAAAAATTATCACACTAATCCATAGAAAAATAATATTACTAATAATATTTTCAAAATGGTTGAATATGTTTTTAACGTAAATAACATAAAATATATAAATTATTAGGCCCTACTAATAGTTTTAATTCCAAAAAAAGTCTGCGCTGGATAATGTTTACAAAATGAGCCTTTTTGTCATGCAAAAAGTCTGTAATACCTCTTGTACGCTTATTTTACCGCTCAATTACGAGAAATGCCATTCACGCATTTTCATCTAAAAAGCGTGAGTTGATTAACGCGTTTTAGATAAAAATGCGTGAATGATATATTTCTCGCATTTGATATTTCTCGCATTTGGTATATTTCTCGCATTTGATGTATTTCTCGCATTTGGTATATTTCTCGCATTTTGTAGAAAGTGAATATACCAAATTTTGGTGACCATAATCTCCAGCCATATGTTTTCAACTCATCTGCATTTTGGCATATGTGTCTCATGGAGTATCACAACCAAACATTCAAGCCTATCACAAATTTTAGCTCATGGAGTCTCATGGAGTATCACAACCAAACATTGGTAGAAAAATGGAATGCCTACAAATTTTTACATTCGAGACTATCACAAACAAACATTTTAACTATTGGGACATTTTACATTAACTTTGTTCTTTTACATTGGGACATTTTACAATAATTTTGTTCGATTTTGCTTACTAATGATAAATTTTAATCTGTCTTTGAAGATAACTAAGAACATCCGACCAACATAGAAAGGGCGTTTAAAGAAATTTTCATTCATTCTTTGATAAATACTTCCACATGGAATTTAAGAAGCATTTTTGTGTATTTTTTACATTTAATCTATTTGTCTATTCAATATGTTTTCATTACTAGTATGATTTTGGAAATAATAAAATAAGTTTGTAAGCAAAACCCACTACTTGTCTCAAGAATAAAAATAATATCTTGGAACAATTTCAATGCATTTTTAGTATTACTGGATAACAGCTTAGGACACTGAAAGACTTAAATGATAAGCATGAAGTTTACAATACATCTAACAAGTTGTGTTTTCACATAGGTCTTCTATAAACATACAAAAAAATAAAGAAACCAGGCATTTGGGAAGCAGCAGCCCTGAAATGGATTACGGTTTGAATCCTTTGTATCTTCACACGGCAGCATGTTTGAACTTTTCATCGTACTCATACGGTTGTTGTAAATCAAAACAATAAAAAAGTATACATAATCATAGACTATCTTGGCAGGATTAAATAAATTATCAATAAAAACAGGATAAAAAAAGAGGCTTACCAAAAATACTGTTGAGATCATCTTGCGTGCAAACCACCTCTTATGCATTGCTTCTTGAGCAACTGCAGAAGATTGAATGGTTTCGAATCGAAGATATACATAACCAACACTATTCCTGTATTCAGTGAATTGGGGATCATCAAATCCGTTTTAAAGTAAGCTAAATTCAATAATATTCCTGCATATTCTTTTCCGATATCAAATGCATCAATAAACATACTTGTCAACATGAATATGCAGAACTGGACCATATTTGGAACATTCTACCTCAACATCATCTTTGATTTCCAAATCCTACTCTGGGTCCATCTGCAACATAGTTGTAAAATCAAGTCTCAAAACAGAACAAAAAAGTGATTTGGAAAACAAGAAGAAAAAAATACCTCCATGGTCGGATCAAACATATTCTTCAAGAGGAGACCTTCACTTGGGATTCCAATAGGCTCTAACACCACAATTGTTGGAAGTAGTGCACTAGGAATGGAAGCTTGTCCATTCATCGTTAAGGGTAAGGTAACAACCTGTTGACTTGATGCTACCCCATTTAGTGCTGGTACTCCAAGAGACCCCGTAATACTATAAGAACATCATACATTAATGCTATGAAAATATGAGCCTATTTAGAAACTAGTATTTTACAACATCTGTCACAACCATAATCTAATTAAAAAATTAGAAGAGATTGTGATCAGAATATTTTCAAGATCATTATAATTTTTTCAAACATAACAAATGTAGATTTTCACAATAGAAATTAACATTAACTTCTTTTAACAAGACAATCCAATATGTTTCAGAATACAACAAAAACCGAGACAAACCTTGTTGCGGTGCCACTCCTATCAAGCTTCTACATGAGCAATGCTCTTGATTGTGCATTAAATGCCTAAGATTTTAAAAGTTATACATTAAAGAGACACCATCGTAATAAATTCAAGTGTGCATGCTTCAAACACCCTTATAACTTCTACATCATTTACACATACTTCCAAGCAACTTAAGCATGTCATTAAGCCCATGTTTTTACGAGAGTAGTGAATTGCACTAAAGTCAAAAAGGTAGGAAGAAACTTAAAAATGATTGTTTACATTTTCTTTTGTGAAAAGGAAAACCCATGTATTTAAAACGGTTTACTAAAATAAGATAGAAACACTAGTTGCACACAATCATTGGTAATAATAACATCAATTTTCTATAAATTACCACCACTTTCATAACTCACCATACCACCACCATCGTCATCATCAAAATCAGCTGCTTTGGCACCTGAGTCTTGCACCCCAACAATCCGATTCTTATGTTTGCTCAATGACGATCTAATTTGACCTGAAATCATACCGATTTAGTTTTTTTAAAACCCTAGCTATTGATTGATTGTAACGCTCGCATGTTGATGTGCGAGAATCACATATACGAGAATCATGTAATGCTCGCATGATGATGTGCGAACATTACACAATTCTCGCATATGTAATTCTCGCACATCAGCGATAAATGGGTTATGGGGGCAGTGCGGTCATTTCACAGGATAAAAAGGCCATTTTTACCAACTTTATCAACTGTGGGCCTTTTTTGGAATTAGGCCTCTTATGAGGGCCATTTCATCAAATTTCCCCCTCTCCTGGCCTAAATCTCAAGAAAATAATAATCTCTAAAACACTATATATATTAAAGCTCTCTCTTAATTATATATATAAAAGTTACAAAATTTTGAGGTGGACTTAAGCTTACCTTAGTCCGCCCGTCTTGGGTTCAGGTGTGTTGTTTGTCTGATGATTGAATATTTTCGAGGGGAGTGTGAGAAAACACATGTAAGAAATTTAATTTCATTAGGAATACTTTTCAAAGAAAACAATCAGAAAAAAAAGTTAAATAATGACATCATATAATTTTTTTAAAAAAAGGTCTTGATGAATATAATTAAATGTAAGATAAATAAATAGGCTATTTTTTTGAATTTTTAGAGAATGGTTTTGGGTTCCATAATTATAAAAATAATTTTGGAATTTTAAAATGAAAGTCAAACAGGTTTTAGGACCGATGTCCCTCGGTCCTAGGCTCATTTTATCGGCCAAGGTTGAAAAATCCTCGGTCCGAGTCGAGGAACCTCTCGGTCGGGTTCGGGATCTTTGGTCGGGGTGCTGAAGTCCCTCGGTCGAGGTGCTAAGACTCTCGGTCCTAGGCTAAAATCCTCGATCGGGGTGTAAAAACCCTCGGTATTGAGTTAGCTCAGGGTTAACTCTCTCGGTCCTAGGTTTATGAATTCTCAGTCGGGGTCGAGATTCTTCGGTCCTAGGTTCAGACCTGTCGGTCCTAGGTTTAGGAATTCTCATTCGGGGTTGAGATTCCTCGGTCCTTGGTTTAAACTTGTAGGTCCTAGATTGGACCTCTTAGTCATGGATGTAAAAATCATCGGTCGTACCTCTTGGTGTTAGGTGAACACCATCGGTCGGACCTCTTGGTCCTAGCTCAAGAAAATCGGTCGGACCTCTTGATCTTGGGTTCGAATTTCTCGGTCCTAACTCTCGATCCGGATTGAAGGTTTTAGGTTGGACCTCTCCGTCCTCAAGAACTCCAAAATTGCATGGTTTGTAATTTTGATTGGAGTTTGGATTCTTTGATCTAAGAGCTTGGGTAGCTTCACAAAACTTCTAAGAACATGTTGATCATTATCTCAAGGTATCAATCGACCTAGATGATGATCAATTTGTTCAAAATAATTTTTGACCGAAAATCGGATTTTTGGTTTTAAGGCTCTTTTGAGGAGAAATGAGTTATTCAATAGCTTCCTTACATCTCATATACTTGATTTATACCAAAACAAGAACATTAGTTGTTCATTTGGACCAAATCAATAACTCAAAATTTTGAATTAATTTGAAAATTTTGATTTTAATCAAACATGATCGAGATAGATCAAATGATCTAAACAATTGTCTAACATCATTACAATCATGTTGAGATGCTTTCAGGGTTGTTATCCAAGAGAATCACCCAAGAACAACAAACCCGATTTTTGAATTATACAAAATTTAAATTCCGTTTATCTGTTTAAGGTTGATTGATTGTATCTAACCTACACATAAATTTTGTAAATGATCCTAGGATTGATTTCCAACCAAAAAACACAACAAACTTACAGCATACAAGCTTATGCAATTTGAAATATAAAAATTTCAAATTCAAACTGGAAATATGAATTAGATGGTGATTGAAATCTTACCAAGGATTGGAGAACACTCTTAGGACCTTAGGAAAGTTTTGGGATGTTCAGATTTAAGTTTTAAGGCCCTACACGAAAATTCAAAAAATCCAAAAGCTCAAGATTTAATGGCAGATTTTTTGTAAATCGTGAATTTTAAGATAGAGTGATAGGATCGGTGCAATCTATAGAGACGGGGGTCTGACAATTGTTAGAAACATCGGATAAACGGATTGATATAAATCTTGTTAGGGATTAATATAACTTTTTATTCTTTGCAAACCTTCACAAATTCTTAAAACGATTCAAGTGCGGAGCTGTTTGTTTATGTATGAAGCTTTGAACCAATGAGAGATGGAAGACAAATGGAAAGAACACATCAAGTTGTTTATGAATGTTCAGAGTTAACTCTCCTACGTCACTCATTCTTTCAACAACCGGAAGGATTTCACTATATACTTCTTTGAATCAAATATAGTTTATTGATCTAGCTAAATACTCTGTTGAACATAACATCCTCTATTCAACTTACAATATTAAGAACAATATTCACTCAACTAGACAATTTTTTATTCTTTCTCTCTTGAACTTGGAAGATGATAGGTATCAGTGAGTGCAAGAGTACGCTTGTAAGGTTGTAGAAAATGAGCAAAGTAACCGGTGATTCGGCAGTTGTCCTTGAGCATCTATTTGTAGTAGAAGGACACCAATGGTCGAAACTTCTTCATGGACACGTGGCAAGTGTCCATTGGAAAGCCTCCATAGTACAAGAGTACAACAGACACTATGCTCATGGATCATGGCCGTACTGAAAGGTAGTGCGCCGTATATCCTTCTGGAATTGTCCTGTACTAAACAAGTAGTGGGAAGAATATTCGCGTACATGGAGTTCATTCATTTGATGCAAATAGCTTGCGTACTTGACAGTAAGAAAGAGTGGAATAGGAGTAGCGTACAGCTAGTTGATCGTGGGTAGACGTAAGCTAACTTCAAACGGCTGCTGAAGCGAGGCATTAGACGTGCTCTATTAGACTGCCAAGTCTAAGGGAGTTTGACATCAATGTCTAACAGCGAGTTCCATTAGACCACCAAGTCTAATGGAGTTAGAATGCAACGTCTAACTTCGCATCCCATTAGACTACCACGTCTAATGGAGTTAGACTACAAAGTCTAACTACATATCACTTCAGACTAATCTGAAGGAGTTAGACGCCAACGTCTAACTACGTATCTGTTAGACTAGCACGTCTAACTATGTATCTGTTAGACTGCACGTCTAACTATTTATCTATTAAACTGACACGTTTAACTACGTATCTGTTAGATTGCACGTCTAACTACTTATCTGTTAGACTAGCACGTCTAACTACGTATCATTTAGACTTGCACGTCTAACTACGTATCTGTTAGACTAACGCGTTTAACTACGTATCTGTTAGACTGTACGTCTAACCATGCATCTGTTAGAATGACATGTCTAACTACGTATCTGTTAGACTACATGTCTAACTACGTATTTTTTAGACTTGCACGTCTAACTACGTATCTATTAGACTACATGTCTAACTACGTATCTGTTAGACTGCACGTCTAACTAGCAACACGTTTAATTAGCCTGCTTAGACCACGTCTAAATTAGTCAAATCTGATGCACATGCATAGAAACAATTAGACGACTTAGCTTCTTTCATATTTGAATTTTAATCATTGTTAAGTTTTACTCACACATCATCAAAATAACGTTAATCAAACTTATTTGACCCAACAATTTCCCATTTTTGATGATGTTAAGACTTTGCAATATTAATAAGACACGATAACCGATTAAAACATATAAGCATAATCAGCAAAGAAACAAAGATCATATGTTCATACTTTCAAAAGTTTAGGAGATACATAGCATGATCGATAATCGAATTTTTTTCAAAAACAACAAAAGATTTTCTTTCCCTCTAAATCTAAGGCTATATCTTTTCCTTTCCCCCTTTTTAACATCATCGGGAGAGATAGATTCCTACTGATCTCTTTCGGACAGAAAGATCTCCAGATTTCTTTTCTTGAGCTTGAGCCTCCTAGATTGGATATCATAGTCAAGAACTCTTTGATAGTTCAGGACTCTGGAAGATTTAATAAGAATCCCAGGACTTCCAACTCTTGAAATGAGTTAGGGAATCAACATGTTGAGATGAGCAGCATATCTAAGAGACCTCCTTTCAGACAAAACTAACAAGTTGCGGAAAATGATACTTGACCAGTTGATTACTATCCTCTTAGTGATAGCAATCATCATCTCGAAGACGGTCTTCGAGTAGGAGTTGGAACATCCCTTGGCCAGGAGGGATCGGGAAATGATATCGTTGAGTAAAGAGAACTCAACTTTCAGGGAGGACCGTAGTCCGATATTTTTGACAGGAACCAGAATCCCATCACGAAAAGTGTCGGAGAAGACAAGCCCCATCTAAGACAGGACTTCCTTCTAAGATGAAGGGAACTCAGACAATCCCTCGGTCGGAAGATTGAAGAATTGAGCGAAAGATTCTTCAGTGAAGCAGGCAATATCATTGAAGATTCTTGCCATGACTATTCTGTTTTCGTATAGCCTAGCGTTTTTGATATACTCACGAGCCTCCGGTTCGTGAATGACGATAGGAGCCTTGAGAAAATTTTCAAGGCCTGATGCTTTGAGAGATTCAAACATAGCTACCATCTCAAGAATCACTAGCGTGGAAACATAGTCAAAATCTATTTGAAGGGTGGATGGCACAATAGAACCCATTTCGAAAGTAAAAAGTAATGATTTATTGTAGAATACCAAGAGGCACACGAAGAACTCTTAGAGAGAAATGAGGATTCACAGATGAGATAAAGATTTCATGTTTGAATGTGATCATTCTTCTTATAGAAGACTGACGTATGATGCATAAAGACAATGATTATATGAACTATCAAAAACCAATTCCCATGAGACGATTACTTTAGATAGGTAGCATTTAAGGTTAATCATAAAAGATGGTCATTAATGTAATACGTGTATTGAAAGGTCGTCATACATTTTAGTCACTCTTTTTAACTTTGAAAGACACATGTCTTCAAGCTATTGAAGAGATAACTTTTAGTTTTTGGCGAGAAAAGTACATGGGAAGATACGGTAGTAGTGGACAACTGTCCCACTAGCCTGAAGATGAGCAGTCTAGGTACACACGTAGTTAGACGTCTAACTTACTCTTTAAACTCAATGCCTCTAATCTAGATAGACGTCTATTAGACGTCAGCGTCTAACCATGCTTGTCTTATAGATGACCAAAAGTCTATTAGACTTCGGACGTTTAATTACGCATAAACACCACGTGCTAGACTTGTGTCTAGTTAGACGTCAATGTCTAACCACGCTAGTCTTCACAAACGTCTAAACGTCTACTAGACTTCGACGTCTAACCATGCAGGTTATCAACCAAGACTTATATCCAAACGGAAGCATAGACTGCTAAAGCATACATGTGTCTAAGTAGATGTGCTCCTTAGAATACTGATCCATTGGACATATTGAGACCTCTGTCTGCTCGTTTGTCCAGTTACATTTGAACAACATGTTCCCCCTCAATTTGTGCATAATCAATTAAGATAAAAAATCAATCAAGATCAACAAGCCCTAAAATATTTCTAAAGTGAGAAAACTTAGTCTTGGGTAGTGGCTTCGTGAAGATGTATGTCGTTTGTTGACCTGTTGGGACATATTAAAGTCGAATTTGTTTCTGACTAACATGCTCTCGGATGAAGTGATGGCTGATTTCGATGCGCTTTGTCCGAGAGTGCAGAACTGGATTGTAGGTGATTGCAATTGCATTTGTGTTGTCGCAGAAAATCGGAGATTCCTCTACTTCAATTCCATAGTCCCTCAGCTATTGTTGAATCTACAAGAGCTGAGAGCAGCAACTTCCTACTACAAGATATTCGGTTTCAGATGTAGACGTGGCGACTGACATCTGCTTCTTGTTGAACTAAGAGATCAAACGATCAACGAGAAACTGACAAATTCCACTGGTACTTTTTCGATCAATCTTGCAACCTCCATAATCTGCATTTGAGTAACTTGTTAAATTGAAATTGGAATCCTTTAGATACCATAGTCCCACATTTTGAGTCTCATTTAGATATTACAAAATACACTTAGCAACATTGAAATGAGAAAGTTTTGGATTAGCCTGGAATCTTTCACAGACACCGACAACAAACTGAATGTCTGGTCGACTGGCAGTGAGATAGAGCAGGGAGCCAATAATCCTCTGTAGGCAGTGATGTCCACACTTTGACCACCTTCCTATTTGTCTAGCTTTATAGAGGAACTCATTGGAGTGGCTGCAGCCGAGCAACTCTTCATTCTAAACTTCTTTAACAGCTCCTTGGTGTATTTGGCTTGGTTGATGAGGGTCCCTGTTTCAAGTTGTCGAACTTGAAGGCTGAGGAAGAAGGTTAATTCTCCCATCATGCTCATTTCAAACCTATCGCATCAGCTTAGCAAACTTCTCACACAATTTGGGGTTAGTTGATCCAAATATAATATCATCAACATATACTTGAACAAGCTGAATGTGAGAATCTTTAACAAATCTAAAAAATGTTTTATCAACAGATCCAATAATGAAGTCATGATCAAACAAGAATTTAGTTAACGTATCATACCAAGTTCTTGGAGCTTGTTTCAAACCATATAAAGCTTTGTCAAGTTTAAACACATGATTTGGTAACGCATGATCTAGAAAACCAGGAGGTTGTTCAACATAAACATCTTCATTTAAAGTACCATTTAAAAATGCACTTTACACATCCATTTGAAAAACTTTGAAATTCTTAAATGATGCATAAGTTAGGAAGATTGTTATTGCCTCAAGTCTAGCTACATGTGCAAATGACTCATCAAAGTCAATGTTTTCCTCCTGTATGTATCCTTGGGCAACCAAGCGGGCCCTGTTTCTTACAACTAGGCCATCTTCACTGAGCTTGTTTCTAAAAACCCATCTGGTTCCAATGATTGATTGATCAGATGGTCTTGGAGTCAGATGCCACATTATATTTCTCACAAATTGGTTTAACTCCTCTTGCATGGCATTGATCCAATCTGGATCAAGCACTGCTTCACCAATTTTCTTGGGCTCAATTTGAGAAATAAAGGCAGAGTTAGCCATTTCATCCAACAATTAACGTCTTGTCCTAAGAGGAGAATTAGGATTATCAATTATCAATTATGGTGGATGATTTCTGTTCCATCTGAAGTTTGTTCCTAAAGGATTGGATGTCTGAACACATGGCCCCTCGACGTCCGAACTGTCAACAACTTATTGAACAGAAGTTTGGACGTCTGGTTGACTCTCAACCGGATCGGCCACTTGATCAAATAGATAATCCTTTTGAATAGGGGCTTCATCTTCACTATCAGATTCAAGATTTATAGCTTCTAATCTACTAGCATGATCGATGGGGTTATTAGATTTGTTTTCAACATATTCATCACAAACAACATGGAAAGATTCCTCAACAGTTTGTGTTCTATTATTTTATACTCTTAAAGCCTTACTAATTGAGGAATATCCTAACATGATTCCAACATCTGCTTTAACATCAAAAGCGGTCAAATAATCTTTCCCATTGTCATGAATAAAGCATTTACATCCAAATACTTTAAAGTAAGACACTATAGGAATTCTCCCGTAAAATAGTTCATAGGGTGTTTTTATCAAATCGTTTGTTAATTATTGACCGATTTTGTGTGTAGCAAGCTGTGTTTATGACTTCTGCTCAAAACTTATGAGGAACACCTGAATCAGCAAGCATAGACCTCGCTGATTCTTTTAGTGTCCTAACTCTTCTCTCAGCAATACCGTTTTGTTGTGGAGTTTTGGCACTAGACAACTCGTGTCTAATACTGGACTCCTCGATATAGGAAGTTAGGCATCTGTTGGTGAACTCGGTTCCCCGATCACTCCTAATAGAAACAATGTTTAAAGATTTTTGGTTTTGAATTCTTTTAAGGATCTTAATCAAGTTTTCAGCCGTCTGATCCTTAGATTGTAAGAACACTACCCACGTAAATCGTGAGAAATCATCAATAATAACTAGGGTGAATCTCTTTCCTCCCAATCTCTTTATAGGAATTGGACTGAAAAGATCTATATGTAACACTTCCAAACAGCGGTTGGATTGAGATTTCCCTTTACTCTTGAACGATGATTTGCTCTAATTGCCTAACTAGCAAGCCGGACAAACCTTGTCCTTTGAAAAATGCATATTTGGTAAACCAAAAACCAGATTATGCGAAAAAAATGTTATTAATGGTTTTAAAATTAAGATGATTTAATCTCTTATGTCATAACCAGTTTTGATCAGATTTGGCAATCATACATAAGAGATCAAGTATCTTATTTTTCCAGTTCATCTTATAAGAGTTTCCTACCCTACTTCCGGTCAACAGAATGTTACCCTATTGATCCTTAACCAAACATGCATGAGTTTGAAAATCAATAGTAAATCCATTATCACATAATTGACTAATGCTAATCAAATTATAACACAAATTTTCGACAAGCAATACGTTGTTAATAATTACATTACCATGGGTAATCTTACCCTTACCCATGGTCTTACCCTTTTTGTTGTCACCGAAGGTGATTTTAGGACCTGAACAATCTGCTATATCATTTAAAATCCGTTTATCTCCAGTCATGTGTCTGGAACACCCGCTGTCCAGATACCAAACTGAATCCCCCATGCAATTATTCTGATGTACCTACACAAAATATATTTAAAATCGTTTGGTACCCACATTCACTTGGGTCCTCAGTCAATCAGTCCCTTAGGAATCCATAATTGAGTTATCTTGATAGATTTCTCATTTTGTGTTGTGATTAATGCATATGATTTAGGCTTAGCAAGCGTCTTCCTGCTAGCAGCTGATCCTTTAACCTTGGAAGATGGTTTTGATTTATAATTCCTAGACTTCTTGTTAGGTTTTAGTTTGCCAGACTTGCTGACTGTTTTCTTCCTATCTTTTAGCCAACTAACAGTCGGCGGAACATAAATAGTATCATCCTTCAAGGTTAGCTTCTCATAGCTTAAGTTAGTTCCATTATCTTTTAAGCTCCCTTTGACAAAGTTTATAGGCTTAAACTTGTCAGTTTCTAGGTTTAACTTCTTATAGGACTGGTCTGGGTCATTGCTATCAAATCCTAAACCAGATTTGCATCCGATAGGCCTCAACATATGAATTTTCTGTCTGACAGCGTCTCTAGACTTTGTCCATGAACTTACCACGTACCTCAAACGTAGGTTTTCAGAAGACAGAACATCAACCTTTTCTTTGAGCATCTCATTCTCAAATGAAAGCTCAACCACTTTGTTTTTAGAAAATATTGTTTTAGAAACTTGAGATGAAGGGGAATTATTGTTGGTCTCATATTTTGATTTCATCTCATTAAATGAGTCTGATAACTTCTTGTACTCAATGACCATGTCATGTAGTGCAGCAGTTAACTCATCTCTAATGAACTCTTGTGAAAAGATGTGAGATACCTTGGATTGATCATCTGCCATCAAGCATGTGACGGCTTCGGTATCACTTTCACCATATGAATCGTCTGAATCGCTATCGACCTACTTGGACTTGCTTTCAACATTTACAAGAACCTTCTTCTCTTTTCGATTCACCTTAATTTGATCTTTGCAGCTATATATTTGAATCAGCTTCTTCCAAATCTCTTTAGCAAAGGAGCATGACTTGATTTCACTAAATATGTTCATGTTGATTGATTTGTATAAGATATCTTTGGCTACATTATCCAGGTTGTTCATCATCTTATCTCCACTCATCCATTTGCATCTTGGCTTCTCAATCTTTATAGGACCATCAGTGATGACGCCCCACATATCGCAATCAAGGGCTGCCAAGTGCGCTTAAATTCTCATCATCCAATAGTCGTAGTTTTCTTTTGATAGCAAGGGAATTTGATTGACGACAAACATGATTCAAGTTCTTAGATATTGCTTGAGAATAGAAAACCTTGCTCTGATACCAATTGATAGGATCAGTGCAATCTATAAAAATGGGAGTCTGACTATTGTTAGCAACTTCGGATAAACGAATTGATATAAATCTTGTTAGGGATTAATATCACTTTCTATTCTTCGCAAACCTTTACAAACTCTTGAAACGATTCAAGTGCGGAACTGTTTGTTTGGGTTTGAAGCTTTGAACCAATGAGAGATAGAAGACAAAAGGAAAGAACACAACAAGTTGTTTATGGATGTTCGGAACTAACTCTCCTACGTCACCCCTTCTTCCAACAACCGGAATGATTTCACTATATACTTCATTGAATCAAATAGAGTTTACTAAACTAGATAAACACTCTATTGAATAGAACACCCTCTGTTCAACTTACAATATTAAGAACAATCACTCAGGTAGACAGTTTTTGATTATTTCTCTGTTGAACTTGGAAAATGATAGGTATCAGTGAGTGCAAGAGTACGCTTGTAAGTTTGTAGAAAATGAGCAAATTAATCGGTGATTTGGCAGTTGTCCTTGAGCATCTATATGTAGTAGAAGGACACCAACGGTCGAATTTTCTTCATGGACACGTGGCAAGCGTCCATTGGAAAGCCTCCATAGTACAAGAGTACATCAGACTCTGTGCTCATGGATCGTGGCCGTACTGAACAGTAGTGCGCCAGATATCCTTCTGAAATTGTCTTGTACTGAACAAGTAGTGGGAAGAATATTCGCGTACGTGGCGTTCATTCGTTTGATGCAAATAGTTGGCGTACTTGACTGCATAAAAGAGTGGAGCAGGAGTAGCATACAACTAGTTGATCGTGGGTAGACGTATGCTAAATTCAAACGGTTGTTGAAGCGTGGTATTAGACCACCAAGTCTAATGTAGTTATACTTCAACGTCTAACTTCGCATCCCATTAGACTACCACGTCTAATAGAGTTAGACTGCTGCGTCTAACTACATATCACTTCAGATTAATCTAAAGGAGTTAGACGCCAACATCTAACTACGTATCTGTTAGACTGGCACGTTTAACTACGTATATGTTAGACTACACGTCTAACTACGTCTCTGTTAGACTGACACGTCTAACTATGTATCTGTTAGACTGCACGTCGAACTACGTATCTGTTAGACTAGCACGTCTAACAACATATCTGTTAGACTACACGTCTACCTATGTATCAATTAGACTTGCACGTCTAACTACGTATCTGTTAGACTGGCACGTCTAACTACGTATGTGTTAGACTTGCACGTCTAACTCCGTATATGTTAGACTTGCACGTCTAACTACGTATCTATTAGACTGGAACGTCTAACTACATATCTGTTAGACTGACACGTCTAACTACGAATCTGTTAGATTGTACGTCTAACTGCGTATCTATTAGACTAACTATGTATCTATTAGACTGACATGTCTAACTACGTATATGTTAGATTACACGCCTAACTACGTATTTGTTAGACTGACACGTCTAACTATGTATCTGTTAGATTGCACGTCTAACTACGTATCTGTTAGGCTGACACGTCTAACTACGTATCTATTAGACTGCACGTCTAACTACGTATCTGTTAGACTTGCACGTCTAACTACTTATTTGTTAGACTGGCACGTCTAACTACGTATCTGTTAGATTGCACGTCTAACTACGTATCTGTTAGATTGCACGTCTAACTACGTATCTATTAGACTGCACGTCTAACTACGTATCTGTTAGACTTGCACGTCTAACTACTTATTTGTTAGACTGGCACGTCTAACTACGTATGTGTTAGACTGACACGTCTAACTACGTATCTGTTAGACTTGCACGTCTAACTACGTATCTGTTAGACTGACACGTCTAACTACGTATCTGTTAGACTTGCACGTCTAACTACGTATCTGTTAGACTGACACGTCTAACTACGTATCTGTTAGACTGCACGTCTAACTACGTATCTGTTAGACTCGCACGTCTAACTACGTATTTGTTAGACTACACGTCTAACTAGCAACACGTCTAATTAGCATTCTTAGACAACGTCTAAGTTAGCCAAATTTGATGCACATGCATAGAAACAATTAGACGACTTAGCTTCTTTCATATTTGAATTTTAATCATCGTTAAGTTTTACTCATACATCATCAAAATAACGTTAATCAAACTAATTTGACCCAACATAGAGACTTGATCTCTTAGCTTTAGATTTGTTCAGCGAGGCTATTTATAGACTCCCGAAGTCGGTTGTGGTCTTCAAGTAGATTGAATCAGCCAAAATTCAATTATGGTATTTTTGTTGTTTTTCATCCAACTTGTCGGAATAGGGATGAATTATCTCTATTGTTGTAGGGGAAATGATCACCATGGTAGGATGATCATTTCACCTTTCGAATCAACCGTTTTGATTGATTGTGGATGAAGTTTCACTTTTGGAAAATGAAAGGATGAGACATCATCTTTATACCTCCGGCGTCGCGACGAATATGACGGTGACGGCCCAAAATGGCTTCGTTTCGAGTGTAAAAGCGGATGCGAAGCGTTCCGTTCACGTCCCGTTCGTTCCGCACGTTTTAGTAGTGTTTCAACTAACAAACGTTAGCTTATCGCTACTACGCATGCGTGCTCTCCTTCGGTTACAATCGGATACGCGGGCACGTCTGGAGCGTTGGATGAATCCAACGCTCATCCAACGACTGTGTTTTCGGCTGTAGCTCCCTCCTCGAGTTTCGGCTACACCCGATTACTGATTTTATTTTTTATTTAAAACATTAAGGGATTGTTTGAAATTGATTTGTCTTTCACTCTTTTGCCTTTAATTTTGATCTTTTTAAATATGTAAAATATTAAAATAAATATGACAAATATTTTATTAATTTATTTTATTTTATTTTCATACTTTAGAGTTAAATAAAATTCAAATTATTTATCTAAATCTTTATTACCGAAAACAATACCAACCAACAAATCATGAATATATAGAAAATAAAGCCCAACTCTCCAAAATCATACATAAGTTTAGGCCCTGACCCACTCTCTCAACGTGAAGTAACGGCTACTTGACTTGTGACCGCCTACTAGCCGTTGTATCTCTTCCATAACATGAACCCTAGTTTCACGCATATATAAACTTCTCACAGTCTTTCATTTATTCACAAATTGATCTCTTCTCTATCTCTCTTCTATTGCTGCGCTCTAAGTCCAATCGAAGCATACGATTTTCTATTACTTTGTGTTTAGTTTATACATAATCTTTATCTGCTTCCAGTTTTCTTTGTATTCTTTCTGCAGGACTCTCTTTTCTTGTTTCTTTTGCAGGCTCTTTCCAAATGGATTCAGGCAGGATCAATTCTCAATTTCTTCAGAGAAAAAATGACCGAGAAAACGTAAGATTCTTTTTGGATTACGATCCCTTTTGATTAGATTATTTAATCCGATTGATGGACTGACGTTGATTCATTTTATAATGAACAACAACCAGTTGGACAGGTTCATACCAAATCGATCCGCTACAGACTTCGATTATGCGCATTCCATGCTCACAGGTGCTAATAAAGGTAAGGTAAATCCGGCAGACAACTCCCCCGCTAAAGAAGCATACAGAAAGGTATTGGCGGAAGCATTCAACATGAACAGAACCCGCATACTTGCATTCAAGAACAAGCCTCCCACTCCCATTGAGGCTATTCCTTCGCACTTGACTTCTTCTTCTTCATCTCTTAACAATACTTCAAAATCTTCAAAGCCTCGCCGTCACTTTCCTCAGGTATGAGTTGTTGTTACTCAATAAGATGATGATGATGATAGGTGAAAATGATGTTTCTAATTGCTTTGATTTGATTGAATTGTGTAGACATCTGAAAGAACACTTGATGCTCCAGACATGGTTGATGATTTTTATCTGAACTTGCTGGACTGGGGCAGCGCCAATGTTCTTGCCATTGCCCTTGGTTCCACAGTCTATCTCTGGGATGCAACCGACGGATCAACCTCTGAGCTTGTCACAGTTGATGATGAATGTGGCCCTGTGACCAGCGTCAAGTGGGCTCCTGATGGTCGCCATATTGCTCTGGGCTTGAATGATTCCCATGTACAGCTTTGGGATTCCACTTCGAACAGACAGTTAAGGACCTTAAGTGGAGGACACAGCTCCCGAGTTGGTTCTCTAGACTGGAACAATCATATACTAACCACAGGGGGTATGGATGGAAAGATCATAAACAATGATGTAAGAGTAAGGCAACATATAGTGGAGGAATTCATAGGCCATAGCCAAGAAGTTTGCGGGCTGAAGTGGTCTGCCTCCGGTCAGCAGTTGGCAAGCGGTGGAAACGATAATCTGATTCACATATGGGATAGATCCACGGCTTCTTCCAGTTCCCCTACCCAATGGCTTCACAGGCTTGAAGACCACACTGCTGCTGTAAAGGCGCTTGCTTGGTGCCCATTTCAGAGTAACTTGTTAGCTTCGGGTGGTGGTGGGGGAGATGGGTGCATCAAATTCTGGAATACCCACACTGGGGCTCAGTTGAACTCTTATAACACTGGTTCGCAAGTTTGTGGTCTTGTTTGGAACAAGAATGAAAGGGAGTTGCTGAGCTCACATGGGTTTAGCCAGAATCAATTGACATTGTGGAAGTATCCTTCGATGGTGAAGGTTGCAGAACTGAATGGGCATACTTCAAGAGTCCTTTTCATGACTCAAGTAAGTCTCTTTTCTTTTCTTTTTTCATTGATTGCTTAATTGATGATTGATCGGATGTTATTTGATATTTGACAGAGCCCAGATGGAAATACAATTGCAACTGCTGCAGGAGATGAAACATTGAGATTCTGGAAGGCATTTGGGACACCTTCTGCTTCTGAAGTCGCAACAAAATCATTGACAGCAAAGGCTAACCCTGAGCCATTTGCAAGCTCAAACAGAATTCGTTAAGAATATAGATGAATGAACTACTACTGCTTCCTAAAAACCAGCCACTAGCTCAATGGCAATTGAATGGATACATGGTTGTATATAGTTATGAAATTATATTCAAATTACACCCTGGAGGAAAGTATAATTTAGGATAGAGGGGAGTTTTTTTTTTTTTTTTTTAATCTGGTTTGGGATTTATTTTTTATATATAATTCATTAATAAAATTAATCTATCGCTTAAGACAAAATAAAAAAAATAAAAAAAAATGCATAGAAAAGAAATTGAATCAAAAATATAATATATCAATGATTGCTGTTAGATTCAATAATTTAAAAAGAATTAATCAAATAAAATAAAAATAAAATTTTACTTTAATTAAATTTTATAAAAAATAACACATTTAAGTTTCCTTTTTTTTTTTTTACAATTTTATTTACATGATTTATAAAAATTCATAATCATTTAAATTTTATTTCATAAATTTTATTAAATCTTAATATTGTATGTACGTGGTTCTTTTATTGTTATATTTTTTTAATATTGTGTGAAGTTATCTAATTTCACATTTGTTATAATTTTTTTTTTTTTAAAATTGGAACAACTTAAATAAAATATTACGAATATGGTCATTTTTATTCAAAATTTTAGTTTATTTTTTGTTCAATTGATTTAATTGATTTTTCTTATTTTTATAACATGAATTATTACATCATCTCAAATTGAACAAAATATATGTTTGTATTTTTTCTCTAATTATTTCAGCTTCTATTATATTCTTTAAAAAAAATTCAAGAAACAGTTTATTATCCTCAAAAATCTAAATATTAATTAAAATATGTGTAATTTTATTAAAAAAACATGAAATCATCTTTTTTTTTATATTAACACCATAAAAATTCTTGTTTAAAAAACTATATATACATATATAATTGTTATTATATATATTTTATTTTTTTATTTTGTTAAACAATAATATTAATTATTATTTTTATTAAATAATAATAATTCAATTTTATAATATTTTATGTAAAAAAAATAAATTTATTATTAAAAAAATTATAAATTAAAATAACAAATATTTGTTAAATATTTAAAACATATAAAAAAAATATAAAGCTATATATATATATATATATAATCTATTTATTATTATATTTTGTGTATTAATTATATATATATAAATAATTAAAATATTATTATTATTTTTTAAAATATAATTTTACTTATAATTTTATTATAAAATATTTTATTAAATATGTTATAAAAAACAAAAGAAATAATTTTTAATTAGAAAACAAATATTTTGTTTAAAATTAATATTGATTCTTTTTTCACCAAAAATTAATTTAGACTTGTTAATTGTAATGGTATGATCTAACTACAATCATTTCTATCAAGACTTTTTGAACCATTTTACAGTGAACTCATATCATCGTTTATTATTAATCTTCGACTCCTTTAAAATATGATTTTACTTATTAAATTTTTATTATAAAATATTTTATAATCTAATGAAAAATAAATATTAATAATGATTAAATAAAAATAGTTAAACTTCTATTTAAAAAAATTAATATTCGTTAAGCATTTAAAAATTAATTAATTATTTTTGTTAGGATCGAATACAACAATAAAAGGGGTTGAATACTGTTGTTCTATTTTTTACTTAAATGCGATTTTAATACGGTTAGAGATTGAAAATCAATTTTTATTCTTTGACAAATCGTAGCAAACTCTTAAACGATTTCAAGTGCGGAAACTACTTTGTAGGATTTGAAGTGGTAGATATAAGAATGAATGAAGCAGTGCAAAAATAACACAATATTTTATTGATGTTCGGAGATAAAACTCCTATGTTACATATTCTTCTGTTTGCAGAAGGATTACACTAGAAGATTTTGATTTGTATAGCCTCTACACAAACTCACTCAGATCACATTTTTAACACTTGCATGTTATGAACTTCTAGTTATCACACTCTCTGTTGAACAAACTGATCTATGTTCAACTTACACAAATCAATTTTTTATGCAATATATACAAATGATGATCTCTTAACGTATATTGTAACGTGTATGCTTAGTTTATTCACTTGTGAAGAACGAGCTAAAGAGAGTAATCAAAGAGCTGAGCGTAGAGAGAACGAGAGGATTCGTCGCTATTCTTTGATGCCTTCTTATCTTTGAAGTGTGACAACGGTCGAATCCATTTCGTTCATACGTGACAACTATACGTTTGATGTATGCTTGGCGTACGGGGTAGTCGCAGCCGAATAATATTTGTTAGTATGTGGAAGTGCGCAAGCGAATGGAATATTCGTTAATACGGGGTGTATGAGATTATAGTGCGCAGTGAAATGAAATATTCGTTTATCGTTTGGTAGGACAGAGCAGAGAGCTAGTTGTAAATTTTGACGTATTCAGCTGATGTGGAAATCAATTGATAGCGAGCTCTGCTGATGCACTATTCTGCTAATAGCGCACTCAGTTATTGATCAGCTCAGCTGCTAGCTACTCTACTAATAGCGAGCTCTGTTGATGCGCTACTCTGCTGATATCGCACTCAACTGTTGATCAACTCAACTACTCTATTGATGGGCTAACTCAGCTTATGATCAATACATCTGTTGGCGCAATATTGTTGATGCCAACTCAACTGTTGGCGCAACACAGCTGTTGGCGCAACACTTCTGATGGTAACTCAGTTGTTGGCGGAACTCTGTTGTTGGGCTACTCAGCTGATAGCGCACTCAACTATTAGCGCATCTTTAGCTGATGTCAGCTCTACTATTGGCATCCCAGCTGTTAGCGCAACTCTGTTGTAGGGATACTTAGTTGTTAGCGCTACTCTGTTATTGGGCTACTCAGCTGCCAACGGTTCTTTAGCTCTGCTGATGACAACTCTATTGCCAGCGCTTCTTCATCTTTGCTGATGACAACTCTGCTGCTAGCGTTTCTTCAGCTCAACTAATGGCAACTCTGATGCCAGCGCTTCTTTGAATTTACCTGCGCATTAAAACATTACTGAACTTAGTTTTATTCATTTGTCAAAATCATGTGTGTTTATTTTAGTTATCCTAAGTTCATTTTAATCAATTAAATCGTTCTTCATAGTTCAACTTAATTGAATGATTTCTCTTTTTATAATTTCCTTTTTTTTTTTCATGATTTAATCTAATTAGCAATTTTTCCATTTTTTTTCCATTTTAACTTAATTTAACCATTCCACTTTTTTGATAATGTTAAAACTAAACTAAGTTATGATTCATAGGAAACTAAAGGTAAATATATATATAAACATGAATAAACAAAATATTCAGAGTATAAATTTCCCTTTTTTAGTTCTTCCCCCTTTATTGCTTTTTCCCTTTTGTAGCTTGCTTGAGTCATTCCAGCTGGCTTCTTTTCCTTGCTACCTTCCTCCTCTTGGTTTCCCCTTCACTGCTCTGCCTCTTCTTCTACTATCATTTTTTTATCACCCAAATTAAGTTTCAACCTACTAATTTTATGATCTTACTTCAAACATTCTTCAATCGACCTCATTATTAATTTGTTACCTCACTTTAGACCATTTTGTACCGACCTCTTACTTTATCTCATTACTATTTTTTGGGTTATTTAAAATATTATTTTACCTATTAAATTTTATTATAAATATATTATCATATTATGAAAAAATAATATTAATAATGGTTAAATAAAAACATAGTTAAATTTTTTCTAATTTTTTTTATTATAGAAAGAATTAGTAAAAAAATTAATATTCATTTGACTTTAAAAATGATATTAATCATTTTTGGACCACCCAAAATAAATTTAAGATTTACTAATCTTTTGACGTAGCTTCAAATGTTTCTCAATTAACCTCATATTACTCGTTATTTTATTTCGAACATTTTGTAATGATATTTTACCTCGTAATTACTAATATTTAGGTTCTTTAAGATGTTAGTTAATTAATAATTTTTTATTATAAAATATCTTATATTTTATAAAAAATAATAGTAAAAATATGGTTAAATAAAAATATAGTTAAATTTTAAATTAACAATAAACTAATAATCTATTAAAATAAACTTAGACTTATTTTGACCTTATTTTAAAGTTTAAACAATCTTTAATTATCTCTCATTAGACTTTTCTTCGAGCATTTTGTACCGATCTTATTCTTACTTTTGACATTCCCCAATCGACCTCTCATATTCATTTTTTTCCCTCATTTTTGAAGTCTTGAAGTCTAGATCTAGTTAAATACTTTTACTAAAAATTAGTTTAAATGTTTCAGGTTAAAATGACGAAGAAGACTATAAATGATAAAGATCGAATAAGATTTCGGAAATATGAGTCTGGTGCTTCTAAAAGAAATATCAAGAAACGACATGAGGCAATGACCGAATCATTAGTGGGTTCGATTTCAAAATTGTTCAATGCTAAAAATGAACGTTCTCTACCTTTAAGTCAAGATGATAATGGAGAAAATGATAGATTAAGAGTAGAAGATGAAATATTGGAAGAGCCTATTAGTAATCTTGTGGATGAAGTGGTCCAAGTGGATAATGAAGAAAATAATAGGATTGAAGATAATATACTTGAACAACCAATGACTACGGATGTTAATATTGAATTTGAAAAGGATGTTGACGTTAATTATGATCCAGGGTTGTGGGGAAATATGAATGATTCAAAAAGGATAATGTTAGTTCAACGAGGTCCTATTAAGATTCTAAAAGATAATTTTCCTAAGGATAATATAAGTGAGAGACGTTTTTCCTCTAATTTTTACGTTTCTATTCTTCTCAATGGTGAGAAACAAGAAAGGAAATGGCTCGTTTATTCAAATGAGTTGAATAAGGTCTTTTGTTTTTATTGCAAATTATTTAAGCATAATACTATGATAAGTAGTTTGGCCGGAGATGGAAATAATGATTGGAGTAACCTTTATTCATAGATTAAAGACCATGAAAGTAATTCGGAACACATCCTCAATGTTCTAAGATGTAATGAATTGGAGAAAAGGCTACAACAAAATACAACACTTGACAAGAAGAGGGAAGAACTAATCAACAAAGAGACAAATCGTTGGAAGTTAATACTAACTCGAATAATTGGGAGTGTAAAGTATCTTTCACGAAATAATTTGCCTTTTCGTGGGTCTAGTGAGAAGATTTATGAGAATAATAATGGACTTTTTTATCAGCTTATTGAATTTCTTGCGGAATTTGATTCTACTATGAAAGAACACCTTCAAATGATGGTAGATAAAAAAATTCACTATCATTATCTTAGCCACAAAATTCAAAATGAATTGATAAATTTGTTGGCGGAAGAGATAAAAGAAAAAATCCTCAAGAAGATTTCAAAAGCTAAATACTTTTCTATTATCCTAGACTGTACTCCGGATATAAGTCATCAAGAACAAATGACTATTGTTATAAGATGTGTGGATATTGATGATATTATTGTCAAGGTGCATGAGTTCTTTCTTGGGTTTATAAATGTTGAAGACACGTCGGGGCTTGGACTTTTCAAACGACTAGAAGATGTTTTGATTGAACTTCACCTCAACATTGATGATATAAGAGGACAAGGTTATGACAATGGCTCCAATATGAAAGGTAAACATCAAGGTGTACAAAAAAGGTTACTTGATGTAAATCCTAGAGCATTTTATATTCCGTGTGGATGCCATAGTTTAAACCTTGTTATATGTGATATTGCAAAATCTTGTGACCAAGCAAAAGATTTTTTTGGATATCTTCAAAAGATTTATACATTGTTTTCGGGTTCAACACAACGGTGGGATCTTCTTAAAACATTTGTGAAGAATTTGACACCAAAGCCCTTGTCGACGACTCGTTGGGAAAGTCGTATTGAAAGCGTTAGAGCAATAAAAAATCAAGTAGTAGAGTTTAGAGATGCTCTGGTTGAATTATCTATTACAGAAAAGCATGATCAAATTGGGAGGATAGAAGCTAAAGGCTTATGGAGGTCTACTTTAGAAGATTTTGAGTTCTTAATTAGCTTATGCATTTGGTACAAACTTTTAGATAAAGTTAATCGTGTTAGTAAATTGCTTCAACAAGAAGATATGGAAATTGATGATGCAATTACAAGATTGAAGGAGCTCATTATATATTTTGAAAATGTTAGAGAATGTGGTTTTGAAGATTTGATGGAGGAAGCTAGAACTCTTGCACATAAAGTTGGCATTGATCCAGTGTTTGTTCAAAAAAGAGTTTCTCGAAGACCGAAGAAATTTGATGAGGGTGTGAATGATTATGCCGATGGTAATCAATCATTAGAGGATAAATTTAGAATTACATATTTTCTCCGCATTATAGACCAAACTCTTACATCGCTTCGGGATTGGTTTGAACAACTTGAACGTTTTGAAGAACTCTTTGGATTTTTGTTCAATGGAAAATTCAAAAGTGTTAGTGAAGAGCAATTGAGGCAGGATTGCACTAAATTAGAAAATTTCTTGAAACACAATCAACAAATGGACATTGATGGGGATGCGTTATTTAAAGAGCTCATTAATTTGAAGACAATATTACCGGCAGAAGTAAAAAGATCAATTGACATCCTTAATTTTACAAGGTCATTTTGGGAAGCAGGTTGTTTTCAAAATGTAGGGATCGTTTATCGAATTTTATTGACTATACCAGTTACTGTTGCTTCAGTAGAGAGAAGTTTTTCCAAGTTGAAGTTGATAAAGACTTATTTACGAAGTACAATGTCACAAGAAAGATTAAATGGATTAGCGATGATATCAATTGAAAAAGAGTGCTTAGAACAATTAGAATATGATGACTTAATTGAAAATTTTGCTTCAAAAAATGCAAGAAGAAGTATGTTTTCATAGTTTGTTTTTTTAGATCGATATGTGTGTTTTCATAGTTGTTAATTATTATCGTATCTTTTTTTCATATAAAACTTATTATATTAATGTTTTGGATATTTATTATGAAATGTTTTATATATGAGATATTGTTGTTATATATTTAATTCAGATTATATATTTTGTTAATTAAAATATTTATAATTATTAATTGAAAAAAATTTTAAAAAAATTTAAAAAAAAATTTTAAAAAATTTTTATAATATTAAGGCCACAAAATGTAAAATTGCATTGGGCCCCCCAATCCTCAGGGCCGGCCCTGCTAACATTACTTTCTCATTTCGAACCATAATTCCCCGATCACTAAAATTCTAACTAAAACATATTATTATATCTTATCTTTCAAAGATAATATTAATAATGATTAAATAAAAATATAATTCAATTTTTAATTTAAAAATAACTAATATTTAAATTTTTAACTTACTAATATTGTGACATTGCTTTAAACATTCTCTAATTGATTTCTCATTATGCATCATTCTCTCATCCCTCAAATTTGCAATTCACACCCACATGCACCATCATTTCATTTAGTATTTATAAATTCGCCTCAATTGATTCGAACTCTAGTCTCAAATATGAAATGTGAGTCTTTTAACCACTAATTGTTGAATTTAATTTAAAATTTTATGTATGCATAAATATTTAATCATTGTTATTGAATAATAGATCAAGTATATAATGAATAAAATTTTTTTTATTAATCGTAAAATAATAAATATGAAAAGAAGGTATAAAAATATTTTTTTAATAAATTATTTAGAAATTTGAATTAAAACTTTAATAAAAATAATTTTAAAATCTAATATATAATGATATTAAATTAATTAACAAGTTAAAATAATAGAATAATAGATAAAAGATATAATGAATAAAAGAAAATTAATTAATTATATAAAGTATAAAATTATTTAGAAATTTTAATTAAAGACTAAGTAAAAATATTTTAAAATCTAATTTATAATTATATTAAATTTATTAAAAATTAAAATAATGGTGCATATAATAAATATTGAGAGAAAATAAAAATTATATATTTTAACCAAAATAAAAAATTTATTTTAAAATCAATTTAATTAACATGAAACTAATAATTTTAAAGAATTATCATCTTCTTTAATATAATGTTTTAGTTGGTGACTCTTTATATTATTTTATAATTCGTTTTTTTGATTCATGGGTTAACGGATTCAATAACCCGATTTAGTTTGTCTCATAAAGTGGGTCGTACACTTGGTGCGAGTACCCGCTAATTTAAAGCTTTTTAAACTTAAGCGTTATTATATTATATATATAAATATATATATATATATAAATATATATTAAATTATATATATATATATTTATATATTTATATATTTATATATATTTATATATATATATTTATATATATATATATAAATATATATATATATATATATAAATATATATATATATATATAATACTTAACTTTAATTTAAAGTTCCATAATGTCCAACATGCCTAAACAGTGGCTAAATAGGACTAAATAGGAACACAAAATTAAAGTACCATTTTATAAAAGGGATCAACACTTCAAATCCATGCCAGATGTCCATTCAAACTTCTAAGATAAGCTTTCATTTTTTTATAGGTAGGGTAGTTAGCGGTCATGATCAACACCTAATTTGATTAGCCTATTAGACTTGACATTTAAAGCAAATAATTAAATACGTAGTAAGATTGGAAACGTACCCGGAATTGAAGGATAAACACACTGTCCTCCAAATTTTTATTGATGATACTTCAAATATATTACAACTGGGTGATGGTGATAGAGAGTACAATAGAGAGAGAGAGAGTACAATACAAACTTCAGGGGTCGTTTTCGCCTCCCCTTCCAACCCAACATAAACAACTATTTATAGTAAAACATTTAAACAAAAGTTAAAAACTTGAACAGTGACTCCTGGGATTCCCGGGATAAGTTTTATCCGCAAACTACGGATCTTGTCTTCTTCTTCTGCAAATAGTACCTCCCGGGATTCCCGGGATAAGTTTTTTCCGCATCTTTCGGATCTTGTTTCCCTTTAAATTTTGAACTGGCTGGATGATGATGATCCAACGTCTTTTCTTGAATTTTTTTCAACCAAGGTGTCTTTGATTGCTTCGAAAATGTCTTCAATGGCGACATCACTTTGAGCGTCTTGGAGATAATCAGATGCCATAGTTGAATCTGATTTGTTTGATTTATTATCATCTTCAAATTTAGACATAAAGTCTTTCTTCATTTCTTCAATATATGCAGATATCATCTGACTCTTTGATAAGTTCTCTGACCTCATTCGAAATTTTTTGGAGATATAATCAAACGGGGACGGTGCTTCCGCTACTTGTCGTTTTTCTTCATACATACTTATTTGTTGGTGTAGGAGGTCCATTGTCTCCTTCCCGAATCACTCATTTGTTTCCTGATCTATTCTCATCATTTTATCCCAAAATTTATAATGAGATGACCTAAACAAACAGGGAATGCCTGTTTTGGTATAACCAAATTCAGGAATCCATTTTCAAATCCACGGAATGGAAAATTCAGTAAAAAGAAACATGAAGCTATTTCCTTCAATATATAAATTAGCTTCTTGTTTTCTCAGAAGCTGGGGAGATACCTCGCTCCATTTATCAAATAGGACCTTGATTTCTTCTGGTAAAACCTTTGGGCTAGGACCAAAACAGTAAAACCAGTCTATGAACCAGTGGGGAATATCTCCTCTATAGACATTTGCACATACCTTGATGAACCAGGAATGTTTATATTTATTATTCTCATAATTTAGTGCCTTAGTGAAAGCATCACAATAATCCCAATAATTAAATTTGATTGTTGTCGTCTTATTAAACGACAATTCTCTTTCTTTCATTGGGGATATTCCCCAATCTTCCAACGAAATTGTCTTTTTTATTATTATTTTGCTAAAATTATAAATTTCTTTGTTTGCCCCACAGAAATGTGATATTTCACATGACCCACTTTGAATAAGTATTTGTTCGTAGAATATTCAGGTCTTGTAAGTTCTTGATGGTGTGGATGTATTATCCAAATACCTTTGCATTATTGTCCATGGCCCACTCTTCCATTTGAGGTCCTTTTCTTCTAGGAGAAATATAATTTCTTTATATTCATTTCTCATAAATCCAATATTATTAGATTCTGATTCTTAATCTCCCAGTATTCTGGCGTACGTTGGATTGTCATTTTGACTGTCCGTACTTTGGGATAGATCCATTGCTATGAGCTTTTGTTTACCATACTGAGATATCATCTCTGGTGCTCTGCCCCGACCTCTTCCTCTGATAGAGGAGGATCCTCTTCTTCTATTAGAGAAAGATTCATAACCCCTTCCGCTCATTCCTGTAAATTTAAAAATTCACGGGTCAAGAAATCAGGAAGATTATTATTTATCCCTTTTTTGTATATTATTTCATAATTGAATGGGGCTAAATGAGCTTGCCATCTGGCGAACATTTGTTTTGATACATCATGTTTAAAATCTTTCTGGAACATGAATTTAGCTGCATTGCAATCTGTTCGTATAATAAATTTTTGATTATATAAATCATCTTGGAATTTTAAAACACATTTGACTATCGCCAGAATTTCTTTGGCGACTGTCGCATAGTTCTTTTGAGAATTGTTCCATTTCCCTGAATGGAACCTGACAAGATAGACCTGTTTTGTTTCTGGATCTAATTGAGTTAGTATTCCTCCAAATCATATGTCAGAAGCATCAATGTCAATTACCTTTTCCCAATTTGGGTTACTTATCATTAAACAAGGAAGTACCTTTACTTTATTTTTAATTCTTTTAATAGCCTCTGTATGATGTTTTGACCATGGTTTTGGATTCTTCTTCAGTCTTTCATATAAGATTGATGTATCTTCTGTTAGATTTTTATAGTATGGAGCCACATAATTTAGGCTGCCTAAAAATCTTTGTAATTGTGTTTTATCAGTGATCATATTAGGGAATTTTCCCGCAAATTCTATGTTTCTATTAATATGAGTAATATTTCCCTTTTCAATGATATGACCTAAAAACCTTATTCTTGTTTTGAAAAGATCCATTTTTGGTTTAGAAATTACTAGTCCATTTTGAGTTATTATTGTTTTGAACATATTTAAATGTTTAAAATGAGTTTCAATTGTTTTTGAATAAACTAATATGTCATCAATGTAAACAATTATAAATGTGCTATAAGGATTAAAGATATTATTCATAATTTTTTGAAATTCGGATGGAGCATTTTTTAATCCAAATGGCATTACATTTCATTCATAATGTCCTATAGGGACATTGAATGCTGTTTTATACCTGTCATATTTTTCAATCTGAATTTGCCAATATCCTGATTTTAAGTCAAACTTTGAAAATATTAAACTATCATATAGTCTATCTAACAGATCCTTTTTATTAGGAATTGGGTGCCTGATCCATTTTAATACTTTGTTTAGGGGTTTGTAGTTTATTACTAACCTTGGCACGCCTCTTTCGACTTCTGAATGTTTATTTACATAGAAAGCCGTACATGACCAGGGTGATTGTGATGGACTTATTAACCCCTTCTGCAATAGTGCATCTATCTCCTTTTTGCATAATTCCAGATATTTTGAATTCATTTGGCAAGGTCTTGCCTTTGTAGGAATATTATTTTCATTAAAAGATTCCTCATATGGTAGTGAAACTATATGTTTCTTTCTATCCCAGAATGCATTATGATGTTCATTACAAATATCTATTGAAAGTTGGTCTTTTAGCAGAGCTATTTTTTCTTGTAATTTTGGATTTTCTAGTTGTTCATCTATTGTTATTAGACTTATTTCTTGCTTTAGAAAGTATATTTGATCTTCTTTTGCTTTGATATTATCATATATACTATGTAACATTTTAGTAAACGGTTCCACAATAAATTCTAGAAAAATATCATATTTCTGGAAGGTTCCTGTAATACCTTTATTATTAATCATCTTAATAGGATAGATTGTGTTTAAGAATGGGGTTCCAAGTATGACCTGATTTGATATATCTTTAGCAAGTATAAAACTTTGAGGAATGCATTTATTATCAGTACATATATAGGCTTTTGGAAGCTTATATTGGATTTGGAGTTTATCCCCCCCTGCATGCCACAGGGTATGACTTGTTTTATGAAAATACCTAGTAGGGATTAGTCCTTCCTGAATAATATTTAAATCTACTCCGCTATCAACAAGAGCAGTAAATGACCTTGTATAATGATTATCTATTAGGAGTGATATTTTTATGTGCCATTTTTGGGATTTAATCATTTCTATTGTGGATAAAAAATTTTCTGAGAAGATATTTTCTTTAATTTCTGCTTTGTTGTCATTATATTGATTATTTTCGCTAGGTTTATCCTCAAGCTTAGTTATTCTAGACTCTTGTATGATGTTCTTTTTTTTAATATCTTAATTTCTTCCTTTAAATTATTAATTTCTTTGTAAAGATTTGTGAGAGTTGTATTCTCTTTTTTGTTTTGAATCTTGTGTCTAAGTTGATTCATTACTTCACTCATACTGTAAGATTTATTATGATCATTATAATTGAACCTCTTTTCTTCTGGCTCTTCATATTTAGAAGATGAAGTTCCTTCTTCAAAATTAAACTGATCTATGATCTGCATTCTTAATTCTGGGTCTTTGATGGCTTTTAGTAATTCAAAAGCATGATTTGATGTTAAAACATTAACTTTCATATCTGAAAATTGAGATATGATTCTGTATAATTCTGATTTGTCAATATTTTGATCTAGGTTATTTGTTTCTTTTTTAGGACAACTTAATCCTGATCGACAAGGCTCACATTCAGAGTCTTCCGAGCTTGATTCAGAAATGTTTTCATTATCTAGGTCATCTATTTCAGAATCACTAGGTATTGAATCTGAATCAGATTCTTCAGATTCTGAGTTTTGTAGAGTTTGGATTATTAATCTTTTTGTGTCTTCCGGGATTTCAATATTATTAATTTTTTTTTGCCCAACAGTATTTTGATGTGTGTCCAAATTTTCCACAGTTGTAGCATTTCTTACCATTCTTGAAATTTTTTGACTTTTTATTAACCTTTTCTTCCCTCTTCTCATGTTTTATATCTGAGTATTTTCGGGGTGGTTTTCTATATTTGTGAAATTTATTATATTTCACCCTTTTCTCTTTTCTAGATGTAGGGCTATATATACCAAATTGTTGGAAAAACTGACCTAATTGTTGTCTTTCATTTTGACTCTGTCTTTTAATTTGTTGGCTTAACCTTATTTCATTACATAAGGCTAGTCCTTCCTGTATACAAGTATCTATTAATACACCATATGTATAGTTTTCATATGGTATCATTGAATGACTCTTTTTGAGGTTTCTTCTAACCCTTTCAGCAAATAGGCTAGGGAGGCCGTCAATAAATTTGGATTTCCAATGCACGTTATTGCATTCTGGTAGTTCCATTACTCTACTTAGAAATGTATCTTTATACCATCTAAAATCTGAAAGTGTCTTACACCTTAGATTCTGTAATAATGTTCTAATTGTATCACTATTATCACTGAACCTTTCCGTGAAGTGTTCAATGATGTTAATTGCTAATGTATAAACTGCATGTTCAGTTAGGCTATTGTTTTCTTGTTTTACAGTGTTAAGAATATAATCTCTATTTTCTTGGGAAAAATAATTATCCCACCAGCCCTTTAATTGTCCGGTGAATCCAGCAACAATCATTGTCTCTATTGTTTTATCACTATTTTTACAAACTGTTGAGTACATTAACATCCTATGTACTGTATTATAAATTTGTTTGTTTGAATATCCGTCAATATTCCATTCATAAATTTTGTTTCCTGAATAACTAATATCAATTGTATCTGTGTATTCTTCATGTAAAACATCCATTGGTGTTGGTCTATTATAGTAAAATTTACTTTGTATAGGCTTATCAGCCCATTTATCTATTTTATTAATTTGATCTCTGTTTTCCTTGTCTAAGGTCTTAATACTTAACTTGCTAAATTTTTCTTCAAGAATTTTCTCAAATTCTTGCATTGGCCTTAGTTTGAAATCAGATATGATTGGAGGTGGTTGGAAAGTTGGTAAAGCTTCCTTTTCTTTTAGGGTTATTTTTAACGTACCTGGTTTGATTTCATTTATCAATTTTATTAATTTATCAATTTTATTTTTCATGGATTGTAACTGTTCTCCTAGAATATTTAGGAACAGACTTGTGTAGTTTTGTTGTTCAAACATATTATTGATATGCTTGCATGTTATTGGGAGTGTATCATTTTCAATTAAATTTTTGTATGGCGCGAAATTTATTATTTTTTCTCCCTTTTCAATATGGAAAAGGTTGTTGAGGTGGATATGTCCCTAGATAGGTTTTCTCTGATTCAAAAACCGTATAAATTAGATATATATATATATATATATATATATATGTTTTTCTCTTTAAAACTTGCTCCCTGTTGTTCTCCAAAGTTCTTCATTTGATTCTAGTAGACTACCATATAAGTAAGTGATAAAATTGTATGTGTTTTTTAGTTAGTTTGAGCCTTGAATTCTACGGTTTTTGCAAGTGCAGAATTTGGGGGTGCACTAGACCCGGTTGTGACAAGTTTCACTGACAAAGATGCAAGTTTGGGAAGTTTGGTGTTCCCAATGCCACGCAGTTATGATATCTTTGTTTTTACATTTACACTTGCATGAGCCTTGAATACTATGTTAATTTTGAATTTTTGGGAGTTTTCTTTGATCATATTTCTTTTTTGGGCTTTAAATCGTATGTTTATAATATAGTATTTGGGATGATATAATCAAGTTACCAGCTATTAGTAGAGACACAATTCGGTTTTTAGGGCTATTTCGATGTTACGTACATGTACTGCCTATATCACACTCATAAAATGACACATATACACAAAAATAAAAAATCACCATTCTCATTTTTTATTTTTTTGTCTCTTTGTATAGGTGACGCTACTTAGTGGATATAGACAATGTATGTACATCGAACTAACCGGTTTTTAGTTAGCTTGAGCCTTGAATTATCTGACAATTTAGGATGATTACTTCTAACCATTGAAACTGATATAGTTTTGTTGTTTTAAGTCAGTTCAATCATTTTTTAACATAAAAGTCTGAGTTTTAATAGTTATCAATTCATTTCATATCTTTATTCAATTCAATCTCCGATTTTATGGTTAATATTAGGGGTGTAAACGAGCTGAGCTCAAACTAGCCCTAGCTCGAGTTCGGCTCGACTCGTTTTTTATTGGCTCAGCTCGAGCTCAAGTTCAATCGAGTTTTCAATATTAAGCTCGAACTTGGCTTGATCATATAACCATCGGCTCGAAAGACACAAATTTATTTATATATTAATTTCTTATATTTGAAAAACCTATAATAATTATATTTATATATTAATTTCTTATATTAAAAAAACCCTATAAGATTATATTTATATATTAATTTCTTATATTAAAAAATTTATAAGAGTTATATTAAAAAAACCTATAATTATATATTAATTTTAATTAAAAAGTAAAATATAATAAAAAATTTATATAATTAAGTTCGAAAAATCTCGACGAACTATCAAGCGAGTCTTCCCTAAGCTCGAATTCGTCTCAAATCTTAAACGTGCTCGACTCGAATTCGATTTTGACCGAACTCGAATCGAACTTTGACTGAACGGCTCACGAGCAGCGACTTGACTCATTTACATACTTAGTTAATATTGCGAAGGAGGAAAGCATATAAAATATAGATATGATCTAGTATCATAAATAAGTTAACATTTGAATTAATCAGGAATCATTTTATATATTTCCATGGTTTTAAATGTGCAATAAGTAATATCTGCTTCTTTTGTTGCTTCACTTCAAATAATCCCATTTATTAACTTTGTTTATGAGAAAGACACTAACTTTGATAGAGCTGCTTCATCCCATAAATATACTTAAAGTGAATCATTGACTAATTAAAGAAACTTCTATTTGAATGTGATATACTATGACCATTACTTTCCCATATCCCTCCTTTAGTTCTTTTTCCACATGTTTTTATTTTATTTTGCAAATGTGGTATAAAAAAAAGCTTAAACTAGATTCTAGATCTTTGGTCCAATATAGTACTTGGGTCATAGTTTAACCAAATTAACTTCATTTAACTTTTTCTTTGACATAAATAACATAAGTATGTTATAAGGTCTAAAACCAAAATATTATTATTATTGGTGCTTGTTTCGTTATGAGAAGTTAAGGGGACTCATCTCTTCAGCTCCATTAAGTGCCAAGATGATGGCTCATTTGAAATGTCTAATTTTTTTTTTAATTAAGTTATGTTTGTAGCCGATTTTATGAATAATTTTAATATTACGATTTATATAAAGAAAAAATAATGAATTTACATTTAATTTTTTTAAAAGTATTATTATTTATTTAAATAAATGAATTCATATAATTAATTTTATAAATATTGATTTCCTTAATGTTATTTGTCTATTTTTTTAATTAATTTATATTTGAAGCGTCAGAAAACGAATGCAAGGAGCAAAAAGAAAATAACACACGAAATTTTATGGATGTTCGGAGATAAAACTCATACGTCACCCCTTCTTATTTCTAAAAGGATATTCACTAGAAGGCTTTGATTTATACAACATCTGAAAAATCAAGTTAGAAAACACAAGACTTAATAATCGCCTGTTTCTGAACTCCTAGCTAACACTATGTTGAACAGAACAACTTCTGTTCAACTTACAACACTGTCATTTCACACATAAAGGATAGTAGAGTGAGTATAGAATGTTCATAACGTGAGTAATTCGTGCTTGAGCTTTAGAGTGAGAGATTCAGATTCAGATGATCAGATAGCAAGAGCGGTAGCGTAACTGAGTATCTGAGCGATTCACCGTTGTCCTTGAATAACTATTTATACTCGAAATTGCACCAACGATCGAATCTTCCTTTTGGACACGTGTCAGTTAACCGTTGGACGGATGCCAATAGTATGAGATAGTACAATAAAGTATATGCGTTTGAGATCGTGGGCGTACCGGATTGATAGTGCACAGAATATTCTCTAAGATCGTGTTGTACTAGAAAGTACGGTGCTGGCAATTTGAATAACGACGTACGTGGTAGTTGTTCATTAGTTGTTTGAGTTGACTTGTTAGACTACTGATGAGCTGAATAGATAGTCGGACACCTCTTTAGACGACGGATGAATCAAGGCATCTGAACTCGTACTTCTTCAGACTACAAGTCTGATGAAGTCAGACGACATCTGCTCGCGCATTACTTAAGACCACGTCTGATGTAATTAGACTACGTCTGCTCGCGTATTACTTCAGACCATGTCTGATGTAATCAGACATCGTCTGCTCACGCATTACTTTAGACCACGTCTGATGTAATTAGACAACGTCTGCTCGCACATTACTTTAGACTACTTCTGATTTAATTAGACGACGTCTACTCGCGCATTACTTCAGACCACGTCTGATGTAATTAGACGACGTCTGCTCGCACATTACTTCAAACCATGTCTGATTTAATTAGACGACGTCTACTCGCGCACTTCTTCACACCACGTTTGATAAAGTTAGACGACGTCTATTCGCGCATTACTTCAGAGCACGTCTGATGTAATTCAGACTTCGTCTGTTCGCGCATGCTTTAGACCACGTCTGATGATATATGCCTTATGAGTTGTACCTACGTAAAGATAAATTACACAACTTAATTTTATTCAAACCACATCATCAAAACTATGTCGTACTTATTCTCTTAAGTTAATTAATTATTTCTCTCTTAATTAATTTTCTCTTTTCTTTATTTAACTTAATTTAAAAATTTCCCCCTTTTTGATGATGTTAAAACTCAGTTAAAATCAAGTTAAAATGACAAATCAAGTTAAAAAACGAACTTAAAAGAAAATTAACCATTATATTTATAAATATAAACTACAAAAGATATCCAAGGTTTAACGTTTCCTCCTTATTTGGTCTCTTTGGTCGTAAACATATGTTTCTCAGCCTCGACCTCTTCCTTCACCTTGACCACCACCGCGGTCACCTCCACGACCACCGCGGCCACCTTGGACAAGTTGACCATCTCGAACAAGCCTCCTTTTGGAACGAGTGCCCCGAGCATTTATTCCCCCTTGATTTATACCTTCCCTCTTTTTAACTTTATCAGGGTCGGCATCAATAAGATCTCTGGCTTTTGCGGCTTCGGTAATTGCATCTTCTTTGTCCTAGAAGCGCTGAGCGACCGCGTCATCGTCTTCTAATCGCTCCATTTCAGTAGTCTTAAGTGATTTGGCAATTTCGTGCATTTGGAGAGTTAAAGATTCAATCAAAGACTCTGTCTCATTATGAAGCTAAAGACTGAAGGATTTGGTCTAGTTGTGAATCTCATTTCTCTATTTGATTAGAAATTCTTGCATCCTTCTCGTCTGAGTGTGGAGTATTTCTATGTCATGTGTATTTTTCAGCAAGTATTTATTAGTACTATTCTAAGAAGCTTCTACGTCAGCATTAACTTTATATGTCGTTTCAGATTCTTTTTCAAGATTCTTCATCTTTGAAGACATAGATTGGATGCTCTGCTGCATGGGAGCCAGAGAGTTTAGAATGATCTTGTGGAAACTCATAACTCTCAAAGAGGATTCCTCAGACGAAAAAGGGGGAGCAGATGATACTACATAAGAGCCCGCTAGAATAGAGTGAATAAGATTAACATGAATACTTACTTGTATAGAATGCTATAGTTCTTTGTCTTTATGTGCCTGAAGCACATTGATCAATGCCTTAGATTCACCTTCAGTCCCTTGGATCACGTCTTGCAGATCCTTGACAAGGTCCAAAATCTCATTGGTGCAGAGGGATGCACTAGAGTGAGACTTTTTGGATTTTGAGGGAGATGAAAGATTGGATAGTGTGGGAGTAGGATGCTTCTCTTCAGACTCCTGCTCGTTTGAAGGGATCTTCACAACATCTTCTTCGGACTCCCTCTTGGATGTATGTTAGGACGAGGAGGAAGATGTCTGAGCAGCTTCGACTTCAGACGCCTTTTAGGAACATACATGCTCCCCCTCAACAGACGGGGTCTGCTTTTGTTCGGACGAGGGGGGAACTTCAGACGTTCCCTTCTGAACAGACATTGGCAACTGCTCAGACGTTGGAGCAATTTTCTCCTCAACATGAGGAAATATTTGTTTCTCTTCGGATGGGAGAGGCGTATGCTCAACAAAGTGAAGGCGAAGAACCTCCTTTCTTTAAAGAATGATTTATACTGCTCGATAGCGTGACTAGCCGCCTGCTCGATAGTAGAAATGGGTTGTGGCTCACCTTCACTAAATGATAATTCCTCAATAAAGGACATCTATTCAGACGAGTCTGAATAGTTCATATCAGCCCGAGAAGCCTTGCTTCTAAGGGAATCAGATTTAGATGACTCATTCTCATAGACATATCGTAGCGCTGTAGATGAGTATGAATCCTAGATAAGATTCAAACTTTTAATAACTTGCGCATCCATATGAGCCGTTCTGTCCAAAGGATTAAAGTTTTACTCCCTTTGCTGAATGATGGGGAATAGAGCTTGCCCTTTTGCGTCGGCTACAACGAGCTCTCTTCTCTTTAAAGCTTCGTTGACGTTTTGCGTCTTGGCCCAGGAGAGGACCGATTTGTCCATTTACAGTAGCTCCTTCCACGTTTTCGACACACTATAACTTGAATTGACATCACTGAATTTTGTGTGAAGTCTGGTGCTCAACCACATATTGAACATCTCGATTCTCATAGACGCCTTGACCTCGACATCCTTTGTGATAAGATCGAGTGTCTAAGAGACTTTAGACGATAGTTCGGGAGTTTCGTCAGCTATGTCTTTTCCATTCCCTTTGACTTTGGCAGGTTTAGGATCGGAAACCGACTCTCTAAATGAAACACCTGGAGCCCTCGGGCTGCTCTGAGCAAGGAAAACAAAGACATGTTCTTTGAAAGAACATTTTCAAGAAGAACAAAAGCAGGGTCAACATCCGTCTGAACGAATGCTTCTTCAATAATGGTAGCAACAGACGAGGGCTCAGCCTCCTGCCATGTTTTAGGCAAAACAACATCAATAACACCAGCAGAAGCCACCTCCACTAGTTCAGTGAGGAAGATAACATTGTTTTACCCTTGATTCATGTTAACAGATTGATCAACTGTCTTAGCAGTTAGTCTAGCAACATGTTCCACTACGAGAACTTCAATAACGGGCACTTCGATCAAAGAAGAGGATGGATGTACCTTGGAGGACGTCGAAACATCAATAGACGTCTCCGTATGAATAGTTGGAAGAACATCCGTATGAACAGTCGCAATGATTTCCGTCTGACTAGAAGGAGGGGCAGACGCCTCAACCAAATTCTTGCTTTGACTAGCCAAAATATTGGCGGATGGCAATGGAGAGGCTGAAAACAGATGAACATCAACAATAGGGGTTTCCTCAGAGCTTGCCTTTTTAGGAGCGGAATCAACTTCAGTATTATCTTCTTTGGAAGCCCTCTTCTGGATAGAAGAGCTAGAGACATGTTCTACCCCCAAAGTCTTAGCTCTCTTTGTAAGGGTCCTATGACTAGAGGTGGCAGTGCGTTTGGACCGAGTAGTCAAACTGACCACTCGTCTGTCGAGCCGAAGAGTCTGACTTCGATTACTTGACGAGTTTTATACGCATTAAAAATCTCCTTACGGAGGTACTCGTAATTATTCCGCAAGGGTTAACGGGCACACAAGAACTTGCAAATGCTCTAAAAGCCAACTAAGTTGGACTGAAAAGCCCACACTCTACTTTCTCAATGGAGAAACCATCTAGTAGAGAGAAGAGAAAAAACGAATGCCTAGTTGACAGGCAACCCTTTTGTTATAGCTACCATGTACTCGTAACGATCTTAGGTGTAGGAGTCGAAAGACCATGCTCTCCCTTGAATCGACGCCACAATGTCGTTTAGGATGCAAAACGGATACTTGAAGAGCTTCTTCTTCACGTTTATATTTAACGGACTGCCGATGTCCGAAAATAGGATTTGCATCTTAGAAATATTCTTGGCCGGAAACACAACGTCAAACGTGTGGCCTTCTAATGGAAGCCCAAAGAACTCAGCAAACGAGTCATTGGAAATATATATTTTGACGCCCTTCATCGTCGCCACAATAGAATCATCAACTACCTTTCTAGAATCAAAGAACTCATGGACCTGCTTGTCATGAAGAATGAAAGGACCGCCAAGGAACCTTCTGAGACCGGACGCCTCCAAAGATTTGAACATAGCGACGATCTCCGGTAGTTCATACTCATAAACTAACTCGAAATCTACCTGCATGACATTTTGATAAAATAGAATAATCTTTTTAGACATCTTCAGGGTTTGAAGAGAAATAAAGAAGAAGACGATTAGGTTTTCTAGAAAGAAGGCAGAGATAGCGTTTAAGGTTATAGAAAAAATCTCAAAGATAGCGTGAGATAATTTTGGCGTGCAAATCACCCTTAAATAGACTTGAAAAGCCACGTGTCCCAAAGGACATTATTAAAATAAGTCGTCATTATTTTAAAAACGTTTCCAAGAAAAATCCATCATTAAATGACATCATTTAGATAAAAGCTATCATTAATTAAAGGACGTGCAGTAATGAACCGTCATATATATTTGTCTTATTTTTAACATAGAAAGACACATGTCTTCATGTTATTCGATATTTGGAAATATTTAAAAGATATTATATTATCTCATAAATATTTTTCCCTCTAAGTATTTTGAAATAAGACTGTTTTACCATTTGAGTGGGAAAGTAAAATGACAACACATAAAAATAGGTTAGTTGTCCCACTTGTCTGAAGATGAGGTGTTTGAAGAGCACTCGTGCTCGGACGTGTATATGTACTATCTGCATACCTTGTGTTTAAGTTTGGTAGTACGTCTGTTCGGATGACGTCTGATCACGCACGTCTATAAATGCATCAGCAGACGTCTGCCTCACATTTAGACATCTGACCACGCTTAAATTGCAAGCTGCTTAAGAACAACTCCCTGATATACTTTCTCTTCGGACGACTATTCTGATTAGACGAATATGAGACATCCGTCTTAATACGTCTGTCTAGACAACTTAACAAAAAAATTTCCCATTAATTTGTGCATAATTAATTAAATTAATTTAGGTCTACAAGAACCAAAACATTTCTAAAGAAGGAAAACTTAGTCACTGGGAGTGGCTTCGTGAACACGTCTACCACTTGCTGATAAGTTAGAATATATTCCAGCCGAATATGCTTCTGACTGACATGCTCCCGAATGAAATAGTATCGGATGTCGATATTTTTTGTCCGAGAGTGCAACACCGAGTTGTATGTGATCTCTATGGCACTATTGGTATCGCATAAAATAGAAGACTCGTCTGCCTGGATGCTGTAGTCCTTCAACTGTTGTTGAACCCATAAAAGTTGAGCACAACAACTTCCTTCAGCAAGGTACTCAACCTCTGATGTAAACGTGGCGACGAACGTCTACTTCTTGTGAAGCGTAGCCGGTAGTTTATGAATCAGCATTTTGTGAAGCGTAGCTGGTAGTTTATGAATCGGCATTTTGTGAAGCGTACTTGGTAGTTTATAAAATCGTCATTTTACAAACACGTAACCGGTATTCTATATCAGTTCGGTATTTTTTAAATCGATATTTTGCAAAGCATGCCAGTTTTATTTTTCGGTATTATATAACTTCAGTTATATAAGAAGCGTGCCCGATAATTGTATTGGTGCGCTTCTGGATTTTGTTGCTTCTCACAATTTACCAGCCTTGGGACCATATAAGGATGCTTCTGGTAGTTATAGACGTCAACTTTATGCATCCTCAGTTTTTATTTCCATTTTAGTGCAAAAACTGATGAAGATCCTTTTGGCAGCAGCAGAGTTATGCTAAAAGAATCAAAGACAAGTCAAACCCTCTGATATACGCTCCTCGTACATCATGATCCCATTAATGACAATTTGGCTTACTATCATCCAAGTACAGACAAGATCAAAGAACATCTCATCCGATGTACTATTTTGGAACTCAACCAATCAAGATCAAGACAGATGTCCTATGAAGCAGATATATCTGTTGAGCAGCAAAATATGTCCGTTGACTCTCACATATATTCAAGTTAACCACAACTCTGCACTCGGCTATCCGAATTTATATATATATATATATATATATATATATATATATATATATATATATGGTTAAAGGGTTGTACTTGTTTTTGTTTTTGTTAGATTGTAAATTTGAAATGTACATATATCATTTTTTATTTTATTTTTAACCGTTTTAAGTTTATGGGCGGGTTAACCCATAATCCGACCCAAATATCAATTTACTCTCACATATATCCAAATTAACCATATCTCTCGACCTGACAATTCTGACACTTTAAAAATTAAGCATCATTATATATATAGATTAATTAGTTAAAAAATTGAACTTATATTATTAAAATATTCCGCGTTCATTAAATTTGGTGTTGAATTTAAAATATAAAATTTTATTAGTTTAGTAAATTAAATGATTATACTTGTTTTGTTAGGTTGTTTTTTATTTCTATTTTAGGGATTCACATAGATGTTTAAGTTTTTCTATTGTGGGTAGGATTTATTGATAAATTTTAAGAATTAGTTAATTAATAATGTATTATTTAATTTGTTTTTTTTGGTTAAAAGATATTAAAACAGGGGATTAAGTCAACTTATTTTTCTTGTATATTTAGGTATTTATGTGAAATTAATTTTACACACCATTAAATCAATAACTTTGTTTTCATTCTATTTTTCATTTTCTTATTAAAGTAAATAGATTTTTCTTTTAATTTGGTTGGTTAGTTTACTCTTCAAAGTGAGTAAATAATTGATGTGTTATGAATTTAGGTCGACTTGTGTACAAACTATTTTGGTTCTAGATTTTTTCATATTTATCACATAACGTGAGTTTGAGTTTGAGTTTGTCACCCATTTGATAGTATAAGGACCAAAGAATCTTATTCCTTGTTTGGCCTTCATTTGTTTTGTTAGAGACCAAAAATAGGCAGAACTAATAGGAATTGACCCTTCAAGTAAACAACAGCAAAAATCTGAGACAATATTATTAAATTTATTAGAACTTCTATCAATACTAAAGTAATCATGGATGAATAACCTATGTGAACATAAATAAAAACTTAGTTGTGATCAGGACGAATTCAGAAATTGTATTTAGGTGAGTTCAAATTTTGTGTAATAAATTATATATAAAAAGAAGAAATTATATTATAATTTTTTTTTGGGAAAAAAAAAATTACGAATTTATATAACCCTTAAACACTTAATAATTATAATATAATATTTAAATCAGTTAAACTATATTCAAATTTTAAAATATAAAATTCATTGAATATATAATAGCATCATTGCCTAAATCTGTATTAATATAAAATATTAAATAGTCAAAAAATAAATTATCCTTTATTTATTGCGAAAGTTCTTTTATCGTTGAAATGTTTGATTGTAAGTAATGGTAACAATTGTAATGTTAAAACTAGGTAAATATTTCATTAAATAATTAAAGAGAAAATTAAAAAAAATATTAAATAATATTAAAATTATAAATTTACAAGATTGTAATATTTAAATAAACATAATAAAATCATATAAGTTATAAACCTAAATAATGAAGGAGATATATGTTAGAGAACAGAATTATAATTTTTTTTTTGGTAAAGAAGATGAGATTCTTTTTATTTTGAGAATTAAAAAAATAAAAATAAAAATAAAAATAAAAATAAAAATAAAAATAAAAAATAAAAATAATTAAATAATAATAAATTAATAGAATATTTCACTAATCTAAAATTTTCATCTAAACAAATTATTGTAAATAAACAAGGATAAAAATATTACAATATTATATATCTATATATATATATATTTGGAAAGGAGTGATAAGCATTGAAATTTCAATGGAGTGAGAATAGGAATCTCGAATTTTTTTATTTTATTATATACCTATTAAAAAATTTAAGGAATTAAGGGGTGGGATCCACTTCAGCTCATGTGTACATTCGTCACTGGTTGTGATATAATTTAGGAAGCACGGATACGGGTGCGTGAGTGCGGGTGCGCAGTGCAGGGATACGCTGATTCGACAAAATTTAAAAAACAAGGATTCAGGTGCGGGAATACGTCATATAAAATATAATTATATAAATTATAAGTACACAAAGTTACAATCTAACTTCCATATTGCCAACCGTCTTAATAAATTAAATTAAAGCTAAAAGATGACAAAAATGATCTTAAAAAGTATGGTATTATATTATAAAATAAAAGTTCACCTCGGATTTAGTGAATGAGCCAAGCAATGAAGTGGTGAAGAGCTTTTAGTCCATCTATCTGTTAGTATTGCATAGACTACATCATAAAATTCAGATTCCTCCGTGAGCTCTTTCTCTTCATGCCTATATATGATATTTTTTACCTTCTCTATCATATCGTCCCACATATCATATATCAAATGAAGTGAAAGTCTATCGGTATCCGCAAAATGAAGCATATCATAAATAGGAGAAGTGAATTCTATAATATAATCCAGTTTATCCACCATAAATCATCAAGCACCGTGCTCCTAATAGTTTGAGCTTTCGAGGGATCACATTCTCGGTAAGTACTCCACTCATTACAAAGAACCATTAATTCAAGTGCTCGTTTCACTAATTTAAATCTTTTGAGCAAGCATGACAAGTATCGAAGCAAATCTCGTTTGAGCAGTATAAATAAGTTTTAAAAGAGAAAATTGATTAAACATTGTTAAAACCATATTATGACCAAGAATATAATTCTTAATCATTAGTGCTTTGTCTCCAACCTCTGTAATCTAGTGACACTCAACATATACATCCTCATTAGACTCGATATTCTTAGCAACACATATATTCTTCAAAGCCAAATTAAGTGTGTGCACAACACATGAAGTCCAAAATATGTGAGAATACATAGTCTCAATGAGAATACATGTTGCCTTGCAAACGGGTGCATTGTCCGTGATAACTTGAACTACATTTTGTGGTCCTACTTGCATTATAACTTCTTTAATTAAGATGGATATATAGAACTTGTCTTTGTATTCACCCTCACAGTTCACTGCCTTCAAAAACATAGGGCCACTCTTAGTAACAACCATGAAATTAATCAACGGTCTTCTCTGACTGTCAGTCCAACCATCTGATACTATGGTCACCCCTTTCTCTTTCCAATTCGTCTTGATTGGTTCCAATAATCTTTCAATATGTGCCCTCTCCTTTTCTAATAACTTAGTTCGTAGTGCATTATAACAAGGAGGAACATAACTCGGAATGTTGCTGTTGGCAGCAAGTGTATACGACTTGATGTAGTGGGGATTTCTAGCAAAATGGAAAGGTAACCCCCCTGAATAAAATGCTCTTGCAATTTCGCCATCCACTTGTGCTCTCACCTCATGATTAAAAGCTTTATTTTTATGACTGTTCTTGTCAACTGCTCTTCTTTTGAAACCTTGTTTTGGCAATATTTCAGCTCCTCCCCAGGCAGAATCTCATGAAGCATAACTCAATGGTGGGAGTGGAATCACAACCTGCCTTTTTCTTTCTTCTACATCTGCCATCTCCCTTCGAAGTTGCAACAAAATATCAGTAGTGACTCTGTGACACACTGAAACTCCTTCTCCCTTGATCAGCAACAGGTGTGCTTTAACCCTTGAATACGAACCCGTAAATTCCAGATTATAGAAGTTGCATTTAATTTTCGTATTTCCACCTCTCTTTTTCATTTTCACTAATTTTGTCACATGTTTCCACAGCGGGTCCTTATCTACTGAACTTTGTTGGCTTGGAGTGGCTATCGTACTTGAAGCTGAGTTAGAGGAAGCCATTGATTTCATCTGTTATAATCTCTCCCTCTCACACAGAAGAAGAAGAAGAACTAACCTGATAGTGGAAGAATGGTAGTGGAAGACAGGCAGCCGAGAGAGAAGCACCGTAGAGATTATGTTTTTTAATTTGGGGGTTGAGGGCTCATAGTCATATTTAATATTTGGGGAGTTTTTTAATTTGGGTTTTTTTTTAATATTTTGGAACTCATATTTACTGAATATGCCATTCCCGCACCCCCCGCACCACTCACCTTCGATTCTAGGATACGCCACGTGGCGCACCCCGTACGCACTCCCAGCACCCCCGAAGCACCCGGTGCGCAGTGCACTACATAAACGAAGCACCCATGCTTCTTAGGATATAATGTTAAAATAAAAATTATATTTAATGATATATAAAATTCTTTAATTTATGTTAATATATAAATATTAAATATAATGTATAAAATATATATAATAGTAATAATAATAATATTAATATTACAATATTATTTAATATTCTTAAAAATAATATTTTGAGAATAATTTATATATAATATCTTTAACATTATTGAATGATATATAAAAGATAAATGATATGGGCAACGATTTGGAAATAAAAACAAGTCTACGAATCTACGTGACATGTTACGTTTGCATGAGCGAGAAATAAAAAAATATTTTTTAAATTAATTTTCCTCTCATTGTCGTTAAATTGTCTCCCTCTCTCATCTATCTCCGGCAAAAATCGTCTCAAAACCTTAGATTTATTCATTACGTAAACTTAAAGTCTTTCGTCGAAATGGTAGGTTTTTTAGTTATAGTTATGCATTAGAATGACAAGTGCAGCGCCTATAAGGTCATGTGCAGCGCTTTATAAGGTCATGTGCAATGCTGTTAAAATCATATGATTTTACAATCTTACATAAGGTTAACAAGTCTGATTTTAAGTAAACTTTATAATAGGTAAACTCTTAGGATTTATAATTTATGATAATAAAAATTTACGAGTTTATAAATAATTTTGATTTTACGATTTTAGGTTTAAAAATATAAATATAAATTAAAAATTTAAAAATTAAATTTATTATTTATTAAATTAATTAACTAAGTATAATTTTTTATAGTGTTATTCACTTATTATTATATTATTTAATTAACTTTATATTTAAATGTTAATTTTTTTAAATTAGCTAACTATAAAATACTTAATTATGTATATAAATAATAATAATATATAATTATTATTTTTTTAAATTAAACTTTTACAATTTTAAGTAAACTCTAGATTTTACGAGTTTACAAAAATTTGTTAACGATTTTACGTAAACTCTCGATTTTGACAACATTTATCATGTGCAATATTTTTTTCTGTTCAAAATAATATTTAGCTTTTTCATTTTGTCTAAAATTTCACGTGCATCGCCTTATAAGGCCTTGTGTAGCACTTTTTTCTGTTAAAAAAAATAATTAACTTTTTTCAGTTAACAATGTCATGTGCAACGCCTTATAAAGCTATGTGCAGCATTATAAGGTCATGTGTAACACTTTTTCTGTTTAAAAATATTTAATTTATGTTATTTAAAAAGCAAAAAAAAAAATTCAATTTAACAATTTTCAATTATAATATTTTCTCGTTTTTAAATAGTAAAAAAAATGATAAAGCCTTCCAATGCAACAAAAAGATAATTATTATATCTAATTCCATACCTAAATGAAAAAAATAAAGTATTTGAGTCGAAGATGCAATGTTTCTAAACAAACTCAACTCAAAGAAAACTAGCAGTCACATGCAAGCCTTTTCTTTGTTCATTATTATTATTAAACCAAAACATCGACACGTTCAAACTCGATGAGTGACAAATTTCTATCTTCCTTCACTGTAAAATCAGCAGGATCATCCACTTGAACACGCCCAGACCTGTCAACTCCCAGCCTCAACAAAGACTTGAAAATGTCAACCTTCGCATTCAGGTCCATTTCAATCATATTGTCCGAATTGTTTAGGACTTACGTTGAAGCTAGCTCGATCTCATCTTTTGTGGATTATGGTGGATTTGGCTTCTCATTCTACTAAAACTGTAGTTGATGTTTTTAGGAGAAACAATGTCATGTATAGGCATCTTGTTTGCACTAATAACAACTTGATTGAGGCAGAAGATAAAAGAGTTCACCAAAGAAATGTGGCGTTATCTCACATCGTAAAACATCATCTTGATGGAATTGTGTACTTTGCAAACGAGAAGAATATTTACTCGGTTGATCTCTTCAAAGATATGAGGAAGATTTGGTATTTCACTCTTATTCTTTTTTTTCTAGATGGTTGTATTTGTGTATTCTTATGACATAATTTAAAATCTTAGAATCTCTTTTTGTGAGTCTCACATGCGATTTGGGACGTAGATGGTAGCGAGATTAATGGAGAGAACTGACACTATTCTTGAGGGCCCCATTTGTAATGAGACACGAGTTTATCGGGTGACACGTAATATAGATACTACAATGTTGGAATTTTTAGGGTCACTAGTATAATAAATAATTGTGTAATTGTCATATTAAATATAAGCCAAAATAATGTGATCTAATGTGAAATTAAGTTTATGGCTTATGGTTGTATTTGTCATTAATATAAAGTGAGGATACCCAAGTGGGATTTATAATTTTCAGAATGGGCTAAATTAGAAATTACCTAACTATAATAACTAACTTAATGTTGGTTATATGTAACGGTAATGGTACCCATTTGAAGTAATGTCAATTCTCCTTTACGTCCCCATCAACAGAGAGAGAAAACTATTGACTTACTCATCAAATGTAAGAACCAATCCACATAAAGAAAGTTTACAGAAATAGAAGATTAAAGACTTTTTACAAGGAAAAAGAAGATTCATTCGATTAATTAAGGTACGCTTACGTCGTATTTAAGTTTTAATTTCTCACACATTAAATTAGGATCTAATTAGGATAATTCTAACAATTGGTATCAGAGCCATCATAATTTAATTATGTGAGAAAATTATATCTTTGTAGATATATGAATGAAATATGCATGCAATTCATAATAAAAACATGTTATTAGGAATATATATATATATATATATATATATTAATTTGTGATAATTTTAAAAATTTGATATAAAGATATAAAGATTTATTCTAAACTTATGAATATTGGTTAAGTTCCTAGATATAGGATATTTAGATTAAAGAGGAACGGTTATATATTAATTAAGATTGTATGATGTTAAGATTGATGCATATTTGAATTATATTATAAGATCGATTGATTTAAGAATATTTAGATTCTCATGAATCATATATATATATATATATATATATATATATATATATATATATATATATATATATATATATATATATATATATGAATTTATAGATAATTTCATGTTTTGGGATTATATATATTGGTTCTGATAATTTTTAACCATAATATTTGGAATATATATTGATTTTTATAATTTCAATCAATTATAATTATGAGAATATATATATCTTATATTTGAAAATTTTAATCGGAAAGATATATATCTATATTCATATATTAAAATTAAATTTTCTCTCTCATGATTTTGGAATAATAAGATAAGATCTTAAAATCTAAAATGAATATTTGAATTTTCTATATTTGAATTAAAATGAATATTTGGATATATTGATTTTTGGTAATATGGAATAATTGAATAAAGAATATAAAGATCTTATTTAATAATGTTTACTAGATTTATGGATAATTAGCTTCTCGTTTAGATTTTCTAGTTAAAAGGAGGAATTCTTTGTTTTAAAGTTTAGATTTTCTCGTTAAAGGAGAAATTTTTTATTTTATGTTTTAAATTAATGGTTAATTATTAGAGATATTTGTTTTTAAGGGATTAAATAATATATAATATATATTATAAAAATTATAATAAAATTAAGGAATAATATATATTATATATATATTATATATAATATATATATATATATATATATATATATATATATACATATATATATATATATATATATATATATATATATATATATATATATATATATATAATCAAATTTTAATTATATCATTTATTTTAGGATTAAAAGATTAATGTTAATGATTATTAATAAATTAATTAATAATTGAATTTAGACTAATATTTGAAATTTGGTCAAATAAATCTTGAAGATTTATTATAATATTTAATTAATATAAGATATTACAAATTTCAAATTCAAGAAGTAAGATTTCACCTACGGTATAATTTTATTTTTTATAATAAAATAAATTATATATTTCTTTGGAAAATCATATATTATTGATTTGGATTATACAATAATATAACATTTAAATTCAAATTAATGATATTATTATTCATTATTTGGATTGTATTAATTGATACAAATAATCACCAAAGTGACAATGTTTCTTGAAATTAATTCAAGAAAATTTTGAATGGTAATATTGTGTAATTCATGTAATTATATTATTTGGCCTAAAGGCTTATAATTAATTGACGGAATTGCATAAATACTTGTAATGGTAAATATGTAATAATTATAAAGTCTTATTTATATGAATAATTAATCCATCAAAGATAGATTGATTATTTGACATGTCTTATTATTAATGTTTGATCATTACATCAAAATACTATTAGCAATTAATATTACTGTCCAAAGACTTGATATTAATGGTTGCATTAAGTATTTTGAGATAGAATAAATAATTATTTGAATTTAGTTGTTACTTAAGTTTATAATTGTGAGCATCTAATTTATTGAATATCCTAAATAATTAAGGGTTGTAATTTTTTTTATTATTATGTCAAGTTAAAGATAGTTTTTTTTAGACAAGACTACAATATTGTTTTTGAGGATATTGAGTTTGAGGGAGAAATGATTTTGTATTTAAAAATGATTTAGATCAATAATTCATATATTGTGGAATATTTAATTTATATCTTAAGTGTTTTTGACATTGATAAGGATTTTATTGATATTATGATAATGTTAAAAAATCAAGAGTTATAAGACAATATTAATCAAATTCATTAAGTACAAACTTAACAACCTCAAAATCAAGTGTCTTTATGACAATCCAGTTTAATTGAATTACTCTTTAAGGACAATTTATGATACTCGTTGCATATTTTGATATAAAGCTTCACCAAAATAGATGTTAAGGGGTTTCTCAATAAAGACATTGAAAAACAATTTGGTGCAATGAGAAAACTTTGTGTGGAGAGACCAAATTAATATGGTTTGTAAATTACAAAAATTCATCTATAGATATAAAGAAGTATCTCGTTAGTGATACCATAAATTTCACAAAATAACAATTCTCTCTTTTGGTTTTGAGGTGAATTTAATTGGTTATTTGTGTATCACAAGTTTAGTGGGAGTAAACGTCTATGTATGGTTTTATATATGGGTGACATTTTGTTTGTCACAAATTTTGCTTGACATTAAATAACCAATACTTACGAAATAATTGAAAAGAACAAAGAATTAACTGCTCACATATGGAAAGTCGGAAAGTCTTGAGATCATTCAGTATTCTGACTTCGATCTTACGGGATGCCAAAACAGTATGAAATCCAATTCGGGTTATATTTTTCACTAGCTAATTTTGTCGTTTTTTGAAGAAGTGTCAAACAAACACTTATGACGTCATCCACTATTGCAGCGAAATTTATGACATGTTACTAGACATCAAATTAAGTGATTCTAACATCAAGTTTATTTTATGAAAGAAATGATACATAGTGGATAAATTTTTATAAAATATATATGTACAAACTTTATGGTTATGAACCTCTTGGCAATAGGTTTATCATCTAATGTCTTTCATGAGGATATTGCTCGTATGAGTGTCGTAGAGATCAACGATCTCTAACTTCAGTGAGAGTTTGTAATTTTGACATCTTCCAATTTAATTATTTTATAGATATTTATAAAGTTTTTATTTTCATCAGAAATTAAGTATTATTCAGTTCATTACACTTTGTATAATTATGTTTAAAGTATGATCTCATTAAAGTCAAGTAGGATAAGTTGAAAATTGACATGAAAAGATCACCTTGCATGGAATTTTCATTCCTCACATTCATGATATGATTTGTCAATTAATTGTATTGATTTATGTGATCATTGTTGGGTCTAGTTGTGCTTAAATACAACGACGAACTCTTTGGTCCTATATTGATATAATTAATTGATAAAAATGTTTAATACAACATATGATTGAGATGACATAAAACTTCAGGCGCATTATGATTGATATATTTATTTTTTGTACATACGTGACCTAGTGGGAGATTGTTGGAATTTTTAGGGTCACTAGTATAATAAATAATTGTGTAATTGTCATATTTAATATAAGCCAAAATAATGTGATCTAATGTGAAATTAAGTTTATGGCTTATGATTGTATTTGTCATGAATATAAAGTGAGGATACCTAAGTGGGATTTCTAATTTTATCTAAATTAGAAATTACTTAACTATAATAACTAACTTAATGTTGGTTATATGTAACGGTAATGGTCCCCATTTGAAGTAATGTCAATTCCACATAAAGAAAGTATAAAGAAATAGAAGATTAAAGACTTTTTCTAATACAAGAAAAAAGAAGATTCATGCGATTAATTAAGTTACGCTCCCGTCGTATTCAGATTTTAATTTCTCACACATTAAATTAGGATCTAATTAGGATAATTCTAACATACAATTCTAAGAAACAATATCACAAATACAACAATAATATCTTTATTTTATTATTTTAAGTAGTGCACATATTCTCAAAAATGTTGCTAGACAACATCACAGTCTAAAGAACTGCAGGTCATATGGAAAGTGATCATTCTATATTGTATGTGAGTTTTCAAAAGAAAATGAAGCAAATTAGCACATGAATAATGAAGAAAACTCTGAAATGAGATGAAATTATGAAATTAAGATTGAGATATCATGTTTGAAAAGGAAAGCCAAGGCTAGTGATCATTGTTAATTATGAGGGAAAAAAATGGAAACCCAGAGATTATGTTTTGCTAGATCATAGGGAATTTAAAAGTTCTTGAAAAATCTGTATCCAATAAAATGAAGGATGATTGGAAAGAGTGACAATAACAGTACATCTTATTTCTTGTAAATTTTCAAAAAAAAACATAAAATGAAAAATGGGTCATTTCAATCTAGTATGCCTGAATCAGATGAAAAAAAATTCTTTAGGTTGATCTTGGACCTTTGTTCGATCCACAAACTTCTCCTTAAGGAAGTCTTATTTCTTCATCCACATCATGTGACCTTGTAATCGACCAGAGGGGAGATGGTAAAAATAAGTTGCAACAGATTAGATCATTTAAGAATGGTAAAAATAAGTTGCAACAGATTAGATCATTTAAGAATGAATCAGTTCGTAGTTATTTACTTGGTGTTGCCAATATATGTATGAAATTAGATAGAAAGGTATGTTAATTACATATCCATATTTTTTTCCATATTCCTAATATTGCCTTATTTTTATCCTCTTAAATAAAAAAAAACTAAATATTTTTTTACTGAAAAAAGTGATGCACATGATCTTGTATGCATATAGCCTTATAGGGCATTAGATTTTAGACTGAAAAATAGTCTTATAGGGCGTTGCATATGGCCTTGTAAGGTGCTGCACATACATTATTAACTAAAAAAAATATTTTTTTAACAAAAAAAATATGTGTTGCACATAACCTTATAAGGCGTTATACACATGACATTATAAACCGCTACACATGTCCTTAGAAGGCGTTACATATAGCATTGATAACGAAAAATAAATAAATATTTTTTTAACAGAAAAAATCACATGGGTTTATAAGGTCAAGGGTGGAGCCACTCATTGTTATACCTCCAAATAGTCCGGAGGAACCCATCTCCCTAATATTAATACTTATATAATATATAATTATATAACTTTATAATTTATTAATTTTTATATAATAGTTTGGAGACCCACAACAAACTAAAAGTTTATAATATATTTATTCTATTTAAATCATCTCAATCTAACTAATATATTATATAATATATTTATTCTATTAAACCACCTAAATTTAATTCCTTAGTTCTTAAATATATAAATAAAAAAGTCTTCTTAAATATATAAATAAAAAAGTCTAATGAGACAATATCAATATATTATATAATATGCGCTTTGAGTTTAAGTGAAAAGTCATGGTGGTGGGATGTCTTTCTAGTTCTTATTTATTTCGAAAAATAAATATATTATATAATATATTCATTCATAAATAACATCCTAATTTATTAATTCCTAAATAAATAATTTACTCAATAATATATAATTTATATGTTTCTAATTAAAGAGTCTCTAACTTATTCATTCATAATTAAATTTAGTTACCTACCATTAAGATATATATAATTTTTTCGACTTAATTAAAAAAATATGTCTCTAACAATAATAATTAAGTCATAATTTAAAAATTAAATTTTTTTCTCACTAACCATTAGGTTTCTATAATTTATAAGGCTAAAACGAAGGACTGCATTCTGCTGGCTTAGATTGAAATTTATTATCTCATCAGGTTTGTATAATTTTATAGTAACTAGCATTTAACCCGTGCATTTGCACGACTAATAATATAAAAAAACCGTGAAAAAAAATTACGGATAACATTGTTAATTTTATTTTTAACCGTTTTAAGTTTATGGGTGGGTCAACCCACAATCCGACCCAAATATCCATTTACTCAACATCATTATATATATATATATATATATATAGATTAGTTAGTTAAAAAGTTGAACCTATATTAATATTAAAACGTCCCGCGTTTATCAAATTTGGTGTTTAATTTAAAATATAAAGTCTTTGTAGCCTAGTTGGTTAAAGAGTTGTACTTGTTTTGTTAGGTTGCAAGTTCGAAACATACCTCTAGCATTTTTAATTTTATTTTTAACCGTTTTAAATTTAAAGGCGGGTCAACCCACAATCCGACCCAAGTATCCAAATTAACCACACCTCTCGACCAGGCAATCCGGACACTTTAAAAATTAAGCATCATTATATATATATATATATATATATATATATATATATATATTTGTGTTTATGCGAATTGTTTTTACATTATTCATGTTTCGATGATTATTTTATTAGTATTTAATATATTATATTTAAAAAAATTTGTAAATTCCAACTTTGATAGTAAATGTCATGTTTTTTTTTTATATTTGGTGTAGGATATTTATTTTTCTCTTCTTGGTATTTTTATTTTTTTTATGTCATGTTTTGTTTCATTATGCTTAATCAATTTTTATTTTTTAATATATCAAGGACTATTTAAAAAACATTGTGTTATATTAGTTTTGTGAAAATATTTTTAACCCAGGTAGATTTGAAATCTTGGTTCCTCCTTTGTATAAGGCGCTGCACATGGCCTTATAAGACACTACAAATGACATTGTTAACTAGAAAAAACTAAATATATATAACTTACAGGTATAAAACTAAAAATTTAGAAATATAAATATTGATTTTCGACAGCAAAAACAAAACAGTTAAAACTTAGAAATAACTTAAATTTGAATGTTTTTGACATTGGATGATGTCTCATGAACAATATTCTCCTGAAAAATAAAAAAATACTTGTTATTTTCGTGGAAAAAAAATTAAGGTTTCGAATGACAAAAGACAAATAGTTTTTGAAGACTTACTATTTACGAACGACAAAAAGACGAACAAGGATCTAGGGTTTTATCAAGGTAAACTGAAGAACGACAATATAGAATTTTTGCAAGGTTTGGATACGATTTTCGCCGAAGAGATGAGAGATGGAGACGATTTGACGACAATAATCAGGAATGAATTTAGTCAATGGTGAACTCTCGGTAATGACTTTATATCTCTCGTTATAGACCTAATACCGAAAGTTTGAGTGGCTCTCGCCATTCATCGGTATTGAAACTTTTGGTAAATATAATTGGGTGTTTACCAAGAGATATCGTAGATTTTTCGGTTTAGATACGTTGAAGAAAAACCGAAAGATTTCCAATTAACTTTCGGTTTTTCCTTTAAAAAAAACCGAGAGGTATATATATGAAAATCTCTCGGTGTTTCCCTTTCAAGAAAAACTGAAAGATTTCTAATTAACTTTCGGTTTTTTCCTTTTCAAATAAACCCAAGAGGTATATATATGGAAATCTCTCGGTTTTTCCCTCTCAAGAAAAACCGAAAGCTTTCCATATAACTCTCAGTTTTTCCTTTTTAAATAAACCCGAGAGATATATGAAAAACTTTCGATATTTCCCTTTCATGAAAACCCGAAAGTTTTCCATATAACTCTCGGTTTTCCTTTTCAAATAAACTTGAGAGTTATATCGAAAACTCTAGGTTTTTCCCTTTCAAGAAAAACCGAAAGGTTTCCATTTAACTTTCAATGTTACCCCTATAAAATATACAAAATAAATCAATTGTTTTGTGCGCCACTAAAACGTGTTAAGCCAAACCAATATATATATATATATATAATATTCATAAAACAAATGCCCATTATCATTCCAAAATTCTCAACCAAACCAATCATCCAAACAACCTGTTATAATTTGAATTAAAACGTACTCAATCAATTCATAAACATGTTATCAGTCGAAACAAACAATCAAAACGTACTAGAATTAGTTGGTGGGGGGAGGGGTGGTTGATATTGACTCATAAACATTTCAAGGCTCTCCATTCTTGTATTCATTTCTATCTTTTTCCTCTCCATTTTATCATCATTTCTAGCTTTTACGCTTGTATTTCATTAATCGTTCGAGTTCTTTCTTCATCCCTCTTTTCCAATTCCTCCACTTTCATCGTCAATCTTTGATTCTCCTCAAACAATCGATGAGTGGATAGTTGTGAATTGTTGCCACTTCGACGATCCTCACAAAAGTGTGTGGGTCGGACGCCTGATCCCATATCGATCACTCCCCCATGCTTTTGGCGTCCGAACACTCTCTCCGTCAAGTCGAAGTCAGATATATCCGGTTCGTTGCTTCTTACCTCCTCCATCTCTGCCTGCACATTTAAAATAAAATTTCATTTATATAATAATAAGATAGCTTTATATAATTTATTTAAATTCAATTAACTTACAATTTTCTCTGCGCTCGTTCATTCGGGATGGGGGTTGGGTTTTCTTTCGTAGGTTTTAGGGTACATGTCCTTTTGAATACTTCAACCATGGAGAGGGTCCGTCCCATTTCCAGCGTCTGTTAAAATAAATGATTTATAAAATTTATAACATTCTTTATATATTAAGTTATTAAAAATAATGTACATACAAACTCTTCCTCCACTTGAGCGAACGGTCTACTTATAGTATAATGTGGGAATTTCAACTTATTTCTGTTAACAATATTGGTACGACTGTTTTGTTGTATTTAAAATAAAAAATGAAGTTAGAATAATTAATATCAGATTTTATTTGAATTATGAAACCGTACCTTAAATTTTTCCGTGAAGTAATGGTTTCAACACAAGAATTCCCAATCATCTCGATCGTAGTGTCGTGGAGGATTGGCCAGTACCGTTGCCTCATCTCTCCTTGATGAATGCGGATATAATCCTTGTTCAAATCCGAGTGCCATCTATCCCATATCTGTTTGGCGTGTGCCAATCCGGACCTTCGATATTGATCAATAGAACCATCAGTACACTCGAACGGATCCTAAAAAATAAATCATTCAAATGTTATAAAAAAAGTATTGAATGATTAATGTATAATTAAGTAATGATTACTGTCATAACAATCCAAAGTGAATCCAATTGGTCAGCACTTAATGTCTTTCACTTCAGGAGACGGTGTGAGACGGCTGAGGGGTCCCGCACAACCGACCCCAAATGTCTAGACCATATCTTTCTTCCATCGCCGACACCGTCGGGCCTCCCATCCACCTCTATAAAAGTCAGAGCAATCTTTATCCCCGGTGGCCTCCTAGATAGCGCGATGTTCTTGTTCTCCCCTGTCTCTTGCGGGAAAAAGATTCTTTAAAATTATCAAATTCATAATTAGATGTAAATCAATACAAACAATAACTAAGTGTAAACATGTTACCTATCGATGATGGGTCGGGAGTGGAACGGTGTTCATGATCCTCCTAGTCATCCTCGTCGCGAGCCTCCTCGTGGTCCTCCTCATCATCCCCCATTGATGCAAACGTACTCTCAATAAACTCTTCAACCTTAGCATCATTCTCGTCATGTGTATCACGTGCTGGGGGAGTAGTAACTAACGGGTCCACATTTAATGGTGCGGCTCTAGAAGACTCTTCTCGGAGCCTTAGGTTTTTTTGACTGTACAAGTAGGTTTTGGTATGGCCTAGACTGTTTGCTAAGTGTTTTCCTCATACTCTTCTAAATAGTTTTAGGACCTTCAGACATCCTTAATGCATAACATTAATAAATTGGAGAATAATTGAAATAAAATAGTAATAAAAATAAATATAAAGTAAAAACATAAAATCTACCTAATTAATCTCAACTATATATTCGTAAACCGCAAATTTATGTTTGTCACAATCTTCCAACCAGGTCGGGCTGACATATCAGGGGCGTAGAATACTTGTTTTGCTTGACTCGCCAATATATACGGGTCTTACTTTGGGTTTTCAAAAGTCGGTTTACATTTATACTTACGAATCCATATTTATCAACTTTCACTCCTAGTTCCCCCAAGTGTGTATCAAACCACTTACACTTGAATAAGACAACTCTTTTGTGATAAAAGTATTGTACTTGGATTATATCCATTAAAACTCCGTAGTATGACATGGTATCTGATTCGCTGTACCCTTCAACAACCACTCCACAATTTTGAGTGGTCAAACCTTCGTCGTGTTTTTCTGTACGGAATTTGTATCTATTTACTTTACACAAAACATACATACACGAGTACATACTTGAACATTCGCCTATGATCTTGAGGTCTCTTGATATGTCATTATTTTTTGTTAATTGAGTGACGTATATATATATATACATTCCGAAATTTAGTCGTTAAAATAAATATAAAATTATTAGATATGGTTTTGAATCCACTCACTTTATTCTTGAAATAGGTGACATATGTTTCTCCATGGAACTCATTGTTATTGCAATACTGCATATAATCACAATAAATAGATCGGATATTAAATAGCATACTCTTTAATGCTAATTAATAAGACGTACTATATAACAACAAAATATTGAATCTTACATGTAAAAAGGTTATACTTTGTGACAATTTCAAAATGTATGTATGAGCTGTCACTCGATCGCTATAATCCAAGTTGTATATTTTTCCGTTGGATAGGTCTTCCAACGATGAAAATATTGAAATGCCCGAGATTTCAGTTTGTGCATTTTTTTGTCTTCTTCCTCTATATACCTGACACATAAACTAATACTCTTATTTACAAGATAACTCTCTCTTATTGAGGCTTCAGGGTGGTTTTTATTTCGTAAATATCTTTTCATTGTACCCATATAATGTTAAAACGGGTATATTCATCGATACTGGACAGGTCCCTCAAGCAAAGCCTCAAATAACAAGTGAACTGGAAGATGGATCATGATGTCGAAGATTGACGGTCGAAAAATTATTTCAAATTTGAAAAGTGTCAATATAATATCCATTTACAATTGTTCGAAGTCCGCTGTAATCAACTCTTTGAAGCACAACAACTGAAAGAACCGAGACAAATTTACTATAGCATCATACACATTATCTAGAAATAATCCACGGGTTGATAAAGGAATAAGATATTCCAATAAAATGTGACAATCATGACTCTTTAATTCCGTAATCTTTTTCTCTTCCAAATTTACACAACCGCCGATATTTGAGCAAAAATCATCAGGAAACTTAAGATCTTTCAAGAATTTACAAAGTCGTTTTTTATGATCGGAGGTCAAAGTGAAAGGCGCTTCTGGATAATAAACCACTCCTTCATTATTTATAGGATGTAACCATAGTTTTATGCCTAAGAGTTGTAAGTCTTTACGGGCTTTAGGACCATCCTTAGTCTTCTCTTTCACATTCATTATTGTTCCCAACACGCTATCACAAATATTTTCCTCAATATGCATCACATCCAAATTATGTCTCAATAATAGTGATTTCAATAAGGCAAACAGAAGAAATGCTTAGTTTGTTCCAATTGTCTCCCCGCGTTTCATGACATATCTGTTGATAACAAGATGCCAAAATATATCTTTCTTATTATTCATCTCAAATGGATTTTTACAACTTTTTTATAAGAAAGCATAGACTCTTCATATGCTTAACTCTTCAAATAACAAAATAAATCATTCTGCATATTAAATAGCTTCCACTCAAAACTCTTGGTTATCTCACCTACCCCTTATTATTACTCTAGGAATATTAAACATAAAAAAAAAACCAAATACCTTATTAATTTAAGTTTATTCAACAAATTTCCCCCTTAAAACTTAAATATTCTTCCCATCTCTCATTCCAATCACCCTTTTACAACTCTCTAGCAGCGTGGTCGGTAATGGCTTGGTGAATATGTCAGCGGCTTGAGCTCGACTTTCAACATGCTCTAGCTCAACCTTTCCTTCTTTGACTTGTTCTCGAATGAAATGAAATCGTACATCAATGTGCTTGCTCCTTCCGTGATTAACTGGATTCTTTGCCAATTCGATCGCCGACTTGTTATCAACTCGAATCACAGTCCCTTCATCTCGGATCACTCCCAAATGCCTTAGTAAATTTGAAAGCCATACTGAATGACACACACTCCAAGAGGCCGCCACATACTCTGCCTCGCAGGTCGACAGAGTTATAATAGGTTGCTTCTTTGACAACCAAGTAAAAGCTGAATTTCCGAGTAGGAATACATAACCCGGAGTACTTTTCCGGTCATCAACATCACCACACCAATCACTATCAGAGTAACCCACTAATCGGTAGTTATCTGATTTTGAATAGAAAATACCAAGTGAAAGAGTTCCTCGAACATATCTCAGAATTCTCTTCAAGGCCTTCTAATGTGTATAGCTTGGATCTTTCATGAATCTTCTTGTTATCCCAACACTCAACATTAGGCCGGGTCTCGTTCTTGTAAGATACCTTAGACTTCCGACTAAGCTTCGATATCTCCCAGCATCAGCCCGTTCTTCTCCATCAAACTTTGAGAGTTTAGTGCCTAGTTCCATTGGAGTTGAAACTGGGTTGCAGTCCTCCATTTTAAACTTCTTTAAAATTTCAAGCGCATACCTCTCTTGTGATATAAAAATCCCTTCCTCTAACTGCTTCACTTCTAGGCCAAGAAAATATTTCATCAAACCTAAGTCTGTCATCTCGAACTCCTTCTTCATTACCTCCTTGAACTCCTCAATCAGTTTTGTGTTGCTTCCGGTGAATATGAGGTCGTCGACATAGAGAGCGACTACCATCATATCATTTTCTGATTTCTTTGTGTACAAGGTATGCTCGTACGGACATTGCTGGTACCCATTTTTCTTGAAATACTCGTCAATTCTCTCATTCCAAGCACGAGGAGCCTGCTTCAGCCCATAGAGGGCTTTTCTCAATCTCAGCACCTTCTTCTTATCACCTCTCTTCATATACCCAAGTGGTTGCTCGACGTACACCTCCTCCTTCTACACTCCATTTAGAAATGCTGATTTCACATCCATCTGTAGAATTGGCCATTGGTTTTGAGCAGCTAACGAGATCAGAAGTCGGATTGACTCCATTCTCGTGATAGGAGCAAAAACTTCATCACAATTTATTCCCTCCTTTTGTCTATAGCCCTTCACCACAAGTCGAGCCTTATAACGCTGACATATTCACCAAGCAATTACCGACCACGCTGCTGGAGAGTTGTAAAAGGCTGATTGTAATGAGAGATGATAAGAATATTTAAGTTTAAGGGGGAAATTTGTTGAATAAACTTAAATTAATAAGGTATTTGGTTTTTTTTTGCACACCCATTTTACTCCAACGGGTTGAGTTCCTTCAGGAAGGTCGGTTAGCTCCCAGGTTTTATTGCGTTCAATTGCCCCAATTTCTTCATCCATAGCCGATCTCCATTTCTCGTCTTGTACAACTTTCTCAAAATTCAAATCTTCTGAGTCGGCGAGAAGACATACAATGTGGACTTCATTTGTAGTGTCATATATCTCACGTAGACTTCTCATTCTGGGCTGTAGAGGCTCAAATTCATCTTCTGAAAGCTCGGTGGTTGTTGATATCGGAGGCATAACAACCTCTGAACTAGTTTCTTCCTCAATCGGGTTACTCCAGTTCCATGTCATTGATTCCTCCACATGAACATCTCGACTCACCACCAATTTCTTATTAATAGGATCAAACAATTTATATGCCTTAGATTTTTCATCATACCCAATAAATATGTACTTCTTGCTTCGATCTTCTAACTTTGTCCTGTGCTGACTTGGTACTTGCCCATAGGCCACACTACCGAATACCTTGAGATGAAAGACACTCAGCTTCATACCACTCCAAATCTCTTGAGGTGTTTTCTCTCATAACTTGGCATGTGGACATCTATTTTGCACATAAACTGCGCACTGCACTGCCTCTGCCCAAAACTGTTTCGGCATATTCTTTCTTTTCAACATAGATCGAACTATATCGAGTATAGTTCGATTCTTTTGTTCTGCTACACCGTTTTGCTGTGGAGAATATGGAGCAGTCAAGAAACACTTGATTCTATGTTCCTCGCAGTATTTGTCGAACTCGTTAGAAGTGAATTCACCTCCTTTGTCAGATCGGACTGCTTTGATAACTTTGTTTGTTTCTTTCTCCACCATCACTTTAAATTTCTTGAAGTTTTCAAACACTTCTAACTTCTCCTTCAGAAAATAAACTCACGTCTTTCTCGAAAAATCATCAATTAAAGAAAGGAAGTATCTTTTACCACTAAATGATTCTGGAGTTATTGGCCCACATAAATCCGTGTGAATTAGTCTGAGTTACTCCTTTGCTCTGTATTCAGAACTGCTTGGGAAAGAAGTCCTCGCTTGTTTCCCGATCACACATTCTTCACAGAACCTCTTTTCGAATATAATGTTAGGCAGTCCAAGCACCATCTCCTTTTTCACCAGCTCGTTCAACCCTCCGAAGTGAAGATGACCGAACCGATAATGCCACTTCTTGGCCTCATCCTCTAGATCAAGTTGCATACATTTATCTTGAACTATTTTAAGCTCAAGTTTGTACATACGATTTTTCTTCATTTCTACCTGGGCAATGAGTCTCCCAAGTTTATCCTTCAGCTGCATTTCTCGGTCCTTCATTATAGCCGAGTACCCTTTCTCCATCAACTGTTCCATGCTCAGTATGTTGCTTTTGAGATCAGGTACGTAGTAAACATCTCGGATTTCTCCAATTCCCCCATTTTTCTGCTGATACCTGATCGTTCCTCGACCTTTGACGACTACTTTTGAAGCATCGCCGAAAGAAATGGATCCGGACTCCACCTTTGAGAGTATTTTGAATAAGCTTTCGTCGCCGCACATGTGGTTACTTGCGCCAGTATCCAAGTACCAAAATGAGTTATCAGAACAGCTTGGTTTGATCTCAGTTTCTAGAATTTTTGTCACCAGCAACAACCCTTCATCTTCTTTCTCAACAAAGAAGTTTGTGGTTCCTCCTTTTTCTTCTCGGATCTACAATCTTTGAAAATATGACCCAGCTTTCCGCAATTATAGCATTTTATCGAGTAACAATCCTTGACAACATGCTCATTCTTTCCACAATTATAACACTCAGTATTATTATTTGTGTTTGTCCGGCCACCCCGAGCTTGACCTCCGCCATGCCAGTTCTGTTGTCCGACTTGCTCACTTCCTCGTCCTCCTCTTCCTCTACCACCTAGGCTTCTGCCTTTGCCTCTGGTACTCTGAGCATAAAGCACCTTCTCCTCTTTTATTGTCGCCTTCGCCTGGAGAGCCTGTTCAAGAGACTCCCCCTTCTTGTTTTTCCTTCTCTGCTCATGCGCTTCCAAGGACCCAGCAAGCTCTTCAATGGTGAGCGTTGATAGATCCTTAGATTCCTCTATTGCGCACACAATATTTTCGAAACTATCTGTCAATGACCTCAGAATCTTTTCAACAACTCGGTTTGATGAAAGACTCTCACCATTACGATTTAGTTTGTTCACCACGGTCTCCACTCGAGTAATGAACTCAGATACGCTTTCAAACTCTTTCATCCTCATGTTTTCTAAATCGCCCCTTATGGTTTGAAGCCGGACTTGCTTCACCCGTTCGTCTCCTTTGTTTGCTATTTCGAGTGTATCCCATGTCACTTTGGAAGATTTTGCTTCAGCTATCTTCTCAAAACCAGAATCGTCGACAGATCGGTATAGTAGATATAGAGTCGCCCTATCTTTAGCTCGAACGAACTTCAACGCGTTCAACTAGGCATTTGAATACCCATCTGTGTTCTCTGGTTCCTTATACCCAGTCTCGACCACATCCCAGTTATCTTGGGAACCGAAAAGGGTCTTCTTCTGCACCTTCCAGTTGTCGTAGTTGACACCTTTTATCAACTTGGGTAGCGGGATGCCATTGGTTAGACCTTCCATTCCTCTCAAGTGTTTACACTCAACACACACACCTCACAAGGCTCTCGATCGCTCTTGTTTTTCTCTCTCGTCCAGCGCACACCGAGGCGTTCTCTTTTGAGACTAACAGGTTTTCTCACGCTCACCTCACACACAATGGCTCTGATACCAATTTATTGATAACAAGATGCCAAAATATATCTTTCTTATTATTCATCTCAAATGGATTTTTACAACTTTTTTATAAGAAAGCATAGACTCTTCATATGCTTGACTCTTCAAATAACAAAATAAATCATTTTGTATATTAAATAGCTTCCACTCAAAACTCTTGGTTATCTCACCCACCCCTTATTATTACTCTAGGAATATTAAACATAAAATAAACCAAATACCTTATTAATTTAAGTTTATTCAACAATATCTTGGTTTTCTTGTTTAGATCCGTAGTAAAAATTATGTCTTCTAGGTCTCGTGCTTGGTCTTAACTTTCTTCCCCGTTAACAATTTAGAAGGCTCTTCGTAATCTGTTTGACCATTAAACGACGATTTATCCCTTCTGTATTTGTGCTATGGTGGAAGGAAGCGTTTATGACCCATGTAACATTGTTTGGAACCATTAACCAATCGAAGAGATATTGTGTCGTTATTACAACAAGGACAAGCGAATTTCCCTTTCGTACTCCAGCTTGACAAATTTGCGTACGTGGGAAAGTCATTAATGGTCCACATCAACTCCGCTCGTATGTTAAAGTATTGCGAGGTGTGTGCATTAAACGTTCTCACACCAGTTTTCCACAGTTCAATCAACTCGTCGATTAATGGCTAGAGAAATATGTCAATTGCATCTCCCGGACACTTTGGACCTGGAATTAACTTAGATAGAAAGAAATTTCTAGAATCCATGCAAGTAGTGGGTGACACATTATAATGAATGAGAATAATTAGCTAAACACTGTATGACTTATTCCCATTTACAAATGGTTGAAACCCATTGCTTGATAAACCCAGTCTTACGTTTCGAGATTCCAACACGAAATCTTTATAATTTTCATCAAACGTTTTCCAAGTTAATGAATTAGCCGGATGTCTCAACGTATCACTATCAACTCTTCCTTCCTTATATCATCTCATCATCGGTGTCGTTTTTTAGGACATGTATAGTCTTTGTAGTCTTAGTATTAGAGAGAAATATCTTTACACCTTAATTGGAATGAATTTCCAATTTTTCTTCTTTCGATCTACCCCACTTGTTTGGTCGACTTTCCATCTTGAAAGGCCGTAAACTCTGAAAGACTCTACATTTTTGTCGTCCTTCCAAAATAGCATACAATTGTTCTTACATGCATTTATCTTCTCATACTTAAGCCCGATATCTATAATGATTTTTTTACATTCGTCGTAGGAGTTTGGCAATTGAGCGTCCATCGATAATATGTCAACTTTAAGTAGACGCAACAACATATCAAACGAAGCATTTGTCCATTGACCGACATTCTTTATGTGAAGTAGTTTTTGTAGTCCTGATGAAGCAACCATATTTTTTCCATTTTTTGGACAAGAGTGTAATCGAAAATGTTCAATAAATTTCTCAAATGAAGGCAAACCAATACATATAGACAAACATTCATAAACCACATTAATAAACCAAAAGATAATTATAATTCATAAGTCTAAACAAAGGTCAAAACGTACCTAATTATTTAAAACATGTTATCAGTCGAACGAAAACGTTTACAAATAATTATTCAAAAACTTTAATCTAGTTAGTAGATGGGGGGGAGGGGATGGTTTATTATGCTTACTGAAGAATTCAACTTGTTGTTCAAGATTATCCAATTTCTGCGTCATTTACTCCCTATCCTCTTTAATTTCAGTAAGCAATTGAGCTTTTTCCTTATCCATCAATTGAATTTTCTCCAATGCCGACGCTATGTATCTCGCATCCTCCTCACGTTTAACATTCGCAATAGTCATTGGGTCCTCCGCGATAGACCCTCGGTCATAACTTGATTGTGCTAGCAAGTTCTGAAATGGCAGGGATAATTTTTTGGTGTTTTCCGAATACACTTCCAACTACTCATCCTGAATGCATTTCATTAATAAATTTATGAATCTAACTACAATATATAACATTAATAAACCTAATATAACATGAATCAAAATATAATATATATCAAACCAAATTTAACATAAATCATACTAATCAAACATAAATCAAACGAAATAACATTAATCCAAATGTAATATAAATCTAAAACTAAACAATAATAAATCTAAATCTAACCATATAATTACCACACAATTAATCTAAAATAATCAAATTATAACCTAATCCAAACATATATCAAACAAAATCATACATATATTTAGCAAAATCTAACCTAATATATAACATATATCAAACAAAATATAATCTAAACTAACTTAAAACTAAACTAAACTAAAACTAACCAATAACAAATATAAATCTAACCTTATAACATATATAACCAAATAAAATAAAATATAACATTGAATTGGCGGCGGCGGCAATTGAAGGCGAGACGAAGGTGATTCCGTTGAGGGCGTCAGCACGGGTGGAAGGAGAAGAGAAGAAGTGAAGAAGAAGAGGAAGGTGGAAGCGGCGCGGGCGAAATCGAAATCGGGGAGAGAGAGAGAGAGGGAAAAGAGAAATGGAGGAAAGAATAAGAGAAGAAGTAGGGTTTTTTTATTTAAATAGGTCATTACCGAAAGTTTCATATAACTTTCGGTTTTGAACCTGAGTCAAAACCGAAGGTTTATAAGAAAACTTTCGAAATTAATCCTTCACAACACTTAAAATTATTTTTAAATGTTTTGAAATGAGTCAAAACCGAAGGTTTATTGTAAAAACTTCACAATTAATCATTCCCAAAACTTAGAATTATTTTTCATTTTTTTGGGATGTGTCAAAACCGAACGTTTATTGGAAACCTTCGCAATTAACAATTTCAGGAAAGGTAAACCCGAAGGTTTTTTGAATAACCTTCGCAATTACCCAATTTCCATCAATTAGAATTATTTTGATTTTTTTGGGAAGGGAAAAACCGAAAGTTTATTGTAAAACTTCCGGTAAAAAGTTGTAAACCCAAAGGTTTTACACGCCTCTCGGAATCTATTTTTAATAATGAAAAATTTATTCCTCTCGGGATCATTTCCGAGAGTTTTTTAAAATCTTCGGTAATTTCTATCGGTAAAGATCGGTTTTTTACTAGTGAGTGATGATTTTTTTTATTTCTCTCTCATGCAAACGTAACCATCCACGTAGATTCGTGGTCTTTTTTTCGTCATAAATCGTTGACCTGTAATTTTTCTATGTTTATGTTTAATATATAAACATTTAAATATATATTAATAATAATATTACAACAATATTTAATATTCTTAACAATAATATTTTATATATTATATCTTTTAACATTATTTATATTCCTATCTCATATATATCTTGATTTATTTTATCAATCAATTGGATTGTTTAGTCCTAAATTGCTTGACATACCATTTAAAGCTTAAACATCCCAATTCTTTCAAATTTAAGGATTAAGCTATTGCTACACTTCATCGTTCACTGTGTTTTTTTTAAATCAAAACAATCATTTTTTTTTCATTTTGGAATACTTTATTTCTATTCTTTTAAATATAAAATGAAAGAAATAAATATGATAAAAATAATATAAGATACAAAATTTAATAGCAATAAAAATATAATAATAAAATTTCAACCAAATACAAAAGACATATCAAAGAACTTGAAGAAACAGAAAACCCTTGACTAAAACGAACTAACTCCCATCTAATTTTATCAAAAGATCCAAAATATGAAGTTACAAATCTGTGCAAGTTATGACTAAGAAATTTTGAAGCCATAATCTTTATGTAAGAAAGTTTTTAATTTCAGAATTCTAACATTTCTAGTTAAATCATTCTAATTTTTTGTGTGTGTTTTTATTTAGGGAAATTTGATGAAATATCCCTTAATATAGTTCAAAATTCCAAAAATAACTTAGGACCAATAATTTTTGCAAAAATTGTTAGAATTATCATAATTATATCCTAATTTAATGTGCGAGAAAATAAAATCTGAATGTGGCGGAAACATACCTTAATTTCATAAATTATGAATCACCTTAATTTGATAAATCATGAATCTCTTTCTTAGACTTTGCATGAATTGAAATGATTCTTTAATCTTCTCTTTCCTTAGACTTTCCTTATATGGAATGGTTCTTCCATTTTATTAACACATCCATAGATTGACTTTCCTTATATGGAATGGTTCTTTCATTTGATGAGCACGTCAATAGATTTCTCTCTCTGTTGATGGGGACGTAAAGGAGAATTGGTTGTACTTCAAATGGAGACCATTACCGTTACATATAACTAACATTAAGTTAGTTATAATAGTTGGGTTATTTCTAATTCAGCCCCTTCATAAAATTAGAAATTCTACTTAGATATACTCACTTTATATTCATGACAAATACACTCATAAGCCATAAAATTACTCACATTAGATCACATTATTTTGGTTTATATTAAATATGACAAATACACAATTATTTATTATACTAGTGACCCTAAAAATTCCAACAATCTCCGTATGTACAAAAATAAATGTATAACCATAATGCGCCTGAAGTGTTATGTCATCTCAATCATATGTTGTATTAAACAATTTTATCAATTAATTATATCAATATAAGCACAACTAGACCCAACAATGATCACATAAATCAATACAATTAATTGACAAATCATCATAAATGTGAGGAATGAAAATTTCATACAAGGTGATTTTTTCATGTCAATTTTCAATTGGTCCTACTTGACTTTAGTGAGATCATACTTTAAATATAATTATACAAAGTGTAATGAACTTAATAATACGTAATTTCTGATCAGAATAAAAAATCTCATAAATATCTATAAAATAACTAAATTGAAAGACAACCAAACTACAAACTCCCACTGAAGTTAGAGATTATCGATCTTTACAACACTCATACGAGTAATATTCTTATGAAAGACACTGAACGATAAACCCATTATCAAGAGGTTCATAACCATAGAGTTTGTACATAAATATTTTATAGAAATTTATCCACTTTGTATCATTTATTTCATAACAATAAACTTGATGTCAATATCACTTAATTTGATGCCTAGTAACATGTCATAAATTCCGCTGCAATAGTGGATGACATCATAAGTGTTTGTTTGACACTTCTTTAAGTAATGAAAAAACCAGCTATCGAAAAATATAACCTGAAGTGGATTTCATACTGTTTAGGCATCCCGTAATATCGGAGTTAGAATACTCAATGAGCTCAAGACTATCCGACTTCCTATATGTGAGCATTTAATTTTTAGTTCTTTTCAAATATCTCATAAATGTTTGCTACTTAATGTCAAGAAAATTTGTGACAAACAAAATGTCACCCATGTATAAAACCATAAATAGACGTTTACTCCCACTTAACTTGTGATACACAAATAATCAATTATATTCACCTCAAAACCAAAAGAGAGAATTGTTATTTTGTGGAATTTATGGTATCACTAACGAGACTCTTCTTTAATTCTATACATGAATTTCTTTAATTTGCAAACTATATTAATTTGATCTTTCGACACAAAGTTTTCTTATTGCACCAAATTGTTTTTTCAATGTCTCTATTAAAAAATCCATTAACATCTATTATGGTGAAACTCCATATCAAAATATGCAACGAGTACCATAAATTGTCATTAAAAGTAAATCAAATAAACTAGATTGTCATAAAGACAATTGATTTTGAGTTTGTACTTAATTTGATCAATATTGTCTTGTTACTCTTGATTTTTGAACATTATCATCAATATCAATAAAATCCTTATCAATGTCAAAAAACACTTGAGATATAAATCAAATCTTCCACAATATGAATTATTGATCTAAATCATTTTTAAAGACAAAATCATTTCTCCCCTTAAACTCAATATCCTCAAAAAAAATATTGCGGTCTCGTCTAAGAAAAAAATTATCTTTAACTTGACATAATAAAAATTATAGCCCATCACTTAAAATATTCAATAAAATAGTTGCTCACATTTATAAATTTAAGTAACAACTAAATTTAAATAATGATTTATCCCATCTCAAAATACTTAATGCAACATTAATATCAAGTCTTTGGACAGTAATATTAATTGCTAATAGTATTTTGGTGTAATGATTAAACATTAATAATAAGAAATGTCAAATAATCAATCTATCTTTGGATGGATGGATTAATTATTCACATAAATAAAACTTTATAATTATTACATATTTACCATCACAAGTATTAATGCAATTATGTCAATTAATTATCAACCTTTGGCCAAATAATATAATCACATGAATTACACAATACTACCATTCAAAATTGTCTTGAATTAATTTCAACAAACATTGTCACTTTAGTGATTATTTGTATCAATCAATACAATCCAAATAATGAACAATAATATCATTATTTTAAATTTAAATGTCATATTATTGTATATAACTCAAATCAATAATATATAATTTTACAAAAATCATGTAATTTATTTTATTATAAAAAATAAAATTATACCGTAGGCCAAATACTTGATTTTGAAATTTGTAATGTGTCATATTAATCAAATTAAATAATAAATCTTTAAAATTTATTTGACCAAATTTCAAATATTTTATGGCCAAATTCAATTATTCATTAATTTATTAATAATCATTAACTTTAATATTTAAATCCTAAAATAAAGGTTATAATTAAAATTTTATTATTTATTGATTTATATATATATAAATAACCATAAACATTATTCCTTCTTAATTCTCTCTTTAATTTATAATATATATCATTTAATCCATTGACAACAAATATCCCTAATCTAATAATATATAATTAACTGATTTGAAACAGATTCCTCCTTTAACAAAAATATAAAAGTGAATCTAACTATCCATAAATCTAATAAACATTATTAAATAATATCATAAATCTTTACATTATTTACTCAATTTATGTCAAATTCAAATATCCCTTAATTTATCGTCAATCTTCATTATAGACTTCATAAAATTTAATCAAAATTCAAAATATATGAATCTTAATGAAAGATATATTTTCCGATTAAAAATTTTCATAATCTAAGATATATATATATATATATATATATATATATTATCAAAATCAATATATATTTCTAATATTATGGTTTGAAATTATCAAAACCAATAAACCAATATATATATATATAATCCGAAATCATCATTTGAAAGAATCTAAATACTCCTAAATCTTGGGATCTTATAAGATAATTCAAATATCTCTTCGTATCAATCTTCATGATAACATCATACCATCTTAATTTTGAAGATATATCAATCTTAATGAAAGATAAATATATATATATATATATAATCCGATTTAAAATTTCAAATCTAAAATATATATTCTTACTAATATTATCAAAATCAATATATTTATTCCTACACCGGTATAATTTTCTCACATAATTAAAAAAAAGATAGCTTTGATACCAATTGTTAGAATTATCCTAATTAGATCATAATTTAATGTGTGAGAAAATAAAATCTGAATGCGGTGGAAACATACCTTAATTTGATAAATCATGAATCACCTTAATTTGATAAATCATGAATCTTCTCTTTCTTAGACTTTGCATGAATTAAAATGATTCTTTAATCTTCTCTTTCCTTATATGGAATGGTTCTTCCATTTTATTAGATGGTTCTTCCATTTGATGAGCACGTCAATATATTTATCTCTTTGTTGATGGGGACGCAAAGGAGAATTGGCCGTACTTCAAATGGGGACCATTACCGTTACATATAACCAACATTAAGTTAGTTATAATAGTTAAGTTATTTCTAATTCAGCCCCTTTATAAAATTAGAAATTCTACTTAGGAATACTCACTTTATATTCATGACAAATACACTCATAAGCCATAAACTTAATCACATTAGATCACATTACTTTGACTTATATTAAATATGACAATTACACAATTATTTATTATACTAGTGACCCTAAAAATTCCAACAAAAATAACTTTTATGGCTTATAAAATGACACTTTCACCCTTAATTTTGTTTCTTCTTCTCTTTTTCTCTCTTCTCCTCTTAGCAAGCTCTCGGCTGTTGCGATTGTCTCTTATTCTCTCTTCTTCTCTATGAGATCTACAACAACTCAAGCACCATACATCAGACACGACTTCTCTCCCTCGCGAAGCTGCTCTTAGGCGATCTCCAGAATCAGACACGACTTTGCCGTTGTCTTCTATACCTTTCAGATCTAGAAGAATATCAGCTAATCTACAACATTTTTCTTCACCGTCGGTTCTTCTTCACCATTGATTCTTCTGATTGGAGATGATTTTAGTTTGCGCAAACTATATACATTGCGATTGACGCAAACTATACATTGCGTCAGGACAAAAGAAGATCTTGCAAGATATGATTAACAGAAGCATAAAGAATATGCAGTAGAGAGAAGGGTTCGGAATAAAGCGGAATAATCACCACACTCGTGATAATAAACTATTTCCCACTTAATTGGATCTTTAGGAGCGAGAAACAACAAACATAAAAAAATTGCAAACAAGAACACCAAAAATTTAACGTGGAAAACCTCCTCAAATCAAGGAGTAAAACTACAAGACTTTTGTTCAAAAGAAGCTTCACTATAATCAAATGTTAAACACGAAACAATTGAAGATATGAGCTAAACAAATAAGAGATCTCACTATCTCTCTACAAGTGTATGCTAGATGACTTTCAGATGTATTTTGATAAGTCACTTCATCCACCTTTTATAACAGAATGAGGACAGCTCAAGTGTCTTTTTCCAATAAGACAACCCTGCCCCTATTTAATATAAAAGGACTCTTAAGCTTCTGGACTTATGGGCTTCTGGGTTTCTGAACTTCTGGGCTTCTATCTTCTGGACTTCTTAAACGAACTGGGCTTTTTATTTCATAGTTGAGAGCCTAATGAAATAACCAAACAAACTCCCCCATCACAACTATGGAAGGGTTGTTGTCAAATCCGTAGTTGAACAACAAAACTCGAATTTGCCTTTTAGTAGTGCTTTGGTCAGCATATCAGTGCCATTATCATTTGTATGCACTTTCTCTAAAATTAACAACTTTTATCTAGAACATCACGTATTAAATGATACCTCACATCAATGTGTTTCGATCTAGAGTGAAATATTGATTTTTTAGCAAGGTAAATCACATTTTGATTATCACAATAAAGCACGTATTTATCCTGCACAAAACCAAGTTTAGATAATAATTTCTTAACCCAAATTAATTCTTTACAAGCTTTATTTGCTGCAATAAGTTCAGCTTCAGCGGTTGACAACGCAACACATTTTTAAAGTCTGGATTACCAGACAACAACTCCCCATACAAAATTAATCAAATAACCAGAAGTAGATTTTCTCGAATCAACATCACCTGCCATATCAGAGTCGGTATAACCAACTAAATTCGGACTCTCATTCCCAAGGCAAAGTCTCAAACTTGATGTACCTCGAAGACATCTCATTATTCATTTGACAGTTTCACAATATTCTTTTCCTAGATTGGATAGGAACCTACTCATGGTGCCAACGACTTGAGCAACATCTGGTCTTGTGCTAACCATGGCATATATAAGACTTCCAACAGCAGAACCATAAGGAATATTTTTCATATATTTTTTTATCATCATCGTTAGAAGGACAAAATTCAGAGCTCAATTTAAAATGTGCTGCAAGAGGTGTGGAAACACTATTGGCCTTCTCCATATTGAATCTCTTCAACACTTTTTTAATATATCGTTCTTGAGATAACCATAATTTCTTTATCTTTCTATCATGATTGATTCTAATTCCAAGAATCTGGTTCGCTGGTCCAAGATCCTTCATCGCAAAGGACTCCCCTAAGTCTTGTTTCAACCTATTAATTCTCACAACACTTTGACCAACAATAAGCATGTCATCAACATAAAGTAAGAGAATAATAAAGTCATTAGGAGAGAATTTTTGTACAAACACACAATGATCGGAAGAAGTCTTCTTATAGCCGTGTTCCTTCATGAAAAACTCAAACTTCTTGTACCATTGTCGAGGAGCTTGTTTCAAGCCATATAAGCTTTTCTTCAATCTGCAAACATAATTCTCTTTACTTTTGACCATAAACCCATCAGGTTGATTCATGTAAATCTCTTCTTCTAATTCACCGTGAAGAAAAGCCGTCTTCACGTCTATTTGTTCAGCTTCCAAATCAAGACTAGCTGTAAAACTCAAGAAAACTCTAATTGAAGTCATTTTAACAACAACAAGAGAAAAAATTTCATCAAAATTAATACCCTTTCTTTGACTAAACCCTTTGAAAAACAAACGAGCTTTGTGTCGTGGAACTGAAGTATGCTCATCTTGCTTTAGTCTATACACCCATCTATTTTTCAAAGCTATCTTTCCTTTTGGTAATTCTACCAACTCAAATGTATGATTGTCATGTAAACATTTTATCTCATCTTTCATAGCATCAACCCATTCTTCGCGATCCTTAGCCTCTTCATATGACTTTGGCTCCCCCCATCTGTCACCAACGTATATTCATCAGGAGAATATCTTTTTGAAGGTTGTCAATCTCTCATAGATCGTCTAAGTGGAATTATAGGTAATTCACCTTGCTCGCTACTATCATTCTCCATGTGAACATGATGTTCACCCTCAACATCATCCTCTTGCACCCAATTTTTTGTTGAAATAGGTGGATCAGATAAATGAACTTTATCTAAATTTATGAACTCGCCTTTTACCTTTAACTCATCGTCTTTAGCTTGATCACTTTCCTCAGTAGTCTCATCTTCAAAGAAGATAATGTCACGACTTCTGACAAGCTTCTTTGTAACTGGATCATACATTCTATAGTTGAACTCATCTTGGCCATAACCCAAGAAGATGTACTCACGTCTCTTCACATCAAACTTTTATCTTTCATCCTTTGGAATGTGAATACTCGTAGGTGATCATAAAAAATATGCTTATTTGTCCATACCTTATTTGGAACTTCACCGTCCAAAGCAACTGTAGGACTCAAATTAATAACATGTACCACCGTGTGTAATGCTTCACCCCAAAACGTTGGGGCAACTTTGTTTTTGAAAGCAATCACTTAATCCTCTCAACAATTGTCTTGTTCATCCTTTTTACAAGGTCATTCAACTCAGGAGTCTTTGGAGGTGTCTTCTGGTGTCTGATCTCATATTGTTTGCAGTATGCATGAAATAGACCACAACACTCACCACCATTATCACTACGAATGCACTTGATCTTCTTTCCAGTCTCTCTTTCAACAAGAGGATGAAATTTCTTGAACTTGTTTAAAACTTCATCTTTAGTTTTCAAAATATAGATTCGGAGCTTCCTGGAATGATGATCAATAAATGTTACAAAGTAAAGAGCATCACTATTAGTTCGTACCTTTAAAGGTCCACAAACATCTGAATGCACCAACTATTGTTTTTGGCACAATTTAGAATCTCACATCGGAAGATAATGGGAGTGAAAGAAGTTTCTTAGTATATAAAAGAAACTATTTTCACAATTAGAATAAATCCCACATCGGAAGATGATGGGAGTTGGGGAAGTTTCTTAGTGTATAAAAGAAACTCTCCCCTCTTTGGTTTATTGCACCCAAATTTGTATCTCTTCTTCCTTATTAATTGATAGCCTTAGTGCTCGGAGATGTGGGCAACATTTTGGCCGAACTCTGTTATCAAATTATGTTAGTGTTCTTTCAGTTTGTTTTCCTCTTTTGTGTTTCTGTCAGGGTTTTTCCCAACAAGTGTCAGAGCCGAAGGTTCGTCCTTGGCATGGTGAAGTCTTCAAAAGGGGCGTCAACTCCTTCGTCATCCTGGACGAGAACACCGATGTCGAATTTGAAGTTTGCGGTGGAGATCTTTGATGGAACTGGGCATTTTGGCATGTGGCAAGGTGAGGTTTTAGATTGTCTTTTTTAGCAGGGTCTAGATGTTTCTATTGAGGTCGGAAAACCATATGGTATAGAAGAAAAGGAGTGGGGTATCATGAATCGGTTGGCGTGCGGAACAATTCGATCATGCCTGTCCAGAGAGCAAAAGTGTGCTGTGAAGAATGAAATTTCTGCACAGAAACTGTGGCAAGCATTGGAGGATAAATTTCTGAAGAAGAGTGGTCAGAATAAGCTCCTTATGAAGAAGCGGTTGTTCCGGTTTGATTACCAATCAGGTACTACTATGAATGAACATATTACTAAGTTTAATGAATTAGTAGCAGATCTGTTAAATCTTGACGTTAAGTTTGAGGATGAAGATCTTGCGTTGATGTTGCTATCGTCCCTTCCTGATGAATTTGAACACTTAGAAACAACGTTACATCATGGGAAGGGAAATGTTTCTCTTGATGTTGTAAGTTCTGCTTTATATAGTCATGAATTGAGAAAGCAGGATAAAAGGAAAAGCAAAGTAGGTACAGCAGATGAAGCATTGATGGTCAGGGGCCGTCAGCAGAGCAAATCAAAAGGGAAAGGAAGAAGATCTGAAAGTAGAGTTGCCAAAGATGAATGTGCTTTCTGTCGTGAGAAATGACATTGGAAGATTAACTGCCCAAAGTTGAAGAAGAAAGAGAAAGATTCTGAAGATGCGAATGTTGCAGAAAACAAATGTGATGCAGATTCAGAATACTCTTTATCGATGTCACACACAACATCACATCCTGATGCGTGGATATTGGACTCAGCATGCACTTATCATATGACACCAGTTCGAAAGAGGTTCTTTGACTTTAATGAGCTAGATGGTGGAGTTGTTTACATAGGAGATGCTAATACATGTAAAATAAAGGGGATAAGTTCAATCAAGCTGAGGAATGATGACGGATCCACCAGAATTATTAGAGATGTTCGGTACATACCGAATATGAAAAAGAATCTCATTTCTTTGGGGGCCTTGGAGTCGAAAGGCCTACATGTGAAATTGGAAAATGGAGTTTTTAGGGTAATATCTGGAGCGCTAATGATGTTGAAAGCTATCAGGAAGAGTAATAATTTGTATTACTATCAAGGTAGTATAGTTAATGGGACATCATGTGTGTCAACTTCCGGGAGCAGTAAAGAATTAGAGGCAACAAAATTATGGCATATGCGATTGGAGCATGCTGGTGAGAAATCTATGCAAACTCTTGTCAAGCAAGGATTATTGAAAGGTACAAAAGTTTGTAAATTAGATTTTTGTGAACATTATATTCTGGGAAAACAAAGGCGAGTAAAATTTGGCACTACTATCCATAACACCAAGGGAATTTTGGATTATGTGCACTCAAATGTCTGGGCACCTACCAAGACTCCTTCTCTTGGAGGTAGACATTATTTTGTTACTTTTATTGATGATTTTTCCAGAAGAGTTTGGGTGTTTACTATGAAGAACAAAGATGAAGTGTTTGAGATTTTTCTTAAATGGAAAACTCAAGTTGAAGACGAGACAGGAAGAAATATCAAAGTTGTCTGGACTGATAACGGTGGAGAATACAAGAATGATCCATTCCAGAAGTTATGCCAAGAGTGTGGCATAATTCGACACTTCACAGTCAGAAAAACACCACAGCAGAATGGAGTATCGGAACGTATGAACAGGACATTGGTGGAGAAAGTTCGATGTATGTTGTCTAATGCTGGATTAGACAGGAAATTTTGGGCAGAAGTTGTGTCATACGCTCAACATTTGGTAAATCGCCTACCATCATCTGCACTTGGTGGCAAGACTCCATTAGAGGTATGGTCTGGAAAACTTGTAATTGATTATGATTCTTTGCATATTTTTGGTTCTACGATATATTATCATGGAGTTGAATCAAATTTGGATCCACGAGGAAAGAAAGCTTTTTTTATGGGATTTACTACAGGAGTTAAAGAATATCGCCTCCAGTGTTTGGATGCAATGAAAACCATTATCAGTAGAGATGTTACTTTTGATGATTATTCAATGTTGAATAAGGTAACACCAGACAAGATTGATTGTACTCCGCAACAGATAGAGTTTGAGCAGATAAAGATAAGCCCAACTAGAAGTGACTCTCCGACGACAGACGAAGAGTTAAATGTGGAAGAGGTTCTGACCCAAGAACCTTCAGAACAACGTGAATCAATTGTTGTAAATAGTCCAAGACGAGTTACTCAAAATTTAGGTCGGTTTGTTAACATGGCGTCCTATGCACTTCTAGTCGTAGATGATATTCCATCCACTTTTTCAGATGTCAGTCGAAGTACTGAAAATAGAAAAAGGAGAGGTGTTATGGAAGATGAGATGCAATCTATTCAGAAGAATGAGACATGCAAGTTGACGCATCTACGAAAAGGGAAGAAGGCTATTGGTGGTAAATGGATCTTTGCTAAGAAAGAAGGATTTTCCGAAAAATTTGACGTTCGTTACAAGGCAAAATTGGTAGCTAAAAAATACGCTCAGAAGGAATGAGGTGATTATAATGAGGTACTTTCTCCCGTTGTTACACACTCTTCCATTAGAATTTTGTTGGCATTAGTAACGCAGATGAATTTGGAGCTAGCTCAACCAGATGTGAACACCGCAGACATACACGGTCATTTGAACGTGGAAATCTACATTTATCAACCAGATGGATTCAAAGTTGCTGATAAAGAAAATTGGGTTTGCAAGTTGAACAGATCATTGTACAGGTTGAAGCAATCGTCGAGACAATGGTACAAGCGACTTGACAAGTTTATGATGGAGCACAAGTACACAAGAAGCAGATTTAGTTCATGTGTGTATTTGCGCAAATTGCAAGATGAGTCTTACATCTATCTACTCTTGTACGTTGATGATATGTTGATAGCATCAAAGAGCCAATATGAAGTTGACAAATTGAAGGCTCAATTGGGTAAAGAGTTCGAGATGAAAGACATGGGAAAAACCAAATCTAATTGTTTAGATTTGGTAAACATCTTCCGCGTTTGAGTTGGCACTGAAGAGCGCCAATTGGAAGTACTAAAGGTTTATTTTTTAATATTGAAGATTAGTATTTGGATATTGTGCCAAGATGAAGATTTGTTGTTTTTGGCACAATTTAGAATCCCACATCGAAAGATAATGGGAGTGAAAGAAGTTTCTTAGTATTTAAAAGAAACTATTTTCACAATTAGAATAAATCCCACATCGGAAGATGATGGGAGTTGGGGAAGTTTCTTATTGTATAAAATAAACTCTCCCCTCTTTGGTTTATTTCACCCAAATTTTTATATCTTCTTCCTTATTAATTGATAGCCTTAGTGCTCGGAGACGTAGGCAACATTTTGGCCGAACTCCGTTATCAAATTCTGTTAGTGTTCTTTCAGTTTGTTTTCTTGTTTTGTGTTTCTGTCAGGGTTTTTCCCAACACCAACTCTAAGAGATCTGACTTTCTTGAGAGAGGATTATGCTTGAATGATACTCGAGTTTGCTTTCCCACAAGACAATGAGAACAATTCTCCAAATCTGTCTCATTCAAACCCGGAATAGCAGTTTGCTTAACTATTAAATTCTACCCCTTTTTACTAATGTGACCAAGTCTTCGGTGCCATAACTTTGAAGCTTCTTTACTTCGTACAACATTCACATTATCTTTACTTATTAAAGATTGCATTAAATATAAATTTGAAAACTTATCTACTCGAGCTATAACAAGGTTACCTTTCGAAAGTTTCCATTTTCTAGAACCAAAGGAGCTTAAGAAACCATCAACATCAAGCTTTCTAGTTGAAATCAAATTCAAGCTCATGTCTGGAGTATGTCGAACATTTTTAAGCAGCAACTTCGACCCATTGCTAGATTCTAGGCAAACATCTCCAATACCAATAACCTTACTTACAACATTATTACCCATCTTCAATACTCAAAAATTACCAGAAGTATAAAATTTAAAGTAATCTTTCTTTGGCGTAACATGTATGGAAGCTCTTGTGTCAAACTCCCAAGTTGACTCATCGCATACAAGGTTAATTTTATTCTAGTCGTGAACAGTGAAGAGATCATAAGTAGTTGCTGAGACGCGATCTTCATAATCATCTTTCTTTTGCTTAGATCCGTTCGCTTCATATTTGAGCTTATAACACTTCTTCTTCACGTGTCCAATTTTACCACAATATTAACATTTAGTTGTCTTGTACTTTGACTTAGACTTGCTTTGACCCTTATGTATCGACTTATCTTTCTCGCCTCTACTATCATGTTTTCCCTGGTTTTAACAACAAACACATTTAAATGTGATGAAGAGCCTTGAAATTTTCGTCTCAATTCTTCATTTAAGACACCACTTTTGGCCATCTCCAATGTCACTACACTATTAGAAAAAGAGTTACAAAGAGAAACTTTAAAAGTCTCCCATGAATCAGGCAGAGTAGTCAATAACCAAAGCACTTAAACATCGTCTTCAAAGTTTATACTCATTCCTTACATCTGATCAAGAACACCCTAAAACTCATTCAAGTGATCAGCCATAGAAGCAATATCATTATATCTCAAATGAATAATATTTTGGAGCAAAAATAATTTGTTATTTTCTGTCTATGAAGCATACAAATTCTCAAGCTTACCCCCACAAAGTAGGTGCATTTGTCTCATGATGTATGTGGTTATAAACATTATTTTCAACAAATTGACGATTGAAACCACATACTTATTTATGCTCAAAAGCTCATTCCTCATCAGATATGGAGATAGGTTTCTCACTACCAATATAGGTAAATGCAAAGACTTCACAAATAAAAGATCTTTCATTTTACCCTTCCTGATATGATAGTTTGAACCATTCAACAAAATCATTCTGTTTGTATTAATCTCGATAAACCAATCAAAAATAAACACGCTTATAACCAACCTCTGATACCACTATGTTGGGAATAAAACAGAATAATCACCACACTCGTGATGATAAACTATTCTCCACTTGATTGGATCTTTAGGAGCGAGAAACAACAAACATAAAAGGAAATTTAAATGAAACAAGAAAACCAAGAATTTAACGTGGAAAACTCCTCAAATCAATTAGTAAAACCACGGGACTTTTGTCCAAAAGAAGCTAAACAATTGAAGATAAGAGCTTAACAAATAAGAGATCTCACTATCTCTCTACAAGTGTATGCTAGATGACTTTCAGATGTGTTTTGATAAATCACTTCATTCACCTTTTATAGCAGAACGAGGACAACTCAATAGTCTTTTTCCAATAAGACAATTATGCCCCTATTTAATATAAAAGGACTCTTGAACTTCTAGACTTTTGGGCTTCTAGATTTCTGAACGTCTAAACTTCTATCTTCTAAACTTCTATCTTCTGGACTTCTTAAACGGATTGAGCTTTTTATTTCATAGTTGGAAGCCCAATCAAATAACTCAACAAGAAAGTGGTTCAAAAGTAGAAGTATCTTCTATTAATATTAATAGTAAAAAAAAAAAAAATATGAAATCACGTTAAATTTGGGATTATAGAAGATTCTGGAATAAAAAATTCCAGAAAGTAAGGAATATATAGAGAGAGTTATAGCAGAAATATTTATATGTAAGTTTTGGAAAAGTTTAATGGGTTTTGTCTTCAGGTGCTTTTCATTAACCACCTCCTCAAATGGGGCTCATTCTATGTCTGTAGTAGTATATATATGTGGAGCTTGAAAAGCTCATAAACCTGGTTGGTTATAAATACCATCTTCTGTGTACATTTTGGTCTGATTCTGGCATTATTACGTCAAGTCAACCAACTTCACAGTGTATGTAATCCTCATCTCATTGCATTTTAAAGCCAATATATAATTTTCTTGATTAATATTCTCAAGTTGTTGTATATATCTGCCTCATTTGAAAACATTCACATTTGGAAAAAAAAAAAATAGTCTTAATTAGTTGTTTCTATGTCTTGGATCTAGATTTAGAAGAAAAAAAATATCAAATTGGGTTATTATGTGAATACTTTAAGGGTAAATGAAATAGAATTCAAATTCAATTCACCACTAATAAGAGGAAAATTAGAAACTACCAACAAGAAAAATTTTGTTTTCTTCTTTATTTTGGAAAAATAAAAGCAATTAAGATCTCTTTTATTGATATGAAAAAATAATGTATATGTACATAAAGAATTAAAAATAAGAGCTCTCATGTCACAAATGTTTGTAAATTTGAATATAAACAAACCATATATCACTATAAAAACATGAAATCAACATGAATGATATTGTCAGAAATATGCATAGATTGTGTTAGTCGTGTCCCAACAAAGTATAAATCGGGCTTCGACTATTGAACGAGGCGGTTCAAGATCCTTTTCTTGAAGAGTGTTTCCTTGCAATCTTTGCATTAGGGAAAGAAAAGTGTCATCCAGAATCTGAAAAAAATAATAATTAACTTCTATATACATGGTTTAGTGTTCAAATAATTATGACTTACCCCCAAGAGCATACAGAGCCATTATACCACACTCTTGTAATGAGGAACAAAATAAGCACAATGAGAACATTAATAATAAAAAGCAGCAAATGAAGTTTTTTATTATGCGTTTTCTTATAAGTTCTTATGCATGTTGCGATGAATAACCTACTTGTAAAGACTTCATGTAAATTGGAAATTGAATCTGAGTGGTGATGTAAGCGTTTGCATTATTTCTTGAAGCTCCACCTCCCCATCAGATTCTTTTGTTTCATCAAGAATCTTCTTTTGTCGAGTATTCTTATTATCATGCAACTGTGAATTATTTACATTTTCAAATAAAAAAAGAATGATTTTAAATGATATGATCATACTTGTTATTTTGAGGGTCATTTTGTCAAATTTCTCTTTTTTTTATTGGTCATAGTTAATATGTCGAACTTAATATAAGTGGGGGGCATTTGGGTAGAGATTGATCAACAGATCTAAGTTGATACCACTGTATTAATAAAACATCATACAAAGTATTGTTCACAAACACAAATTCTTCCAAAGATGGATTATAATATGGATAATACAAAGGTATTCAAATGCACAATAGATTGATTGATCACAAACCCATATTATCATCTATCACGTTGTAGAAATAAATCAATATAAATTATATGATAAAACTTGTTTTGTTCATAATTAGCAGATGAAATTGAAAAGAAGTTCACATCAGCCAGACAGACAAGAAACATAAGATCTTGAACTGTCTCCACTCCACAGAAAAGATAACATAGACAGAAGAAGAATTCTAACAGGAAAAATAACAATTTCTTCTACCTTAACGGTAAGACTTCTGGAATCTAGAACGAGCACCGCGACCACCAAACTTCTTGGGCTCGCAACGCCTAGGATCAGCTACAAGTAGAGTCCGATCGTACCTCATAAGGATATCCTTGATCTCCTTCTTGGACTGCTCATCAACGAACTTTTGATAGAAGGCGACAAGAGCTTTAGCAATACTCTGTCTGATAGCATATATCTGGGAGGTATGACCGCCTCCCTTCACGCGGATACGCATGTCCACGCCAGCGAATCGGTGACGACCTAGGAGGAGGACAGGTTCGTATGCCTTGTAACGAAGGATCTCCGGCTCGATCAGTTCGATCGGGGAACCATTGATCTTGATCAATCCACGGCCGCGCTTGCAGTGGGTAACGGCTACCGCCGTCTTTTTGCGACCAAAACACTGCACAGATTCAACCAATGGAGCCGCCGCCGTCGCCATCTTTTGAATCTTCTTTCGTTCTCTTCTCTTCAAATTCAAACAAGCCCTGTTGTTTTCCTTCTCTCACGATCTCCTCCGCAAAAAAGCCCTGCCATTTCTATTAGGAGAGAATTTTATATAAAATAGTAATTAGGGTTTTGATGGGCTTCATGATGTGGCCCATACGCTCAAATGAGATATATACTATTTACTTTTATTACATATTAAATAAAAAAAAGTTCATTTTCATTTATTCTATTTAAAAATTTACAAATCAGATGTTTTTAAATTATATAGAATGATGTATGTTTGATGGCGCAAATGTGTTTCATTTTTTTTAGTTTTTAAGATATGTATATGTATGTTGATTTGAATTTTTTATATTAATTTTTTTAATATAAATAGTACACAATAAGATTATACTTTTTTTAAAACTAATAAAAATATAACTTAATAATGAATTTAACATAAAAACAAATTAATGATAAACATAGAGAATATCAATATCCATTTTACCTAACTTGAGAAATCGTATTTTATATTATCAGTTTAAGCTACATTTAGTCTAAAAATTAAATTGAAACATACAATAGGACATAATTAATAATATTAGTTTAACTAAAATATTAAAGATACATTGGAATTTTTTTATTTTAATTGAATAAATAAATAATGAGGTTTAAATGAGAATTAAAAGTCTAACTGTTTTCTCAAATTATATTATGTTTATAAGTTTGATTCATATTTTTTATAAAACACATAAAACAAAAATCATAATATAAAAACTAAAACAAATATCATCATCTAATTATATTAATCAATCCATATAACTGTTATAAAGAAATACTCTATATTAAATGATTCAAAATCTTTGTTTAAATCTTTTATGAAATATATTCTGACCCAATAATGTTTTTTAATTTATAGTGACATAAATTACACATAATTAACTTCCCAAAAACAATTGTTTAGTATCATTAACTTCCCAAAAATAATTAACATAATTAATATCATAATCATAAATCCAACAATTTAAATTACATAACTACTATGATTTATCTAATGTATTTCGAAAAAGTTTAAACCAACCAAAATTAACACATTATACGAGAACAAAAATAAAGACAAAACAGTTCAATTATAAAAAAAAAATTGATTTAATGGGGCACTCTAGTCAATACATTAACAAACATTAAATAGCAGTCCCTTCATTCAAGCCCACTCAAGATTCATTACAAAACACCCTAGATTAAACAATAGAAGATTTAGTTCATACTCTATCTATAACTAAGTGTTGACTAAACTTTTGGAAGAAGACTAAAATAGATTCTAAGACATATCATTTCTTACCCAACCTTCAAGCCAATAAATTGAGTTAAGGTGTGACTATGATTACCAGTATCAACAAAATCTTAGATATATGAGATTAATTAATATATTCATGCAACCTTTCAATGTTTTTTTCTTTTGGCTAGGGTTTATATTTTATTTTGTTGTCCGCAATGTTTGACTAACTATCATCATAATGGTGTATTAATATTTGGATATAAACACATTTAGTCATGATCATCACTAAAATAGATAAAAACTAAATTTGGACCACCAAGAAATAATTAAATTGATTATTGTTAAGAAAAACTAACCGAATAAAAGAAAAAACAAAAGAAAGAACATACAAAAATTTTAAAACGGAGTTTAACCAAATGTTGTCAACTCTCTAAGAACTAATGATATCAATTAATAAGAAATAAGATATACAAATATTGAGTGCATTAAATCAAAAGGATAAGAGGTTTTTTTATAGAATAAGAAACTTCTCATACTCTCATCATCTTTCGATGTGGAATTCTAATTGTGAGGAGAATTTTTTTTATATACTAAAAAACTTCGCCACTCCCATCATTATCTGACGTGAGATTCAAATTGTACCAAAAAACAACAAATTTCTACCTTGACATAATATCCAATACAAATCTTCATCATTAAAAAATATTTCTTAAGTGCTTTCAATTGACGCTCTTTAGTGTCGACTTAAGTAGTAAATCCCATAAAGAGAGTCTTATTTGCTCATGGATCTAACTTTGATTCAAACACATTATAATATGTTGTAAAATCAAAAATATGTAAAGAATCATAATTAGTTGCAGGTTTTCCAGACCATACCTCTAATGGAGTCTTGCCACCAATTGTAGATGATGGTAGGCGATTTACCAAATGTTGAACGTATGCCATAACTTCTGCCCAAAATTTCCTGTCTAACCCAACATTATAGAATATACAACGAACTTTCTCCACCAATATCTTTTTCATACGTTCTGATAGGTGTTTTTTTTAACTATGAAGTGTCGAACTATATCACACTCTTGACATAACTTCTGAAATAGATCATTTTTATATTCTCCACCATTATCAGCTCGAAATTTTTTTATCTTTCTTCTTGTGTAGTTTTCAACTTGAGTTTTCTATATAAAGAAGATCTCAAATAGTTCATCTTTTTCTTCATAGTAAACACCCATACTCTTCTAGACAAATCATTAAAAAGTAATGAAATAATGTCTACTTCAAAGAGATGAGGTTTTTGGTAAATCCCTAGACATTTGAGTGCACGTAGTCCAAACTATCCTTGTTGTTATACTGAGACTACAATGCAATGGAAATCAATATTGGTGGAGAAATTTATCGTAGTAAAGTCGAAACAGAAAACTATGTTACTAAATGGAGAAACTCAAAAGCAAACTTGCATTGTAAATTTTGTCGAGAAATTAAACATCTGCAAGAGGGTTACTTCAAATTATTAGGATATCCTGAATGGTAGAAGAGAAATAAAAAAAAGGTATGAAAATGACGAATCAAATTAATATGGTGTCCATACCATGTAATTACTGTGGGTGATGATGAGAAAAATAACTTCTCTCATGTAATATTCTGAATCATCAATTAGCAGAAATGATAAAGGTCAATTTTATTCTAACATTTATTGTAAAATCTATAATTATTTTAAATTAAATAAATACAATATTTTAAACTCAAAGAACAATTATGGATTATTGACATGGTGCTATCTATCAATCATGTATATTTTGAATAATATAATATGTTTGAGATTAAAATATTAATTGAATCAATTTGTATATTTCTTCCCAACAAAACAAAAGTTTATGTCAATTTCATAGGTAAAATAAAATTGAGAAATAAACTTACTTTTAAAAATGTTTATTTTGTTATTCCAGAATTTGAATATAATCTTATTTCTGTTTCAAAACTTTTAAAATAAAACAAATAAAATATTTTATTGATTCTTCACATTGTAAAATGTAAGACCATGATATTGGTGATATATTAACTGTTGGTTTCATATCGAATTCAATATATGTCTTAGATACTAAAAATTAATTTTTATTTAATAAGACTGATATTGACTTGAATAAGATGAATCTTATTCATGTTTCAATTTGAAAAAGTGTTGTTGAAAATGATCTTTTGAATGTTAGATTTGGGCATCCTTTCGATGGTGTATTAAAACATATTTATCCTAAATATAATTAAAAAAATAAACTTTATGAAGTATGTAACAAATCTAAAATGAATAGACTTTAATTTCTAATTAGTGAAACTAATAGCTTAAAATGTTTTGAATCTATTCATATTGATGTTTGGGTCCATATAGAAAAAAGTCTTTTATTAATTGTCCTTTTATTCTTAATATAATTTATAATTTTAATAAATGCACTTGGACGTTTCTAATTAAAAACAATTTTTTTTTTATAAATTTATTGTGTTTTCTAAAATGGTTAAAATTCAATATGATACTAATATCAAAATAATTCGAACATAGATGGTACAAAATTTGTTAATTTCAAGTCTAACAAATTTTTTAAATCATTTTTTTACATCAAACAACATGTGTTTATATTACACAACAAAATAGAATTGTTGAAAGAAAATATAAATATTTGCTACAAATTGCAAGCTCTTTTATGTTTAATTTTTTTATTAATAAATTTTGGACTTTTCAATTCTTATAACTATATATCTTAGTAATAAATTATTATCAAAAATATAAGTTGAAAAGTCATAAAAAAAAAATTTAAGAAATCAAAACCAAATTTAGAAAAATAGAGACAATTGGATATATATATATATATATATATATATATATATATATATATATATATATATATATATATATATATATATATATATATATATATATATATATATATATATATATATATATATATATATTCATGGTTAAAATATAAGGGTGGAGGTTTATAATAAGTTTTTTCAACTTTTATTAGGTAATTTATCTTTCTTAATTATTTTCTTTCTGCTAATATATAAATATTTCTCTATCTTAATTAACTTTTTTTTTTCCTCTCCTTTATCATATATTTAAATAATTAATAATATAAAAGTATAATATCTATAACTTTTTATATAAATATATATTAATTTATTTAATTAATAAATTAAATATATAATAATCTTGACAAATTCAAGAATCAATAAATTTTATAAATAAAAATTTAATTATATTATATAAAAATAATAATGTTTATTAAATAATTTTAAAATATAAATACATATATTCAAATCTCTAATGATGCTTAAAATATTAGGTGGAGATGTATAACACGCTTTTCTATCCATATTATCAGGTAATTTTTCTTCTTAATTTATTTATCTTAATTATTTTATCTCTGACTTCTATATATATATTAGGGGAGTTTAATTAATTAATAAATTAAATATATAATAATTTTAATAATACAATAATTAATAAATTTTATAAATTTAAATTTAATTATACTATATAAATTTAATAATATTTGTTATATATTTTAAAAATATAAATACATATATTTAAAACCTTTTTATTTCTTCTCTTTTTTAATTCTCTAACTTATAAATTAAATATATAATAACATTAGCAATGCAAAAATTAATAAATTTTATAAATAAAATTTTAATTATATTATATTACAATAATAAATATTTATCATATATCTTCAAATTCATTTTTACATTTAATTCTCTAACTAATAAATTAAATATATAATAATCGTAAAAATTAATAAATTTTATAAATATAATTTTAATTATATTAAATTAAAATAATAAATATTTATCATATATTTTAAAAATACAAATAAATAAATTTAAATAATTAATAATATAAAAGTTATAAAAGAATTAATAAATTTTAAGAAAGAAAATGAATTTAATTATATTAAAATAATAAGTGTTTTGCTTTTATATATATATATATATATATATATATATATATATATATATATATATATATATATATATTAGATAAAATTAGACCGCTTCATATAAACATAACTTAAATAAATCTTCCATGCAGAAACAAGGAACCGGACCGGACAAACAAAAGAACCGGCTAAAGAAAACTAGCCGGTCAAGTCATTAAACCGACCAGGAACACTTGGAATATAACCGCACAAAGAAAGGATCGGCCAAAGTTTAAAATCGAAAACATCAGACAGCCGACCGGCCACAAGGCAAAGGAATAACCGGAAGAAGTCCGGTTATATCACTCATACCGGAAGCCATCCGGTTAAGTCGAATGACCGACCAGTACAAGAAGACAATTCGGGTATCTGTTGAGAATGATACCAAAGGAACAGACTGAACACTTCCATATCCATACAAGTCTGAGGAAAGTCTGCAGAATGCAGAAGACAGTCCTACAGGATCTTCCCACTTCGGGATAAGTCAGAAAGGAGATCTTCCAAGTACAGACAACTATTTAACAGACAGTGTCTACATTGAGTAAAAGACAAACCTAGCAGGTTTGTCTTACACACCGGAAGAACAGACTGCCAGGTCTGAGATTGAACGACAGGTCTAAGGTTGACTGTCAGGTCTGAAAAGATGACCGCAGGCTCTGAATCACTGAATCACTGAACATCTGCACCCTTGCTCAGCCAATCAGATTCAAGGAAGTGAAATATGACCGTTGACATATTTCACCTATAAAAGGGGCAGTTGAAAAAGAGTAAATGCGGGACAAGTGAAATACAGTGAGACAAGTGAGAAATTCTAAGAGCATTTACTCTACAAGTGATAAGACTGTGTTGTTCTAAGAAAGCCTAAGTGCAAAAGTTAAAGTGAGTGTTTTACAATTTCGGTGTAAATTGTAAGGGTGTCATCGAGCAGGAAATAAGTTTCGATCGGATTGTACTTGCATTCCTTAGTGAATATCCTTCTCGCGGTTTCGAGAGGAAGGGGTGACGTAGGAGCTTTATCTCCGAACATCCATAAAATCTGTTTTGTCATTTACTTTCTGCCAGTTCCATTATCTAACCGATTCTTACCACTATAACCGACTTAACTCTATCCAAGCCGAATCACCAGGTTACCGAAACCGACCCATCAATTTCTAAATCCTCATCATCCGAAACCGGTTCTGCCTATTATACAAGTGTGCCGCTTCAACCTGAAAGCAAACCTCTTCCGCGCTTGAACCTAGTTCAAGGGTTTGTGACAGGTTGTGTAGTATTGAAACCCCGGTGTTAATCTCTAACCGGATTAACCACCACCCTTCGAGTGAGAACCGCTAACCGGTTCAACCCCCGGTCCTCCAGCGGCTACCTAGATCCTAACAATATATATATATATATATATTAATAAATGGTTTAATTAATTAATAAATTTAATATATTATAACCTTAATGTAAGAATCAATTCTTTTTATAAATAAATATTTAATTATATTATATATTTTTTTCTCTATTTACAATATAATAATGTTTAAATTTAAATTACTGAACATTTGGTTAATTTGCATATTATTATTAATGATTTTTTTAAATTTAATACTAGGTTTAGTTATAATTATTTTTATTATATTTGTTTTTGTATGTGTACGAAAATTTTATATAATATATAGTTATTCAAAACAAAACTTATAAACTATATATTTATACACAAAATTATAAAATTATTTCAACAATATTAAGTGGTCGAGTGGTTAAAGTGTTAACATTTCATACTTAAGATAAAAGTTCGAATCTCTCTAAAAGTAAATACTTAAGGGTTCCTCCACGCAGAGTGATTTAGAGCCTAAGGCCGATTCTTCACAAGTCGTCACAAACTCTTAAACGAAGTCAAGTGCGGAACTGTTTGTTTAGACTTGAAGAGACATATAAAGAGTAAGATAATGCTGAATAGAAAGAACACACGACACAAGAATTTTTATGGATGTTCGGAGTAAAAATCTCATACGTCACCCCTTCTTCTCAACCTTGAGAAGGATATTCACTAAATATTTGGTTTGAGTACAACGCTTACACAAACCCAATCGGACAACCATGACTTAGACACTTCATGTTTCTGAACTCCTAGCTCACACAACACTATATTGAACATAAACAGATTCTATCAACTTACAATACTGAACACTCACGTAGAAAGAATAGTATGTAATACAACTTTACAATCTAGAAGACTTGTAAATCTTAAAACTTGAGAGCTTGATTACAGAAAAGCTTAAGACTCGTGAATGCAGTGAGAAATCGAGAGCTCAAAGAGATAACAAAGTTCGGCAAAAAGGTCAGTGCAAATTATCCTCCAATTTCTCCTTAAATAAAAAAGGCAATGAATACATTTGATTTAGAGGACACCTGTCCTATTTCGGTTGGGTGATTGCCAGAATAGTACATCCGAGAATATGCACTTTTGGTCGTGGATGTATTGGATGGAGATAGTGCGCCGAATATCATTAATGGGATCGTGGTGTACTAGGAACGTACATCACATGGAATTGGAATTACTTTGGTACGTGGCAGTCTTCTATAGGATTAGCTCAACTGCGGTATCAGACTGCCAATAACGGATACTTGATCAACTACCGAATTTGATCAAGTACCGGAAACGCTTCATAAAGCCGAATTCCTGTAAAAACCAGAAGTGTCTTGATATAATACTGAACTGGTAAAATACCAGAACACTTGAATAAAACCGAAGTTAACATATAATTGGATGCGCATCTAGAATACTGAAATCATATAAAACTAGAAGCGCTCCTTATATAAAATACCGAAGTTGATCTAATACCGAATTTGATCAACTACTAGATATAAAACCGAGCGCGCTTCTTCAAAATACTGAACTTGATTTAAATCGGAAACACCTCTCAAAAAACGATCTAGACATAATACCGGACGCGCTTATATAAAATACCGAACTCGATATAAAACCGGAAGCGCTCCTCCAAAACCGATCTCGATAAAATACCGGAGGCGCTTCATATAAAATACCGAAGTTGATCAAATACAAAATTTGATCAACTACCGAATAGAAAACCGAACGTGCCTCTTCACAGCTGAACATAAAACCGAGCACACCTCTACAAAGCTGAAGCCGAACTACAAAATTGGATGTGCATCTTCAGAAAACTGAAGTTGATCAAATACCGAATTTGATCAACTATTGGTCGGTTTCCATTTCGATTTTCTTCACTTTGATCCTACATATGATCAATAACACAGCTCAGTCTTATTGAAACATTAAAATTAATCAAAAACTTTAATTAATCAAAAACTTTAACTTAACAAATTTTCCCTTTTTGATTATTTAAACTAAATTATCAAAATCTGATAATTTTATAACATTGATTAATTATCCGATGTTATTTAACAACTTTAATCTTACAATTTCTCCCTCTTTGGTTGTTTAGATTAAATTATCAAAGCTAGTGATGTATGTCTAGTAATTTCTCTCTTTTTGATTATTTTATCCTAAAATTATCAAAACCAACAATTGATTATATCTTAAACATGCATTAGTCAATTTTCCCTATTTGAAAACCAAGTCAAGAAATGCAATTAATCAATAGCGAAAATTCAACAAAAGTATTTCTAAGAGTTCATAGTAAAAGGACAATAAATAAAGAAGTTCTTTCTTCGATGTCCTCCATTATTTTGGTCACAAGATTTCCACTAGTGCGACCACCAGAACTCCTCCACGACCTCTTCCTCTTGGAGCTCGAGAGCCACCGCCTCGGGGAGCAGGAGGATCAAGTGAAGGATACCTAAAATCTCCTTGAGATGTCATGCGTCTGGAATGACATCTACGAGGGATAAGATTTTCCTGTTTCTCCATCTCTTGCAAGGTCATATTTTCGAAGTCATCAGTATCGATATATTGTTTAGCAGCCTCAACAACTGCATTTGATTCGTCTTGGAATCAGCGTGCAATTACGTCAGCTTCTTTCATTCATTCCGCATCGGCAACATTCAAGGATTTAGCTATCTCCATCATTTGGGACGCAAGAATATCAATTGAAGACTTAGTCTCGTCATGAAGTTTGAAAGTCTTATTGAAGAAGGGTTCCATCTTGTTTAACTGTTTTTTCATCCTATAAAGCTTTTGAGTATTGCCCAAAACGTTTCCGTTTGTATACTTATGAGCCATAACTAGCTCATTATGCGTATTTGAGGAGGATACTTGCAAGTTCTCTATTCGATCCAACCTTGAACTGAAGGATTGGAAAACTTCTTGCCATGGAGCCATAACCTCCATGGCAATTTGGCGAATGTCCACTGCTTTAGGAGACACCTCCTCGGAGAGAGAAGAAGAAGAAAGATGGAAGTCAACAGGGACAACCCGAATAAGAGTAGAACGAGAGCTAACCTGAATGGATGATTCTAGTTGTGCATTCTGTTGTGGAGGTTCAAGTACAAAGATTATAACTTTATGACCGACCGATTCTTCAAGAATCTCATTGTTGATTTTACGGATACACTCCGAAACTTCCTTAGATAAGATAGAATCACCCGAAAGAGAGTGAGTAGGGGTCGACTTTTTGAATTTCCGAGCTACAGCCTCCTTCTCGTTAGCCGCCTGCTTTGAATAAAATGATTCACTACCGATCGGTGGGGTGTTGTCAACATAGGAGAAGAGGAGGGAACCTTGTCAACTATGGATAATGGTTTCGAACATGCTTGATCTTCCTCATCTTCTTTCTCACTTCTTTCAGACTCAAAAAGGGTAACACCCGTTTAGACTTTCTCACCAGATGAAGGCTTCTCTACCTGCAAACTGTCTGAATACTCTCCATGTCTTCCTTAGGAATATGATACTTCTATTTAATGCATGCCCCCTTCACATCATAAATATGAAATATTTCATAACGTCGTTCTTCTATAGAAGTCATCTCCTGCTCAACTAGATATTTCTTATATTTTTCTTCTTCTCCTTCGAACATATGCTCAGTTTTATAGATAAAGAGGACCTTGCCTCGAGGAGGAAGAAAATCTTCAATGAAGTCCATATGTTCGCCCTCATCATAATAATTCAGATCAGTTTGACGAGAAGGGACTCTATATTCATCTAAGCTAGAAGATTCAGCACCATCCACATATTTAAGACAAGTGGAATAATATTCCTCCATTATTCAGTTGAGATGGTTAATTACCTACGCATCCATTTTTGCATTATCAACAAATGGATTGTAGTTCCTTCTACAACTTTTAAAGAAGGGAAACAGAGTACGACCTTTCGCAAAGGATTCCACAAATTTACTTCTTTTGAGGGCTTCAGATACATCTTTAGTTTTGGTTAAGGAAAATATTATCTTTCCACTCTCAGCAGTTTATACCATTTCTCATCCACTACAACGTTTAGGAGTACTACACTGAAGCTTGTGCATAGTCTTGTGCTGAACTAAATATTGAATAGATCGATTTTGAGCTTGGCAGTAGCTTCAACCTCTTTGATTATCAAATCTATAGAGGTTTGAGCTTCAGGAGTGACGTCAAGATGGATGTCGGGTGATGGTTCAGAAACACCCTTCCCAGCCCATATAACATCCTCTGGCTCGTCTCATCTGTGCAAAGGAAGAAAATCCTTTTGGGATTGATTTTGTTGGAACAACATTCGTAACATCTTCCACTTATACGTTGAAAGAAGCCGAAGAGTGCAACACCTCTTGCTGAGTAGAAGGCATAAGAACTGATTCTTGATCAATGGCTACATCAACCACCTTATTAGCATCCTTCCCCGTTGATGAAACCGCAACCGGAGTTAGAACCTCCTACTGGATAATTGGAACAATATCAGGTTGACTTGCTGCTGCATCCTCTTTCTGACATGAAGAGTCATGGAAAGATTGTTCTTGTTGAGACGCCTGAAAAGCCTCTTGATTTACATTCGTTCTCGTTAATCATGGGTAAGTTGGTAAGATAGATTTTATTATTTGGTTTGGTTATTGTTGAATTTGGATGATTGTTGTACAGGAAGGAAGATAGTTGTTGAGAGTAATATTGGAGGAATAAAGGAGACTCAAAAGATGATTGATTTTGCTGCAAAACATGGTATAACTGCATATATTGAGGTTGTATTGATCGATGATGTGAACATTATGATGGAGCGATTGATGAAGGTGGATGTGAGATACCGTTTTGTAATTGATCTGAAAAAACAAGTCCTAATTGTTCTTCATTGATTTAAGAATGATGGGGAATTAGTTAATAAATGTGTATATTGATGTGTTCTTATTATGTATGTTGTTTATGTATGTTCTTATTATGTGTATTGTTGGTAGTTTGGATTTGTTCAACTTTTGGGTAGGGCAAGACAACTTACAATGTAGTAATTAATTAAAGCATGTATTATAATAATATCCCAAAGTTGTTCATTTTTTGATAAGGTATACTAATGATAAGGTATACTACCAATACAATAACACATTTTTGTCTAACAATTGAAATTAATCAAATAGAAGAACGTATATTTGTATATATAAATCTGCAACTTTTATGTGTAATGGATGAATCTGATCACAAATACATAGTTACATATATCAATCAATGAATCAATCAGCATAGACACTTTGCCCAACGGAACCATGGAGCTATTCTTCCTAGTAGTCCATATTAAAGTTCAAATTCATCTCTTCTTCTGATGAGTTTTCTTATTGATCATGATGACGATCATCATCATATTCATAATCAGCAGCACTACCCCATGAATACACTCCTCTTTCTTCCCTACTTCCCGGGACTGTATTGTCTAGAACCAATGCTACCATCAAAGTTACCGCCATATTCATCAATAGAATCCCATTCATTGCAAAGTCAACACGCCCATGACTCGAGCATTTTTTTAAATTCATCATTTGGATCATTGTTTTTAGGCAATTCTGAGTCGGTTTTACAAAGAACTATCATATTTATTTTTGTTTTGCCAATGTAATAAACAAGAATGAGCATTATATTAGACCATGTTTTTTATTAGGTATCAAGGGTGTAGAAATGGGGTGTTTACAAAATACCCCTCTTGGACAAAATTTGGAGAAAATATTGTCGTTTTTATAAAATGTGTCTCAAAATCTGAACAATAAGCATCACATTTCTCAATCCGAACTGAATAAAAGAAAGAGAAAAGAAAGATACAACCTAATAATGTATGTCCTTCATTAATTTTCTCGATTAACCTTTACACATTCGAAGAAACCTAAGGCATAAACCGTACAATGATCCTTGTGGTGTACCTATAAGAGAAAACTAGATGTTAGAACAAATTTGTGTACAACAACTTGCATATAAAAAATGAATCAAGAAAGAAAAACATCATGTCATGATCTGATCTAACAATAGATAGTCATGAGCTGTCTTTCCATAACCAATCTCGTATGAATTCTCACCATGTGAATTTCACGATTAGTAACCTATAAAACAAAGCGAAATATAGTGACAAGACCCATAGCCCGTTAGTTCAACAATTAACTAACCAACCTTTGTCGTATTTCCTCATCAAGAAAACCTACGACTAGGAAAATCGTTTTCAAAGCATACAATTCTACAACCTAGTCGCATCTTGCAACCTTCTGGATCCACACAACTTTTGAAGTGGAATACCCTTTCCGGAGGTACCCCTCAACAAAGCTAGATAAACCTTTGCCTTCAAAGGACTGCAACCATTGAGGCTGAACATAGCCTCGAATGACAAAATAGCACGCCACAATCTGTGGAGGATTGTCATGGCCTCCAACATTCAAGAAAAAAATTCCTTTCGCGTAAACACCTTAGCAATGGTATTCACGACGATCATGGATAAACAATCACCTCCCGATTAAGGAAAAACTAAATCAATGATGTCACATCTACTCATAGATGAATTAAATATAAATGGAGGCCGAATAGATGCATTTTCTGCAAGACTTTTTCACATTCTACTGATAAGTGTCCTAAACTAACTGAGAACAAATCTTGAATGTCGATGTCGATGTTAACAAAGTAAAGAAGAACGATGATAATTCTATGGTTGGTGAAAATAGCAGGGACCTCATAGAAGGAATGATTACTTCTAAAATTTGATGTACATTTCAAAGAGGTGAAGTAGGATAGTGGAAAGCACACATTGTTGGTCAGGACTTCAAGGATAATTCAAACAATGATAATATGGTGGACAGTAATAGAACTATTGTTGATCCCAAAAATGAAAGCATTTTAATACTTATTTTGGAAATGGTGGAATTAATGGTACATGTTCTAGAAATGATGCAATGTATGATATTTGTTATGGAAAAGATAGACTTAACCTAAATAGATCTGGTAAAATTGGGACTGATGATGAATTGTTGGGCTTTAGTTTTGAAGATGATGGGATTGAAAATATATTTTCTAATGGTTTAGGATGCTATGTGGTTGATGGAACTCCTGGTAATGACTCACGATTTGCTAGAATGATAAAACCGGGGATTATTGAGAATAAACAGATGCAAAAGATAGTGTTAATTGTAAGCAACAGTCTAAAGCTACGGATGGTGAGGCAAATGGTATTGATTACAAGCATAAGGGTAAATCTATGAACATTAGTTTAAATAGTAACAATGATAAGTCTAAGAATAATTATGATGAACATTTTGATGAAGATGTAACCAACCAAATCACTTATGATGGTTACATAAGCTCGTATAAGAATAGAAGCACAATATTGTTAAAAGATGAAGGTGGAGGCAGTTATGTTGAGATGAAGTCGGTACAAGAATAGAAAAGGCACTCTAAGAAAAAAACATAAGTACAAAAGTGAGAAGGTGGGGCGGGAATCCAATACCTACTATCATTCATCAATATTGTGATTTAGAATATTAAGGCTTTTCGTGATCCTCTAAGTGCGATGAGGTCAAGAGGGTCATCGACAATTAGAAGGTTACTATTCTTTGTATTTTGTAAACTAAAGTCAAACTTAAGAACGTTGATAGGATTGGGTCACTCTGTTTCATTAATAATTGGAAGTTTATTCAGGATCGAACTCAAGGTTAGGGAGAATTTAGGTTAGATGAGACTCTAAGGCGGTAGAAGTTAAGAAAATTCATGTTATTGTGGAAATTAATTGTAGGAAAAAATCACTCTATTTAAATTTTATTGTTGTTTATGGAGACAATTCGAATAGTGGAAGGAAGCACTTAAGGAATTGGGTGGATGATTGCAAACTACAGGATGTAATGGGGGATTTTAATGCTACCTATTAGTATATTGTATATATCTTGTTACCTTGTTTAGATTCCTAGATTAGTGGGTTACCTTGTTTAGATTCCTAGATTAGTGGTTTACCTTATTAAGAGTCTTTTGACTAGTATATATTGTAACATTGTTTATCAATAATAACCATGGGATTAATCTCTATCATGGTATCAGAGTAAAGATCCTCTCAAGATCATCAATCGAATTTTTTTTCTCTTCCTCCCACCTTGCTGCCTCACGCACAAACTTCTAATGTCTGTCCCACCTACTAATTCAGACTCCTCCTCCAATCAAAGTCAGACGCCCACCACCATGTCTGTTTCTCAATACCACTCTGCTTTCTCTGTTAACAATCTCCGCTCCATAATTCCTATCACCCTAGAGATGGGTAGCGAGGAATATCTCTCTTGGGCAGACCTTCTCGAAAACCACTGCTTGATTCACAATGTTTACGAACATCTCAAACCAAAAACTCCCAACGCCTCCGAAACACCTTCAACATCTTCCGAGACCGACTCTCTTCTGTGGAAACGCCTTGACGCCCTTGTCAAGCAATGGATATTTGGAACAATATCCAAGGATCTACTAAACACGATCCAAAAACCTGGTATGACGGCTGCTCAGGCTTGGGAACGTTTAGCGAATATATTTCAAGATAACACAGGTTCTCGCGCTATGTATCTTGAAAATAGGTTTTCTCAAATTCGTCTCAATGATTTCCCAAACATGAGTGCTTATTGCACTGAATTGAAGATGATTGCGGATCAACTTGCTAATGTTGATTGCCCCGTTTCTGAAAATCGACTGGTGTTGCGTCTACTTGGGGGTTTGAATGAAAACTACGAAACAATCGCCACCATAATAGGTCAAAAGAAGCCTCTCCCATCTTTCTACGATGCTAGATCTGATTTGCTCCTTGTTGAAACAAGGAAGGATGAATTCGTCCACACAAACACCTCTTTTATTGCCTCGGACGATCGTAGCCAAGGCCGCGGAAACAACTCTAGCCAATCAGCCCGTGCTACCGGCCAGCAGCAGCAGCAGGGCACCTCTAGCGCGCAGGAACAGGCCGGCCAGGGCCGAGGACGCAGCCAGCGCGGCAGAGGACGCGGTCGCAACACCAGCCGCACATACCACCAGCAGCAGCAATTCTGGGCACCTCCTGGCCAACAGCAATGGGCACAGTGGGCGCCTGCGGGCTGGACAGCACCCCCTTGTCCCTACCCGACACAACAGATCTGGCCGCAGCAGCAAAGCGCCCCCTGGCACGCATCTGGTCAACAGCAACAAGGCGCCTCCTGGCGCGGTTCTGGCTATCAGCAGCAACACACTCGGACAGCAGGAGCAGGCGTACTCGGTTCTCGGCCACAGCAGGCCTACATGGCTGAGACGAGCCAGCAGCAGCCCCAAAGTTACGTTGCAACCGATATCAATCAGGCGATGCACACTTTATCCCTTACTCCGCCTGACGATACTTGGTACATGGATTCGGGAGCAACTTCACACATGACACCCAACTCAGGTAGTCTCTCGCCTTATTCTAATTTAAATTGTGTTAAAAATATCATTGTTGGGAGTGGACAGGAAATCCCGATTCGCGGTATTGGTAAAACTAACTTAAAACCACCCTTACCACCCTTACTTCTGAACAATGTTCTACATGCTCCCAAACTCATTAAAAATCTTATATCTATTCGTCGGTTTACTCGTGATAACAACGTCTCTGTAGAATTTGACTCACTTGGTTTTTCTGTAAAGGATTTCCAGACGGGGAAGGTTATCATGAGGAACAATAGCTCGGGGGATCTCTACCCACTCTCTCTGTCGAGCCAAAGCCAAAAACCCCCAACTAATTCTTCGTTTACTGCAATTTCGTCAAATTTATGGCATAATAGATTAGGACACCCCGGTGTCGATATTTTGCATTCTCTCAATAAATCAAATTCTATTTCTTGTAAGCCCGTTTTAGGGTCTAAACTCTGTGAGTCTTGCATCTTTGGTAAACAAGTTAAGTTACCATTTACCAATTCTGTCTCTTATACTACTTCCCCATTCGATATTATTCATAGTGATTTGTGGACGTCGCCTGTGCTAAGTACAAATGGACATAAATACTATATTCTGTTTCTTGATGATTACACAAATTTCCTTTGGACTTTTCCAATTGGAAACAAATCCCAAGTATTCTCCGTCTTCTCTACACTTCAAAATCAAATTCAAACACAATTTCAAAAGCCCATTAAAACAATCCAATGTGACAACGGAACTGAATATAACAACAGTCAATTTCGTACATTTTGTGACAAAAATGGTCTACAATTTCGCCTCTCTTGCCCCTATACTTCTCCTCAAAATGGTAAAGCAGAAAGAAAAATACGCACCATAAATAACATGATTCGAACATTGCTTACTCATGCTTCTCTCCCGTTAAATTTTTGGCATCACGCCCTCGAAATGACCACTTATCTCCTAAATATTCTTCCAAATAAACAAATTCGAAATTTCTCACCCACTCAACTTCTATATAACCGAACTCCTTCTTACTCTCACCTAAAAATTTTCGGTTGTCTTTGCTATCCTCTTCTTCCTCCAACCACTATTCACAAACTTCATAAACGCTCTACCCCTTGTGTCTTTTTAGGATACCCCTCTAATCATCGCGGCTACAAATGCTACGACCCAGCCTCAAAAAGATTTATCATCTCTCGTCACGTCATTTTTGACGAAACAAAATTTCCCTTTTCTCTTGTCCAAAACCCAAACTCAACTCACCCATCTCAATCCGAACCAATAACCATCCCAATACACATCCAAACCCCGCCCATCACCGAGTCCATTTCCCCACCAAACAACACTCCATTACCGAGCCCATTATCAACTCAACACACTCCACCAAACCCACCATCACCCATCACCACTTCACCAGGCCCAAACCCAAACACGACCAGCCCGTCCACAAGACCAAACCGTCCAAATCATTCACCAACCATCATCAATCCAACACGGACAATACGAACCCGCGCAATGGATGGGATTGTCTGTCCAAAACGCATTTTCAATCTAAACACACTCACATCTCCATCGCCTATTCCCAAAAACCCAAAGTTAGCTTTATCAGACCCGAATTGGAAAGCCGCCATGGACGATGAGTTTAACGCTTTAATTAGTAATAAGACTTGGGACTTGGTTCCGCGTCCTCAGGGTGTTAATATTATACGATGCATGTGGATTTTTAAGCATAAAACTAACTCTGACGGCTCTTTTGAGAGGCATAAAGCCCGTCTTGTTGGTGATGGCAGGTCTCAGCAGATTGGAATCAATTGTGAAGAAACCTTTAGTCCTGTTGTCAAACCAGCCACCATACGAACTGTTCTGAGCATTGCTTTATCGAAGTCTTGGTCCATTCACCAAATGGACGTCAAGAATGCATTTTTACATGGTAATCTCAACGAAACAGTTTACATGCATCAGCCTTTCGGTTTTAGAGACAAAATCTTTCCCGACCATGTTTGTTTATTGCGCAAATCTTTATACGGCTTAAAACAAGCTCCTCGTGCTTGGTATCAAAGGTTTGCAGATTTTGTCTCTACAATCGGTTTTACACACAGCACGACTGATCATTCGCTTTTTATCTATCAACATGGGTCCGAAATTGCCTATCTACTCTTGTATGTTGATGACATTATCATTACGGCTTCGTCTGATCAGTTACGTCAGACTCTCATGAAAAGCTTAGGCGCAGAATTTGCTATGAAGGATTTAGGTAAATTAAGCTATTTCTTGGGAGTTGCTGTATCGTATACTAAGGATGGACTTTGTCTTAGTCAGAAGAAATATGCTGAAGAAATTATTGATCGTGCTGGAATGTCTACTTGCAAATCAACACAAACGCCGGTCGATACAAATGGCAAACTTGGAAAATCAACTAGTCCACCAGTCTCTGACCCCACTCATTACAGAAGTTTAGCCGGAGCACTACAGTATCTTACTTTCACACGTCCTGATATTTCATATGCAGTCCAGCAAATTTGCCTCCACATGCATGATCCGAAAGAGGCTCACTTGGCTGCCTTACACAGAATCATTCGATACTTACAGGGTACAAAGCACTATGGCCTTCATCTTTACAAATCCTCACTGTCTACACTCGTTTCATATACTGATGCAGACTGGGGAGGATGTCCAGATACCCGTCGCTCTACATCTGGCTATTGCGTCTTCCTAGGCGATAATCTTCTATCTTGGTCGTCAAAACGGCAATCCACACTTTCTCGTTCTAGTGCTGAAGCTGAATATAGAGGAGTTGCCAATGTTGTCTCCGAATCCTGTTGGCTTCGCAATTTATTGTTAGAACTTCGTATCTCATTGGACAAAGCCACACTGGTCTACTGCGACAACATAAGTGCGATTTATCTCTCCCAAAATCCGGTCCAACATCAACGTACCAAACACATCGAAATGGACATACACTTTGTAAGGGAAAAAGTAGATAGAGGTAAAGTTCGCATTCTTCATATGCCTTCTCGTTTTCAAATCGCTGACATATTCACCAAAGGACTTCCGCGCATACTATTTGAAGATTTCAGAGACAGTCTCAGCGTCCGAGAATCTCCCGTTTCGACTGCGGGGGTGTATTAGTATATTGTATATATCTTGTTACCTTGTTTAGATTCCTAGATTAGTGGGTTACCTTGTTTAGATTCCTAGATTAGTGGTTTACCTTATTAAGAGTCTTTTGACTAGTATATATTGTAACATTGTTTATCAATAATAACCATGGGATTAATCTCTATCACTACCAATTTTGTGAATGAAAGATGCCTAGTTACTGAAATCATACAAGGAATGATTTACTTCAACGATTGCATTAGAGAAATTGGTTGCATTGAGCCAAAAAATTCTGGAAACATTTTCACTTGATCCTCCACAAGAAGCAACGAGCAAATGAGGAAAAGTCATATTAATCGAGGACTCATTAATGAAAATAGGCACAACAGTTTCCAAAAAGTAATATTCAAACCTAATCAAGGGATCTCTTATCACTTCTCATTTCTTCATCAAATTATCATTAGGAAGGTGACATAAGAAGATAGTCAAATCTCATTAAGATTGTTACTACTTATGAGATTAAAGAAGAAAGCACGAATCCAAGCATGAGTCCGAATGATTTTAATGCTAATATTTTATAGAAAATTGGGGTATTTTCGAAAAAGGTGTTAGTGAAGGAGGAGTTCTTCTAGAATTAAAGGATGCTCAAACAAAGAAATTCCACTATTCTAAACCTTATACCGAAGAACTTCACACCCGAAAAGATTCATGATTTTCGACCCAATTCTTGCTATAACGTTATTTATAAAATCATTTCTAAACGTTTTAAACTGTTATTCCAAAATTAATTAGTCTTGGGTAGTCATCTTTCATCCCTGGTAGACCTATTTCCCATAATATCTTGCTTATACAAGGATTGTTAAAAGGTTACGGTAAGAAGTCAATTTCACATCGTGTGGCTTTCAAAGTAGATATTTAAAAAGCCTTTGATTCCATTAGATGGAATGTTATTCATGAGTTTTTTGTCACTTTTGTATTTCCTTGTATATTTATTGAGTGGATTATGTATTGTATTTCGACTCCTCACTTTATTGTTAGCGTTAATGACATTCATGATGGGGTGTTCAAGGGATAAAATACGGTCAGACAAGATGATCCTCTTTCTTCCTACTTGTTTGTCTTCATCATGGTGATATTTGAATGCATCATCAAAATTCTTCTAAAGAATCGACCATTTACTCATCATCCTAATTGTAGGGAGGAAAATATTACTCATATTTGTTTTGTGGATGATCTATTTATTATGGCTCATTCTGATGTTAAATTCATCAAAAATATAAATGAAGCATTGACAATCTTTTCTAGTATTACAAGTCTCAATTTAAATCAGTACAAAAGTTTAGCTTGCTATGGAGGTGTGAAGGAAGAAACAAAGTCAACCATTTTCGACATCATGAAGATCAATTAAGGCACCATACATGTCCGTTACCTTGGCATTATGCTCTCGTCGAAGCAACTTAAAACCTCTTATTGCAGACCATTAATTGAAAAGGTAAAGAACTATATTATTGAATGGGCTACAAAGAGACTATCTTATGTAGGTCGTATTGAACTTGCCACAAAGGTGGTTATGAGAACTATTGGATATTTAGCGCAAGAAATGGTTCTTCCAAAGAAAGTCATGAAAGAGCTTGATCAACTTATGAGGAATTTCATTTAGGAGAGTTAAGGGCATGGAGGAAAGAAGGTGAAATTGTTTGATGTTTGTAAACCCAAGAAATAGGGGACATTGGTCTTAAAATTTGTATTGAATAGAACAAAACCCTCACTTATCGACATTTTTCTTAGTGTTAGAGAAAAAAAACAAGATTCATTATGGGTTTGATGGGTGCACTCAATGCTCATAAGGAAGGAGGATAGCATTTGGATGTGCAAAATTAAGATGGAAATGATGTGGTCTCTAAAAAAAAAATTTGAAACTCAAAGATAGTACTAGTAATATGCTCAAGATTCATATTATAAATGGGATTGAAATCATATTTTTGCATGACCCTTGTTTCAAGTATCAACCAATTATTCTTAATAGAGATTTTGCTCTTACTCAAATTAGGAGGAAAAGTCAATTGGTTACTATTCGTCAAGTCAAGAATGGGGAATAGAACGATCTTCTTAGGAGTATTCTAGAAGAAAGGAGGATCCCTAATTTTATATTTTCTTATCATTTTATGATCGTGAGGATTCTTGAGTTTGGGGTGTTGAATTGAATGTAAAGACAGATTTTCCTCGAGGTTAGCATGGCATGTTGTTCGTGCTAGAGGGGAGTTGATACCATTGTCTCATTTGGTGTGGTCTTCAAAAGTCATTTCTAGACACCAATTCATCTTATGGTTATTGTTTCGTGGAAGACTTAATATGTGAGATTGAATCAAGAAGTACATGAATATTCCGGATTTAAGTTTTCTTTTATGTGTGGGAAATTAGGAGAGCATAGATCATATTCTTGGGGTTGCCCATTTGTGTTTTTGTTGTGGATAAGTTTTTCACATCCATGGTTCTTCTTAGTTTTCCAAGAGAATGGATTGATATTAAAGATGTTGCTCTCATCAAGACAAAGGGTAAAGACTTCTTTTCAAATCGAATGTCTTTAAGTGTTTTTGCCAATATTGTTTTATCACATTTGGATGGAACGTAATGCGAAAGCTTTTTCTAGAGTTTGAAATGATATTGAACAAGTTTGAAGGGATGTCACGAGAAAGTCATTAATTTAAATATTTTAAAAATTGTTTAATTTTCATGTAATTGTGGTTGTTGTTTACTTGTTTTATTCCGTTATTCATTGTTGTTTATGTCACTTAAAATTAAGGGAAATATTTGTTTTCCCTTAATTCATTTCATTAACTCAACTTTTTTTTTCTTTGAGATTTTTAATGAAATAATCATAATTGTTTTCCAAAAATAAAAATAAAAATTTAGATAAATATATTTTTTATTATTAGTACATTGTGTGATATATATTTAATTATACGAAAATACATATTTATATTATAAATATTATATATTAAGAAATAAATAAAGAGAGCTAGTATATATATTTTTTTATAATATTTTGTTAAATCTCTCTTTTAAGTGGTTATTATTGTGAGGGTTAGAAGTCATTATCAAGATTGATAAAACTCAATTATTATGTATATAATATGAAAAATTAATCTTAAACATTTTAGAGGTTACAAAAGAAATAAAAAAACATAAATATATATAAAGATGAAAACATTGTTTATAAAAATAATCTACACATGTATATACTATAATGCTATAGAATAAATTGTATATTATTAGAAAACATAATGGTATGAAAATAGTAATTATGGAAAGAAAGCTGAATAGTACAATCATTGAGGCGTGTTATTTAAAATCAATAATTGATATGTTCTTTAATTTAATATAAAACAAATAATCATTTATTATTTCTTTCACTCTATTTAAAAAATAAATAAATCATTTATTTACTTTTATAACATTAAAAAATTAAGATTATTTAAATAATTTCATAAAAAAAAAAAACAAATTATTCCCAACCAATATTATTTATTAAAGTTAATCTATGAATCACCAAACCCAACAAATATTTTTAATAATTAAATATTTGTTTGACTGTTCAAAATTGCTACAATCAAACACGAGTGAATATCATTTGAACTTCTTTGACTTGAATTATTTGAGATTCTTTCTCTTTTTGTTTTTGTTTTATCATTCAAATCTTGTTCATATTAAGTATAGTATAATTATTTTATTTAAATAAATATTTCCGTGTACAAAAAAAACCCTTTAATTATTTTTTTTTTTTCAATTATTATTCCCATATTTTCCTTCTTTGTTTGGCTCAAATTTTTTTTTATTCCAAAATAATCTCGTCTTGCATTATCTCGTCTTGCCAGCGTTTAACTATAACAGCGAGGTACCAACTCAGCGGGTTCCCAACTCAGCATTAGCAGTAAACAGATTTTCGCATCAAAAAGAAAAGTAAGACAGTTTGAACGTTGCTTTGTTTCTGTCTCTCTCTTTCTCTCTCACTTCGTCTTATGCCCTTTTGAGCTGCAAAGAAGGAAGGACTGGGAATAGATCACAATCTTTTACCTATAATCGTTACAGGCATAAACATAACATTAATTGTACGCCATCAAAATTCTAGGGTCAGGGTGAAGGAAGATGTTGCTGGTTGCTAACAGTTTTGAATTATGGCAAAAAGACGCCTTCTTTTCAGCTGCCGAGGAGATTCAACAATCAGCTGACGTGTATGTTTTCTAATTCTTCATTTTTCTTTATGATTTGGGTTTAACCCAGATAGAACTTCTCACTTTTGACATCATTTGATAACCCCAGAATGGAGTCAGCTTACAGAACATGGCAAAGGATGAAGAAGATTGAATATCTATCTGTAGAACATTTGAATACATTTTGCAGAGACCTTCAAACTGCTTTAGGTACAACAAAATGGCAGGTTCGTTTTCTCTCGACAATTGTTTTTTTTTCAGTCTTGCTTAATATTTGTCTAATTAGGGTTTTCTTTACTCTAACAGTTGAACCAGTTAGAGAGGGCAGTCAGTTCGAGTTACATAAACAGGATAGATGATACGTCTAATATGTCAAGACATACACAATTCATTGATGCCATTAAAATCCAGATTTTTAAAGTTGAAACAGAATTAAGAGATGGTAAGACACCACTGAGATGGGTGAATTTAGATGAAGATGATCGCGACGATTTAGCTGCATTTCTTTCTGGGTCTCTTACAACATCTCATATTAAGAAAGATGGACATTGCAGAAGTTCATCTAGTGGAAGTAGTAATAGTAGTTATTCAAAAGTTCATCATCCTGAAGGAATTCTCATCGATGTAGTAGAGAATTCACTAAATAGTAGTTATTGGAAATTAGACATCGTTGTTGATGATGATCATGATGATGATGAAATAAAAGATAAGGAAAGAAGGATTAACTGCCTTAATCAGGTAATTCTCTAATTCTGTGAGCTTTGAGTGTATTTTTTTTTTCAAAATCATTAGTATTTAGGATATGCCTTAACAAAAGTTATCTGTTCTACAGATCATTGGGCCTCGTCTACATAGACAATTGCAAACTCCTCTGAATTTTCAATTCCCTTCATCTCGGCTCATGTTTTGGCTATTGCTGATTGTATTTCTTATGGGTATGTTCCAATTACATTCTTTCAAACAGAAGCCATAATTAAACTGGATTCTGTCTTTTTTGAGGAAATGTTTTTATCTTAATTTATTTTCTCAAGGCTAGTTTTGTTTCATTTACTATTTTTTGCAGTGCCTTTTCTACTCTTTTCAACATAAGAGCCAAAAGATTTAACAATGGAGTGTTAAACGAGGTAAATATGGCGGTGTTCGTTGTTTTCCTGTTGGATTTGTGTCCTTAAGACAGAAACCTTCTAGAATGGTTATGCATTTCTATTCATATGTCAAGGAGAATGACGTGACAAACATTGTACTTGGATATCTAACTATAAATAGATCAAACAAAGTTGTCAAAAGCAAAGAAACGAGATCTCTATATTTGTGTTTGTGTTTTGTTAATGCCTCCCTCTAATTTGAATTCTATAAACTGTTAGTGCAGATAATGTTGACATCTACAAGGTTTCTAATTTTAATTTTTATAATGGAAAATGGTTTCAAAATGAAACTTTTTGACTTGAGATACTCAAACCATGCCATTGTAGAGTTACTGAAACTATCATGAGATTGGAAGAATGGTATTTAGCTCCAATTCTCTGTAAATGGATGATCTAAAAGTCTGTTGTCCAGAAGAATAACTTATAAATGGCTTCATCCGAGTCTTAGAAAATTGTCTATAACGTTGGGATAGAATTTGGATATATTTATAGTATTAAGGAGTGATTGTCTGGAATACACAGGAAATCACATCACTTTTAAAACGTTAGTTTACCCTGAAATTTGGACAGTTTTTTAGCCTATGATTTAAAGTGGATTCATGTGATTGTTAAGCTTGGTTTTGATCTATGTGACAAGGGTTGTAATTTAATTAAGGAATGATCTATGTGAAGTCCACTTGGACTATACTAGGGCTCCATTTGAGTTTGATCAGCGCAGAATAATCTATTAATGTTTTTGATCTGTGGACTATGATGATGTAACTAACTAAGTTTTGTTTGATTTGTGTGGTTTCATTTTTGTTTTAATTCTTGTTCTACATGGAGCTTCATGTTGTTGATGTGGCTTAGTTTGATCTTTGGACTGGTCCAAATAAATGTTCGGTGTATGTATTTGTTTTGCTCCATCCATTGAGGATCCATTACATATATACTGTTCAGAGAAGATTTGACATAGATGACACTAGTTATAAAACATTATTTAAAAGATTTAAAAAAATATGTCATAACCTTTAAAATGAATTATAACAACTTTTTTTTTTTCAAAATTCAAATAATCTTTTAGATTTAGAATAATCAAATTAAAATTTGATTAAAAAAATTTGTATTATAAATTAATTTAAAAGATTGATTAAAAAAATTTGTATTATAAATTTATTTAAAAGATTATTTATTTGATAAAGAGTTGGAAATTGATTTTTGATTTTAAATCAATAAAAGACATACATGTACAAACGTATTTTTAACTAGAATTTCGTATTAGTTCGTAATTTGGTGATACTCAGGTAAGAGTTTTCGCGCTATGTCTTTTGTACCCTTTATAAAACAGTCTCTACTTTATAAAATCTTGGCATTTTAAATATTGTTTATTTAACGTTTTATTTTAACAAATTATTCTTTCGGTTCTAGTCATGCACAGATTTTTGTGTATTTAAAATTGAAACAATAATATTTAAATGCTGGTACATGTAGTTGATGACGTTGACTAGAGAGGAATGTACCTTCAATTTTAAAGGCTTTAGGATTTAAAGATAAATCCCAAACGAGCCCTTATCAAAATATTATTTGTGAAAATATTCCAAAAATATTTTTAAATCATTTTCTATTTTTTTTTTTTTAGAAAATGGTTTAGGATCCCAAAATTACAAAAATATTTTTTGAAATTTTATAAATAAAACAAACGAGCCATAAGACCGGTGTCCTCGGTCATAGGTGCGATTTTTATCGGTTGGGGCTAAAACCCTCGGTCATAGGTCGGAACCCCCCCGGTCAAGGTTCGGGGATTCTCGGTCGGGTTATTAAAGCCCTTCGACCGAGGTGTTGAAATCCTCAGTCGGGTGCAGATGTCCCTCGGTCGGGTGTTGAAATCGTTAGACGGGGTGCTGAAGTCCTCGATCGAGGTTCAGGAATTCTCGGTTGGGTGTGTGAATTCTCGGTCTTATGTTCTTAGGCTAATTTCATCGATCCTAAGTGCGAAGAACACTCAGTCCTAAGTTAGCATGGGCTGATTTTTCTCGGTCCTAAACACTGATGTCCCTCGGTCCTATCTAAGTCAGGGCTAAGTTTCTCGGTCTAAAGAACATCAAAACTACAGGTTTTTATGTTTTCGTTTGAGGCCTGGAACCTTTGATCTTAGGGCATGGGAAGTTTCCAATAGTTCACAAGACCATTTTGAACATCATCGTATCATTCTATCGGGAAGGAGTTTCATTCAAACTAAACATTTTTGGTATAGAAAACATGTTAATGGTTTTCGGGCTTTGGTGAAGTGTAAGGAGCTCGTTAATAGCTTCTTTATGTTTCATATGGTTATATGAAATCAAAACATGAACACTGACTATTCGTTTTTACCAATTCAACAACTAGAATTTTTTATTTTTTTTATAAATATTTTGGTTTATCATTAAATATTATTGGGATGAATTGGAACTGGTCCAAATAGGTTCTCAACATCATTGAAAACATGATGGGAAACTTTTTGAGTTGTTGTTCTTGGTCAATAACTTAACAACAGAAAACCCGATTTTGAAAATTTTCAAATTTAAATTTGGGGTTTTTTGAGTTAGATTGATTAATCAGGTTTGGCTTCAATAGAAAGTTTAGAAATGATCATAGGATCGTTTTCCAATCAAAAAATCCAACAAAAATACAATATATGAAACTATGAAAACTGAAATATAAAAATTCAATTTCAAATTAGAAGATTGAATTAGAGGGTGATTGGAAGAGGTTGAGAACACTCCATAGCTCTTGGGGAAGCTTTATGAACGCATGGATAAGAGCTTTAAGGATTTACCCGAAAACTCCAAAAATCAAGAAATATTGAAACTTTAATGGCGAATTTTTTAAAACCTTTGATTGAGGGCTTGAGAGTCGATCCCTTTCCTTCGATTTTCTCAAGGGAGGATATTTCCAAGGTTGGTTTGTGAAGCAAGTGGATCAAATTTAGTCAAAAGTCATCAATGTCGTTTTGAATGTTCTTGATCCAACTTGCCCAATTAGGCCATGATAAGGCCTATAATTGTAGAAGAAATGATCAATGTGGTAGGGTGATGATTTCAACTTTTGGATCAGCCGTTTTGGTGGACTATCGATGGAGTTCCATCTTTGACAAATCAAAGATGAGATTCGTTCTTATCATGTTCGTCTCGTGAGGAAGAAGAAAAACCAGGCGTGAAACGATGTCATTCGGGCATAAATTTGAACGCATGACGCTCCGTTGGTATTCCGTCTTGGTTCCATCCACGATCGGACGTTCCATCGCGTTTTGGCTAACGACATTGGGTGTCCGTTTGTTGATTCAGTGTTGCATGAAAACGCTCTTCTTCCGTTTTAGTGGGCTACATGGATGGCTCCTAGGCGTTGGATGATGATCCAACGCTCATCTGAAGGTTGTGGTTCCTATTGTAGCGTTCTACTAAATTTTGGTCGCACAAGATCACATACGATTTTCAGTCTAAGGGTTTGTTTGAAATTGATTTTTCTTTTACCCAATTTGCTTTGTTTTCACTTTAAAAAATATACAAAATATTTTTAATAAATATGAAATATATTTTGCCAATTTATTTTATTTTATATATTTATTTGGGTTAAATAAATAATTTACTTGTGATAAAATGGATACAACATTTATCCTAAATTATTTATTTTAATCCCTTTATTTTTTTTAAATTAATTTGAGATAAAATGAGTACAACCTTTCTCCCAAATTATTTTATTTATTTTTCTTGGGCATTATACTTAATTAATTAGGATTTAATTATGAAATAATTAATCCAATTTTTTGTTTAATTAGGTTATGGACTTAATTTTAACTATTTTGATTTTATTTATTCAAAAACAATCAAAATAATTATTTATAAATTTAGAAATTGGAGATGTAAAATTTTAGTGCTTATAGAGTGCCCCTGTCAAATCAATTTTGGAAAACTTGGATTTGAGTATGACATCTAACATTAAGTTTTTTAATCCAATTTATATTATTGAGGGCGATGAAAAGATAGAACCTGAAGTCATCTGATGGTGGACTGGCCTAGTATTGTTGTACGTATTCGTTAAGGTTTTCCATGCGCTGATCATGGTCTTTCTTTATTGATAATTTATTGAATCGTGTTTCACAGATCTTAATAAAGTATTTGTAAAATTTATGGGATTATGATATAGAGATAGGAATTTATATATAGTTAGGAATTAGAGAACTAGTTGTGGAGTTAGAGGTGGTAATCGTGGGTGAGAAGTTATAACCATCCCAGTTATGAGAATTAAATGAGCTTATAATGGTGGTTAAAGGGTAGAATAGTCATTTTAGGCTAAAAGTGAGTAATTGGGCTGTTTGAGCTAAATGGGCCACACTAAATCCTTGGGACAAGTTTTTGGATAAAGGAATGGATATCCACGATCCCGGGCTGCGTTTTCGTTGATGGAATCAAAAGATTTCATCAATTGAGGCCCAACTTATGATATTTCGAAAAATCTATTTCATCACTTCCTATGTTCAACTCATTTTTGCAAAACATAAATTATACTCTCCAAGACAGCTCATGCTATCAATGTATAAATTATTGAGAAAAGATCTAATCTTAACACACGATAAAAGAAGATATAGAAATAAAGTGGTAAAGAATAATAAGACACACACGATATAATGAAGTTCGGCCAATAATGCCTACATCGAGGGGAGTCGTCCATTCTATTGATTTTCTATGGAATAATGGTCCAAGTAACCATAGGTTACAATGTCTCTATTTATAGGAGTACATCAAAAGCCAAAAGACTAAACTACTACTCCTAATCCCAATAAAGGCTTAAAGCCCATTACAATATATAAACTCTAATAAAATATGAGCCCCAAACCCAACAATCTCCACCTTGGGCAAATACCGCGCTTATTGAGATGCGAAGAATAAATTACAAATTCAACAATCTCCACCTTGACGAATTTCACGTCCCTTAAGAAATACACGAGTCGTACCCATCAATCTTCACTTGACAAAATTCAAGCCATCAATAAATAAGTGGGTTCAACACTTCAATCTTCACCTTTGCTCGAGTAATGCATGAGATAATTTTTCGTACCTCCACTTCCACTCAAGAGCCCTTAGAAGAATAACAATTTCCACCATCACGTATATCGCACCATCAAAATGTTATGAGCCATTCACGAGATAAATCATTATACCTCCACTTTCGCTAAAAAACCCTTAGAAGATAAAATCATAGAATTTATAACACCAAGTAATTTTGGCAACTACGATACTTCAGCGACTAGAGACATTCAACAACTTTTCTCAATCTTTATTCATACCCGACATATGCGAAAACTAGAATTAACAATTCTTTATTATGTCAAAATCATCTTTATCTTTGTTTGACACAAACTGAGTGTCTTATTTTTCAAGTCCAACAATCGACTAAAACCAAATTACCGAATAGACCCAAGACGAATTTTCATCGTCTACTTTTTCAGAATCAGATATCTATTGAAAACTGAGGACACTCAAAAACAAACTTCCATCGTCTACTTCCTCAAAATAAGATATTGATCGAAAACGAGAAGACGCAATACGAACTTTTATCGTCTACTTCATAACAAATAAATTAGGCTATCACGACATCTCTTTTCTCTAGCTCATGATTTGACAAGGTATTTGTCAGTCATCTTGTCTTGAACGTTGCATACTCAACTAACTTGAACCTCATACTTCTCTTTAACCAAATTAGCTTGTAATCTGCTAGTTTTTTTAATCCAAAAACGCATAGCAATCCAAGAATATTATTTCAAGATTCACTATATCTCTTCAATTGTCTTCACCAATGCTTCAAATGTTCATCTATAGTTTCTATAAAAGAACTCAAATATCCTTCCATTTGAATTGATTGAATCTCTCATCTAGCCCTTTTCAAGACTAGAAATAACATTCAAGGTCTCAATCGTCTCATCAATAAGATGACAAATCAACCATCTCATTCATTTAAACTATGATCCACAATGTATAAACAATTAAGATAGAAGAAAAGAAGTAACAAAATCATCACCTTCGAATTAACAAATTCTCCCATCTATCCCATTTTTCATGACTAGGAATCCCACTCAAGGTTTTTATTTATCTTTTGACATTAGAAGATAATGCAATGATTTCTTCATGGTTCGTTTGAGAGTTGCTTTTAAGATGTCTCCACCTCAACTTATAAGTGTCTTTCATTAGTCTTTCTCTTCCTAGTCTTTCATTTATAATATGTGTTAACTAGAATTGTGTCAATCCTTAATCACCCGCCAACTCAATGCAATCTTGCAATTTGGCCTGAAGGATTGCCTTATCAACACGTCGACAATGTTGTTATCGGTAAACACCATTTTGATAACAACTTTTCATACTCGATCATATTTTTTTCAAGTGTAAAAGCACACATAATCTCACCACCGTTTTCATCTTAAATTGCTATTACAATACGGTAAGATCATAAACATAAAGATACAAACTTGTTGGTCCCAAATAAGTCAAATAAAACTAAAATTAGGCAGACACTTTAATCCCTAGAAAACAAACTTTGAGACGTCCAAACCTTGATCCGACTGTTGAAAATGTAGAGGAATGAGTTACCGACTCTCTCGACAAAATCTCAACGCAATCGGACTTCATTTGAATCTCCGATCGTCAGTTTGATGAACCATGCGTGGCTATAAGATAAAATCTGTTGCTAGATTCTCTCTACCTCTCTTTTAATTTTGATTTCTTCAATAACCGTTTTCCAAAGAAAATTCTCTCCAAACTCATTTTAGCCGAGAATTTCTTAAAGTCAAAGCCCTCAACATAGTGAAATAATGTCATTAATGTATGCCAAGACAACACTCAGTTATAATTAAAACCTTTAACTAATTTTCAACAAGAATGAAGATGTATCGTTTGTTCTCCATATTCTTCTAACCAAATCCTGCGTAGAAAGAATCTAACAAAACATACATATGATTAGTGCACCCTTAACTCATACTTTAAAATTATCATTCTTAGTAGAACCCTTAGGGTATGAACACCCACTTGACAACTTTACACCAACACTTACCGGAGATTGCCAAACAACCCAACTCACAAGGTTTGATGCAAATTCAATATTCGGTTCTTATACAAACATATCAAGACCACACTCTTGCAAACAAACATTAAAGCCACCCGCTTTAATCAGAATACCTTTTACATGTTGCATCAACTATCTTCCACAATTTGCAACATCGAATAAAAACTCCACCTTCTTTTTCAACTTCAGTTTTGAATCTCCCCATTGACGAATATCAAATCTCTAAAAGATAAATCACAAATCTCCATATTTGATAAATTCAAGTCAAACAAGCCTCAATACAAATCCAAGATCAAAGCATACAAAGCTTTGAGAATTTGATTAAAATCAAATAAGGCTTTATTTCTGAAAATTGTAAATAAATAGGTCTTAAACCTATTTTATGAAATCAAACGAGACTTAAAGAAAAAGTCATAATTGAAAAAGTCTTAGTTGTTGATCGCTTCAAAGATTTTTGGCTCCTCTTTATATATTATATTATATTATATTATATTATATTATATTATATTATATTATATTATATTATATTATATTATATTATATTATATTATATCATAATATATGTATATATATAGATATATATTTTTTCCTTTTTATATTTTAATAAACCATATGTCTCAAATTAAAATAAGTCAATAGAATATACCTCATCTTCTTCATGTTAGTGTTGCTACCTACACGATGACTTTTCGTCACCTGCATCCATTGGCGCCTTCGAGAAGAAAAAAAGACTCATTGTCTTCTTCTCTCTTCTTCTCAAGACATCGTCACACAAAACTAAGAAATATTTAACGAGGGTTGACATCTCCTTAGATATTGAATATTTCGACTCAAATCTTCACAACGGCTAATTTTTCTGCAACCAATGTCGTTTTCTCCAATAACCAGCAATCTTAAAAAAAAACACAAATTTCCAACAACTTCTTCAATTGCGGTGAAGGTTTCTATCATATCTTCACAAATAGATTAAGTTAAACATTCTCAAAACATAATTTGATAACACTTGTTGAGAAAAGATCTAATCTAAACACACGATAAAAGAAGATATAAAGATAAAGTAGTAAAGAATAATAAATAACACAAGATATAACGAGGTTTGACCAACATTGCCTACATCCTTGGGGAGTCGTTCATTCTATTAATTTTTCATGGAATAATGGTCTAAATAGCCCTATGTTACAATGTATCTATTTATAGGAGTATATCAAAAGCTAAAAGGTTAAACTACTACTTCTAAGGTCAATAAAGGCTTAAAGCCCATTACAGTATATAAACTCTAATAAAATATGAGCCAGAAACCCAACAATTTGTATAAATCTCATCTACAAGTTTCGTCTAGTTATCTTTAAACGATATGGGGAATTAGGAAAACTTGTTTAAACGTCGTTGGGTCCAAACTGCACCACTTAACCTGCGAGCGACCTGGCGTGGGAATTGGGATACATATCGAATTGGGTTGCCTATTTGGTGTCATTGAAAAGCTATCATACAGGCTTTCCAACTGTTGGTCATTCACTTCAAATGGAAGAGTGTAACGAAAGTTAGGATTTTTTTAAGTTGAACATGCCTTCAGTTGGCTTCTAGAATTCAAATCTAGAGCATGTGTCAACTTGTATCATCTTGAAAGGTTCTCAAAACGTCAAACCACACCTAGGGACTAGTGCCATTTCATGCATTTGAAAGATACCTGAGTTAGCTTTCGATCACAAGTTGAATCACCTTCATTCGACAACTACAACTTAAGTCATGATATTTTTAGTGGTGGTGTGTCCAATTTGATTCTCATTTGGACACATTTTCTATATCTCAATATTTTGTTAGTTTTGATTGATTAAATTAAATTTTGGGCTAATAGATTGTGTAGAGGAATCGTTCAGATTTTCAAAACATCTAAGAACATTAAATTTCATCAAGAATTGAGGCTTAGGAGATTTTTCAAAGCTTACGTTAGGTTCAGTTTTTCCTTTAGCCCATCATACCTAATGAAGAACAATTTTAGGAGCTTGATGATAATTTCGGCGTTGATGGTATTATGATGTCATCATGTGTGTTAACCGACCAAAGCACGGTTGACCAAGGGTTGACTCGTCTCTTTTATTTTTTTATTTTATTTTCCTTAATTTTGGCGATATTATAGTAAATTTTAATTATTTATAATATTCTGAACATCATGAATGTGTTAGATTTTTTAAATTTAACGTTTTGCGAAATAGTTGCGTTTAATTTCAAAGAATAACTATCGAAGACCTATTTGTCGAAAATATCTAATAGTGCGTTTAATTTCAAAGAATAACCATCGAAGACCTATTTGTCGAAAATATCTAATAGCAATATGAGCCGGTCCTCATGGAGGTCTCCATTCATCTGAATTTGAAATATTTTTTTTTTTATAAATTTAAGTTTGAATCAATCTATAATAAGCCCAAAAGTGCTGATTTATGAATTAATTATTTATTTAAAATATTTTAGTCTAATATTCCTGCATTACATTATATTAGACCGAATATATTTATTTTAATTATTTTGGTATAAAATTGAGGTGTCTGATGCGGTGTATAAAACCATAGTTAAAATTATTATTATTAACTTCGGTTTTAAAATTATATCCTCTGTATGTAAAACCGTTAAAAGTTATTATTTACTTTGATTTATAAAATTTGTAATTAAAAGTTGGTTTATAAAATTTAAAGTTTTTAATTAAAACAAATATATTGGACTAAAGATAAAAGACTAACCACAATTCTAATAAATATATTGATCTAGACAATTGGGATATAAGTCCAAAAGATAATAGTTTATACAAAATTATAAAGGTGATAAATCAAAATAATTTTTAGGAATATTATTCTTAATATATATATATATATATATATATATATATATATATATATATATATATATATATATATATATATATATATATATATATATATAATTTTTACCTTGGAAATATATTATTGAGAGTATTTCTTAAAATATGGATAAATTATTTATAAATGTGGATAAATTATTTATAAATTTGGTTAAATATTATACAATACAATTATAATATACTTATATAATGATGAGGTTTGTGGGATATATTTTATAAATTAATTAATAAGATTTTTTCCCTATTATTAATAATTATCTTTATTCATTAACTAAACTAGTAAAAAAAAGGTCAATGTGAACAGTTTTAAAAAAAAAAACTATTAGTATTGAGTAATAGTAACAACTCTAAAAACGATTGACATCCGTTACTCAATAACAACCGTTTTTTGACAATTATTATTAAGCAATATCAACCGTTTTAAAGGTTGTTGTCATTACTCAATATCAAACGGTCCTAACTGTTGTCATTAAATAATATCAACTGTTTTGTAAACAGTTAATATTTAACAATATAAACAATTATAAAGACAGTTGTCATTACTCAATGTTAACCGTGATTAAATCTATTATTAATAATTAATATTAACCTTTTTGTAAATCGTTATTATTAAGAAATAACAACTATTTTTAAAGACAGTTGTTATTACATAATATTAACCCCTAAAAAAATGGTTGTAATTACTCAATAATTACTAAAAAAAAGTGACGCTTATTTAAGTGCCGATAACAATAATTTATGCATATCGCCAAAATTTATTTTATTTTATTTTTGATTTATTAAATAAAAATTAATCATTATAATAAACACTAGCATGTAGCCCGTGCATTTGCACGAGTAAAATATAAAACCGAGAAAAAAAATTACGGTTAAAATGTGATAATGTTTTTAATTTACTCTCACATATATATCAAAATTAACCAAATCTCTCGAACCGACAATCCGAACACTTTGAAAATTAAGCATCATTATATATATTAGTTAGTTAAAAAGTTGAACTTATATTGTTAAAACGTCCTATGTTCATCAAATTTGGTGTTGAATTTAAAATATAAAGTTTTATTAGTCTGGCTGGTTAAAGGGTTGTACTTGTTGTGTTAGATTGCAAGTAAGAAACATACCTGTGGTTTTTTTTTATTTTATCTTTAACCATTTTAAGTTTATGGGAGAGTCAACCCACAATCTGACCAAAATATACATTACTCCCCACATATATATCTAAATTAACCACAATTCTCTACCCGACTTGTTAGATAAATTAGACCGGTTAAAATAAGAACTTAACAAAAACAAATTTCCTGTGCAGGAACGGTCAAGAATCTGACCGATCAGGAATCTAACCGGTCAAGTAATCAAACCGGTTAGAAGAAGAAGCAAAGGATCTATCCAAAACCGGAAGTTATCCGGTTAACCTGAAGCTATGAACAAACCGGTAGACATCCTAAACCGAAATGCAGTATCCAACCGAAAAACCGACGAAGAAACTACTTAAAGAAAGAAGTCAAGATTATCAAACTAAGTATAATCTACAAATTGGTGCAAACGAACACTTTGAGTATCTGCGGAAGATGATACCAAAGGAACAGACTATGACATTGCCATATACATACAAGTCTGATGATACTCTGAAGGCTGCAGAAGATTGCCTGAAGAAACAGTTACCATTTTGGTACAAGTTAAAGGTGCAGTTCTCTAGATGCAGGTAACTGACCAACCGACAGTTGCCATATTAAGTAAAAGACAAATGAAACCGGTCTGCTCCATGCCTTGGAAGCTTAAACCGCAATTAATGCAATGCTGAACCTCTGCTCAACCAATAAGATTCAAGGATTACTTGAAGGTATCCGTTGAAGAAATGTGACCGTTGGTACATTTCACCTATAAAAGAAGGAGCTGAAGAGGAGTAAATGCAGACACAATATTGTAGATACATAAGTTACAGGAGTTACACAATTAAGAGTTCCAACAACCTAAGTTACAAGTTGTGTTTATCTCTCTACAAGATTCAAAGTTTAAGTTTGCATTTGAAGTGTGATTACAATTTCTGTGAGAATTGTACGAGTGTTCATCGAGCAGTAAATAAGTCTCGATTGTGTAGTGTGGTTTTTTAGGATTTGTATCTCCCAAATCCGATTAGCTTGAAGCAATCTATAAAAAAAACAAGAAATAAGAACACAAGAATACACAGATTTATAGTGGTTCACTCAAATTGAGCTACATCCACTTCAGCCACCACCAGATTTCACTATGAAGAAGAAGAAGTAATACATAATTTTTGCCTCACACTTTATCTCTCTAGAATTCTGTCTTAAACATGTAAACCCTTAATAATCACATATTTATAGGGTAAATATTCAGGTAATAAACCTAAATAACTTTGGTCAGGCCCAAGCCCAAAACGAAAAAGAAAACCCAATAAACTCTAATTAACAATGTAGAGTTTATTATAAGTGTAGGCTCTATAACTCAACAATCTCCCACTTGGAGACTAATTTCATCATCTCTCGATCGATAGTGGCTTTCCTTCGGTGTCTTAACGAAGAAGACCAACTGAAGTTGCACACAACTTCAGTTTCTCATTTATCACAGCTTTCGTCAACATATCAGCTATATTCTCACTCCCGGGAATCTTCTCAAGAGCTAATACTCAATCTTCTAAAGCTGACTGGATGAAATGATAACGAACCTGTATATGCTTCGTCCTGCCATGATAAACAGGATTCTTTGCCAAATGAATGGCACTCTGACTGTCGCATCGCAACACACTTCCCTCGTAGTCTTGACCCAATTCTCGCAAAAAGGGTTGTAACCACATCATTTCCTTAACAGCTTCTGTCACATCAACATACTCTGCCTCACAACTAGAAAGAGCAACAATCTTCTGTAATTTTGAAACCCAACTGATTGTAGTACCTCCTAGAGTATAAATGTACCCTGTTGTGCTCTTCCTACTATCAACATCACCACCATTGTCAGCATAAACATATCCTTCCAAACCCATATTAGACTTTCGAAAACACAAAGCGAGACCCGTACTTCCTCTTAAGTATCGTAGTATCCACTTTACTGCTTCTCAATGTTGTCTACCCGGGTTGCTCATGAATCTTCTAACAACTCCCACTGCATGTGCTATGTCTGGTCTTGTGTAAACCATCGCATATATAATACAACCAATGATAGAGGCATACAGAACAGTTGCCATGTAATTTTTCTCCTCCTCTATTGAAGGCGACTGATCTTTAGATAGTCTGAAGTGACTAGCTAAGGGGGTAGTAACTGGTTTTGCATCATACAAGTTGAACCTGCTAAGAACTTTCTTCACATATTCTTCTTGTGAAAGCTTGAGAACTTCTTCATCCCTGAAAATTCTCATCCCAAGGATTTGTTTTGCAGCACCCAAATCCTTCATTGCAAACTTTTCAGACAACTCTTTCTTAAGTTTGTTAATCTCATACAAGCTTGCTCCAGCAATCAACATGTCATCAACGTAGAGAAGAAGAATAATGTACGATTTATCAAACCTCTTGATATAGTAGCAATGATCAGCTTCACACCTCAAAAAATTGTTACTTTTCATGAAGCTATCAAACTTCTTGTACCATTGCCTTGGAGCCTGTTTCAAACCATACAGACTCTTCTGAAACTTACACATAAGCTCATCTTTTCCTTTGATTTCAAATTCTTCTAGTTGTCGCATATAAATTTCTTCATCTAGATCACCATGAAGAAAAGCAGTTTTGACATCCATTTGTTGAAGATGAAGGTCTTCTTTCACAACCAAACTCAAAATAATTCTAATTGTCATCAATTTAACTACTGGAGAGAAGATTTCATTGTAGTCAATACCTTCTTTCTGTTGAAATCCTTTCACAACCAACCTTGCCTTGTACCTCATGGTTTTATCATGTTCTTCTTTAATCCTGAAGATCCATTTGTTGTGAAGTGTTTTCTTTCCCTTTGGTAGCTTAGTGAGCTCCCAAGTCTGATTCAACATCAAAGAGTCCATCTCATCTTTCATCGTAGACTCCCACTTAACCGATTCATCAGATTGTATTGCTTCCTCATAGCATTCAGGTTCACCTCTATCTGTCAACAAGATATAGTTTAGATATGGAGACCACCTCTCAACTGGTTTTCGATTTCTTGACGATCTTCTCAACTATATAACCGGTGTTTGCTGATTTACCTCTAGAGCCACGTTCTCAACGATTTCATCTTCAACAACACATTGTTCTTCTTCGACAGTCGGTATATATTCAGCTGAAAAATCTCTTAAATCGACTATACTAGTCTCTTTCAACTTGGAATCACCATCTGATGTCTTCCCAACACAATCTTTGTAGAGAACCTGTTCATTGAAGATAACATTTCTACTACGAATGATCTTCCGATTTTGATTATCCAAGAAACGATAACCAAACTCGATATCACAATAACCAATGAAAAAATATTTATTAGACTTTGGATCAAGCTTGCTCCTATCAAATTCATTAATATGAACATATGATAAACAACCAAACACTTTCAAATAAGAAAGGTTTACCTTTATATTGCTCCAGACTTCTTCAGGAATTCTGAATTCAAGAGGAACAGAGGGTCCCCTGTTTATCAAATAGGCAGCAGTATTTATAGCTTCTGCCCAGAAGGTTTTAGGCAGCCCTGCATGCAATCTCATGTTTCTAGCACGCTCGTTCAATGTTCGATTCATTCGTTCAGCTACTCCATTCTCTTGAGGCGTTCGGGGAACAATCTTCACCATACTAATCCCATTCACAACACAATACTCTTTGAAATCTGAATTGATATATTCACCTCCGTTGTCGGATCTCAAGCACTTAACTTTCTGATTTGTTTCATTTTCAACCAAAGCCTTCCACTTCTTGAAAATAACAAATACTTCAGACTTGTGCTTCATAAAATAAACCCATACTTTTCTTGTTGAATCATCTATAAAAGTCACATAGTAGTATGATCCGCCAATAGAAGAAATAGGTGCAGGTCCCCACACATCAGTGTGTACCAACTCTAGTTTTTCTTTCTTGAGCTCCTTCCCAATCTTTAAGAAACTCACCCGTTTCTGTTTTCCAAGAATGCAATTTTCACATAACTGATGTTCAACAGACTTCAGTTCTGGAATCTGTCCATTTTTCAAAAGAATTTTCATCCCTTTTTCGCTCATATGGCCCAACCTGCAATGCCACAATTCACTGTTCTTCGAGTCATCAACTACACCAGCAACTATTTCTTTGCAAGTTGAAGTCGTGTATAACGTTCCAGTTTTGTGACCTCGAGCAACAACAATTGCTCCTTTAGTCACCTTCCATGCACCATTTCCACAACTGAAATTGTGACCTTCTTCATCAAGTTGTGTAATAGAGATCAAATTGCGCATTAAACCTGGAATGTGTCTCACCTTATTAATCTTCCAAACAGAACCATTTGCCATCTTCAATTTGATGTCTCCCATGCCAACAATATTCAGTGGCTCACCATCTGCAAGATATACTTTCCCACAGTTTGCAGCCACATAATTCTCGTTTAATTCTTTGTGAGCAGTGGTGTGGAAAGACGTTCCTGAGTCCAAGACCCATGAATCTATCGGGATATTAACAGACAGACGTAATGCATCAGTGACAGATTCTGAAACAACGTTGGCTGCATCATTTTTATCATCACCATTTTTCTTCGGTGCTTTGCAGTTCCTCTTTAAATGACCCTGTTTACCACAATTCCAGCACTCAAATGTCCGCCCAGACTTGGACTGACTCCTCCTGCTCCTTGACATAGATCTGCTCTTACCTCGGTTGAAAGTTCTATCATTACCTCTTCCCATGTTTTTCACATTTAGAGCAGAACCTTTGAATGTTTCACCAGAATCAATTTTAAGAACCTCTTCAGCAAGAATACGATCTCTAACTTCAACAAATTTCAGTTTAGCATTTCCAACTGAATTACTAATTGTTGCCCTCAAAGGTTCCCAACTATTTGGTAAAGATGCTAACAAAATTAGGGCACTAACTTCATCCCCAAAATCAATCTCAACAGATAGCAATTGATTCACAATTATATTGAATTCATTCAAATGAGTAGTGACAGAAGTACCATCAACCATTTAAGTAAAAGAGTCTTTTCATTAAGTGTACCTTATTGTTAGCAGATGGTTTCTCATACATATCAGAAAGAGCTTTCATCAGACCCATGGTGGTCTTCTCCTTTGCTACATTGTGAGCAACTGTCTTGGCTAGTGTCAATCGGACAACTTCCAAAACCTGTCTATCAAGGAGTTTCCATTCAGGTTCATCCATCTTCTCTGGTTTCTCACTCAAAGAAACATGAAGCTTCTTTCCATAGAGATAATCTTCAATCTGCATTCTCCAGAAGACATAATTTGTCCCATCAAATCTTCCAATCCCATGTCCTATACTGTTCTCATTTGCCATTGTTTCCAATGCTCAGATCTAGACCAGCTGCTCTGATACCAGTTGTTAGGATTTGTATCTCCCAAATCCGACCAGCTTGAAACAATCTGTAAAAAACACAAGAAAGAAGAACACAAGAACACACAGATTTATAGTGGTTCACTCAAATTGAGCTACATCCACTTCAGCCACCACCAGCTTTCACTATGAAGAAGAAGAAGGAATACAGAGTTTTTGCCTCACACTTTATCTCTCTAGAATTCTGTCTTAAAAATGTAAACCATTAATAATCACATATTTATAGGGTAAACATTCAGGTAATAAACCTAAATAACTTTGGTCAAGCCCAAGCCCAAAATCAAAAAAAAAAACCAATAAACTCTAATTAACAATGTAGAGTTTATTATAAGTGTATGTTCCATAACTCAACATGGTTGAGTATTCCTTAGTGAATATCCTTCTCGCGGTTTGAAAAGAAGGGGTGACATAGGAGTTTTATCTCCGAACTTCCATAAAAACCTGTGTCTTGTTCTTTACTTTCTGCCGGTTCCGCTTTCTAACCAACTCGTACTGTCCCAACCGACTTACATCATTCTAACCGATTCACTAAACCTCAAACTGACCTCATAATCTCCAAACCGATATTCTCCAACCTCTATCCCTATTCATCCTGTGTGTGTTGCTTCAACCTGAAACAAACCACTTCCGCATTTGAACTCGATTCAAGGGTTTGTGACAGTTTGTTTAATATTGAAACCCGATGTTAATCTCTAACCGGATTAGCGCCAACCATTGAGTGTTGTCAGAAAGAGTAAACCGGCCAGACCCCGGTCCGTCATCGGTGATCTAAATCTTAACAATTGGTATCAGAGCAGTTAGTTTCAATACTCAAGCAATCCGAAGCAAGCAAGCATGACTTTCGAGAAGCCTCCAATACTAGAAGGCGATGATTTCACCAACTGGAAGATATGCATGCACTTGCACCTAATCACTATGGATGATGAGATGTCGTTCATCTTGTCTGAAGGAACTATAAAGATTGATAAAGATAGAAATGATTGGACAGATGAGGATAAGAGGAGAAACAATCTGGATAATCACGCCAAAAGCCATATTTTCAAAGGTTTGGATAGAAATACCTTCTATAAGATCAGATAGTGCAAAACCTCAAAGGAAGTATGGGAAACAGTGATTCAACTTCATGAGGGAAATGAAAGAACTAAGGAAAACAAGATAATGATTGCTACCCAAAAGTTTGAAAATATCAAGATGAAGCTAGGAGAAACCATAAGGGAGTATAGTGACCGGTTTACAAATGTGATAAATGAGCTCTCAACTCTTGGAAAGAAGTATGATAACAAGGAAACAATCATCAAAGATTTAAGATCTCTTCCGAGTGCATGGGACATAAAGACGATGGTGATGAGAGAATCAAACTGCTTAAACAAGATGAAGCTACACAATGTATTCGAAGATCTGAAGGCATATGAGTTTGAAATGAGATCCAGGATCAAAGATGAAGCAGCAACCTCAACCGCTACTAAGGCACTAGTCACATATATAGAACATGTAGCTGCCGCACCGATCAAATCCGCTGAACAATTCACTGAGGATGCAATGGCAATGCTTGCACAGAAGTTTGGCAGATTCATGAAGAAAAGCCAACTGACAAACAACAACTATAATTACGGTGATAAATCTAATATTAGATGTTATAATTGCAACTGTTTGGGACATTTCAGGTGGGAATGCAGAAAACCAAGACGGGATGACCGGAAGTCGGATGATCAGAACCAAAGAAACAACTACTCACAAACCGGTGAAGGGAGGGAAATTCAGAAAGCACTGATAGCCGATAATGGAGGAAGTTTATGGGCTCACAGTGACAGCGATGATGAACTCTCTTGTCTCATGGCAAACGAAGAACATGTATTTGTTTTTTCCTGTGAAGAATTTACTAAAGATGATTTAGTTAATGCACTAAATGACATGGTAGTAGAGTATAAAAATCTATTAACCTTAGTACCAACCCGACTCAACTTTAGAACCGAACCTATAGCACCAACCCGGTCCGAACCTGAAACCGATAGTATCCAACCTAATGAAATCTTAGAAATCGAGGCAGCACCTGAACTATCCTCTGAGACTGAACAGTTCAAGGAGTCAATTCAAGAGTTGACAGAAGAGGAAGATGCACGAACTAGGTATCGAATAGCCGCATGGAAAAAATCCAGTGAAGCGGTGAACCAGTTGTCTAAATATCAAAGATATCCCAAATGCAAATTTGGTCTTGGATACAAAGACAACAGATCTGACAACCGGAACCGTTCCAACAAGATGAAGCTCACAAAAGACAATCTTCCCTTTATAAGATTTGTCAAGAGCTCTTCAACCGACAATGAGGAACAAAGTGACTCAAAACCGGAAGAAGAAATAATATATGTAATTCCAACTGACTCGGAAAAATGGCTTCATCCTGAGAGAAGGAAAGCCAACCGGCCAAAAGGTAAACAAACCGATCCACGACCACATAGAATAGACTAAAAGCCACTACAAAATAAGGCACTTTTAGGACAACAGAAAGATGTCAAGCCAAGCACAGGAAAAAGAATTAGAACCATAACCGGGAAAGTTATCTGACTTATTAAAGTCTGGATATCCAAGGGACTAATCAACCATGGACCCAAGTAAATGTGGGTACCAAATAGTTGTAAATATGTTTATTTTGCAGGTTATGAAGACACGACTAGGAAATTCTGAGTGGTACCTGGACAACGGTTGCTCCAGACATATGACTGCAAACAACAACCTTCTAACCGACATCAAAATAGAAACCGGTGCAATGATAGTCTTTGGTGACAACTCAAGAGGTAGAACTGTGGGCAAGGGTAAGATTGTCCATGGTAACTTAACAATTAACAATGTACTTCTAGTTGAAAATCTACATTTTAACCTGCTAAGTATTAGTCAGATGTGTGATGCTGGATATACTATAGAATTTCTTAGACATGCATGCCTAGTTAAAAACTCTTAGGGTAGCACACTACTAACCGGAAATAGGTTAGGAAATATATACAAGGTAGACTGGAAAAATGAAGTGGAGCATCCTGTTTGCATGGTAGCTAAAACTGATCAAACCTGGCTATGGCACAAAAGGTTAAACCATCTAAACCTCAAAACCTTAAACTATATCCGCAATAAAAAGTTAGTTGAAGGAATTCCTGACATAATATTCAATAAGGATATGGTGTGTTCAGCATGTCAAATGGGTAAACAAACTAAATCAACCTTTAAGAGTAAAGGACACATTTAGTCTAACCGATGTTTAGACCTTCTTCACATGGATTTATTTAGACCGATTAGGGTCACCAGCCTAGGTGGTATGCATTACACTATGGTTGTTATTGATGATTATTCTAGATATACATGGGTCAAATTTTTGGCATCTAAAAGTGAAACCGCATCCCATTTAATTACACTGCTTAAGCGTTTACAAAATGAAAAATCAACATGTACAAATAGCATTAGGAGTGATAGAGGAACCGAATTTACAAATAGTACTCTAAATGCATTTCTTGAGGAATCCGCCATTAGACACGAGTTGTCTAGTGCTAGAACTCCTCAACAGAACGGCCTGGCCGAGAGAAGAAACCGAACTCTCAAAGAAGCCGCAAGGTCTATGATAGCCGATTCAGGTGTTGCTCAAAAATTTTGGGCTGAAGCTATCAGTACTGCATGCTATACACAAAACCGGTCTTTGATTAACAAATTTCACAATAAAACACTGTACGAAGTATATTTTGATAGAATTCCTAACATTCGATATCTTAAGATTTTCGGTTGTAAATGTTACATTCACATTAATAGCAAAAATTACTTATCTGCTTTTGATGCAAAATCTGATATTGGGATAATGCTAGGATACTCAGCAGTTAGTAAAGCATATAGAGTATATAATACTAGAACTTTAACCGTGAAAGAATCTCTTCATGTTGTATTCGATGAATCGATTGAAAGTAACACTACATCATCCTTTGATCTACACAACAGTTTGGAAAATCATAATATCCATTCTGATAGTGAATATGAGATTCCGGTTTACAGACGATTTGTCCATGACCAAATGGGTGTTGTTGAAACCCAGCCGGATCAAGATGCCACAAAGCAGGAAGTTGACACCTCGGTTCAAACTTAGGAAATTGGTCGGTCTGACACTATTGTTCAGCCTATCGATATGTCTAGCCTTGATCAAACAAACGGTAATTTGGTAGACACTCATAAACCGAATCTCAAAAGGAATACAAATCATCCTCCTGAGCTTATTATAGGTGACCCTTCAAAACCCATCCAAACCAGGCGACAAAAACTGGAGGAATACTTTAATTCCGCTTTCATATCCTAGATTGAGCCGAAAAAGGTGGATGAAGCATTGGTGGATCCGGATTGGATCTTAGCAATGCAAGAAGAGTTAAACCAGTTTGAGAGTAATAAAATCTGGTATCTAGTTCCCAGACCGAAAGATCAACCGATCATAGGAACAAGATGGGTATTTAGAAATAAACTCAATGAAGACGGTTTGGTTACGAGGAACAAAGCTAGATTAGTGGCAAAAGGATACAAACAGGAAGAAAGTATTGATTTTGAAGAATCATTTGCTTCTGTAGCTAGATTTGAAGCCATTAGAATTTTTCTGGCTTTTGCTGCTTTCAAAAATTTTAAAGTATTCCAAACAGATGTTAAAAGTGCATTTTTAAATGGTGACCTACGTGAAGAAGTATACGTTGAACAACCACCCAGTTTTAAAAATGCTGACCTGACTAATCATGTATATCGTCTAAATAAAGCCCTTTACGGTTTAAAACAAGCTCATAGAGCTTGGTATGATACACTAACCGCCTTTCTGATACATCATGACTTCACCATAGGTTCAGTAGATAAAACCCTATTTAAATTTGAGAAAAAGGGACACATTCTACTTGTTCAAATATATGTAGATGATATCATTTTCGGATCAACCGATCCTAAGATGTGTGATAAATTCTCAACCCTAATGACTAACAAATTTGAAATGAGTATGATGGGAGAATTAAGCTTCTTCCTAGGTCTTCAGGTTAGACATTTGGAAGGAGGAACTTTCATCAATCAGTCCAAATATACAAAGGAACTTCTAAAGAAATTCGGGATGGACACATGTTCCTTTGCCGCCACTCCAATGACCTCATCAATCAAGCTGGATAAAGATGATGACGGCCAGGGAGTAGACCTGACAGCCTATCGTGGAATCATCGGTTCACTTCTGTACCTGACAGCAAGTAGACCGGACATATTATTTGCGGTCGGAGTATGTGGAAGATTCCAGGCTAATCCCAAACAGTCTCACTATACATCCGCCAAACGAATCCTGAAATATCTAAAGGGAACCCCTGAAGTCGGTCTGTGGTATCCAAAGGACTCAAGTTTTAACCCTAAAGCTATTCTGATGCAGACTATGCAGGATGTAAAGTTGATAGAAAAGTACCAACGGAACATGCCAATTCTTAGGTGATCGGCTTGTTTCATGGCATAGCAAGAAGCAAACGTCGGTTGCTACATCAACCGTAGAAGCTGAATATCTGGCAGCCGGAAGTTGTTGTTCACAACTTCTATGGATTCAACAGCAACTAAAGGACTTTGGCGTCACCGCCGAAGAGTCTCCAATTTTCTGTGACAACACAAGTTCCATAGCAATCACATACAATTCGGTTTTACACTCTAGAACCAAGCACATCGACATAAGGCACCATTTCATCCGGGAACATGTCATGCAGAAGCATATCCAGTTGGAATACGTATAAATTGATTAACAAGTAGCCGATATCTTCACAAAGCCTCTACAGGATGCTAAGTTTTCTTTCTTCAGAAACATCCTCGGTTTAACCGATATAAATAAACTTATTTCTTAAAACCTTTAACCTCTAAAGGGAAAAATTGGTTCGGACAGACAAAACCGGCAGCTCTTCCTAAAATGTCGGAAACCGAATTTACCATCGTATCTATTGAAGAACCGCTTTGTCTATCAGTTACAGTAAACCGACCAGTCACTTAATACCTACACTAATTAACTACATCGGGACCAATGACTGAAAACCAACCGGTTTGAATATAATATATTTTGGAATATTTGGCTTCCCAACAAAAATGGATCAACTGTCTGTGTTTGGACGTATCTGTTCTGAAAAAATACATTTTCAAAACAAAGCAGTCATGCCTTAAAAGACGTGAAGATATGATATCTTTCACTGTCCAGGCCTATGACTCACATCCTTAGGCTGCAAATATACCTAATTCATGCAAGATGTTTTATCCTACGGCTAATAAACCAAATTACTTGTTAACCACTAGATAATACCACTCACTTATATCACCCTCCAACTGATATATTAGTTAGATGAATATCAAACAAATATTCACACCCTCAACCTCTCATCTTACTAAGGCAAAAATGTCTCAGTTCCAGAACATTCTTCAAGTTGATTTTGACACAACACAAGGCACAAAACACTACAAAATTTTCAAGCTGATCAAGTCTTTGGAAAGTATTGGTATTCGGTCTTTCCTAGATGACAAACATATCATATTTCCTGAAACCGTGACCGAATTCTTTCACAATGCCAGAGTTTTTCGCGGCACTCCATTTTTCGACACTCTTATCTAGTCAAGGATAAGAGGAACAATTTTCGACTTCACCAAGCGTGACTTCGCTCGGTGCTTCGACCTTCCCAAGGAAGGTCTTACAGACCTGTCCGTTTCCGCTGAACAGAAAGCCGAAATATCTCTGGAATTTTCCCGCTCCAACTCTCCAGTCGATGATCACGGTGCACGATCATCGTTGAGGCCGAATATCAGCTCATCAACGACATCATTAGTAAGGCCATCTTGGGAAAGGATGTCACCAATACCTACTGTACCACGATCTTTAACATAATGACCGCCATAACAACCGATACTCTGATAAACAGGTCTAGGTTGATGTTTGACAACCTAATCTTGATGATCAATACCCGACACACCGATTTTATTTCTCAAATAAGAACTTTACTCATCGAACTCAGGGTTCCACTTTGTCCAGGCGAAGGGCTGAACCAATCCCAGGTTTGACCAGGGATTCCGTGGATTCTTTCTATGAGCGGTTTGAGAAAGCATGGAAGAAAAACATCACCTACTCCGGCCTTTAGAGAATCACTCCTTCGAACAACCGGTCATTTTGCTTCACGCACCAGTTGTATTTCTATCTATCTTAATCAGTTATGTCTCCTTTTGGTCTATTGTACTTCACCTTTTTCTTAATGAAATTCTAGTACCTTTGAATTCTAACTGCATGGGAAACTACACAAACATAGTTGGTTTCCAACTAGATTCTCAACCTAGGTCTCCGTAACCGGTCAAAAGTACCACTTCCCTAGACATTTTGAAAACATAAATATTCTAAAGCATTAATGAGACAAAACAGAATCTTGACATTAAATGCTCCTACGTTACCTCTCATCTCCAATCTATTTAAGATGCCTCTCATTCTCATTCCAATACACTCCAAGACAACATTCTACATCTCTAAGAAAATCTGAAAAATGTCTCACCCCATCCTCCAAAACTATTGCATCGACTTTGACTTAGTGCTATCCCTTGTTCACGATATAACAAGGGAAGAACTCGTTGAATCTTTGATTAACACCGGCCTCCGCGGATTCCTAGAGGAATCTGGACCTCTCTTTCTTCCAGAAGTACTAGAGTTCCTATCCAATGCAGCTATACATAACGGTGTCATCGTTTCCTCTGTAAACACAAATATCGTCATTCTCTCGGAAAACTTATTCGCCGAGATGTTCGACCTCCCAACCGAGGGATTTTCTGTTTTTTCACCACGGGTGAGCGGTACATTTGATGAATACGCTGAAATGTTCTCCGCCTCCGACACACCGGTTCAAAACCACGGCCTTAAAGCCCATCTCGCTCCCCACATCCAAGTCTTGCATGAGATCGTTAACCGGTCGATCCTCTGCCAGACCCCCAATCAAAACTACTCCAGAAAAGCCTTCGATATGATGACCTATATCATCAGCCCAACTTCCATCAACTAGGCATCGGTCATTTTTAACAACCTGAAGACTATTGTCGAGACGAAGAAACGGTTCGGCTATGCTCTTCATTTGAGCCGGGTAGTTCGAGCCTTCGTTCCAAACCTTGGACTAGGTACACCGGTAAATTCTTCAAATGTCCTCACCAAGGAAGCTGTGGAAGACAAAATATCTAGGATGTTTTAGGTTCTAAGTCGGTTAAAATCTTTATTTTAACTTTGTATGTGTATTTCAAACCGATCTTCATATCGGTTCTATCATCATATCATGTTGTTTCATCTTTAATCAAATATCGGTTTAAATTACAAGGTTCAAATATCGGTTTAAATTCTCCACCGGTCAAATTGCTTACCGCTTCATTAATTACCGGTTAAAATCTCTTACCGCTTTAATCACTTTCCGCCAAAAGGCCTCCCGCCAAAAGGTTTGCACCCAAGAGTCTACCGCCAACTCGTTTTGGAGGGAAAACTTGGCGCCTTTTCTTGATGTGACGGCTCGCGTCGGTTCACATTCCAGTCCGCTGCCTATAAATAACCTCATTTGCCTTCTTATTATTCTTTTCCGTGAATCTACTTTCTCTCTCTAGCAATAAATTAATCTTCAAACTTTCAATCTTTCCAACTCCCAATCTCTCTAATCGAAATGGGTCGTGATTCTGCACTTTTCAACCACATTTTCCAAGTGGACTTCGAAGAAATTCGAACCAACGGTTTGACGGAGGATAAACAAGTGTTGGAACTTATAACTGCCTCGGGTCTGGAGAATTTTCTAAATGGACCGTTCGTCATGTATCAAGACGCGGTCACAGAGTTCTTCCAAACCACCGTACTCAATGAAGAACCATATCCGCAACGGTCGGTGGAAAACCGTTTAAGGTCACAAAGGAATCAATTGCTGAAGCTCTCCGCCTACCGACAGAAGGGTGTGACTTCACCGTGGACACGGACGATGACAAACTCCTTGCGGTTCGTTGTGCTGTATCGGATACTAACCAACCGCTAATTGTGTCCGGTAAGAAAACAGACATAAAACCGGAATACAGGCCACTTTGTGAAATTATCTCAAAGTCGGTCCAAGGCAGAGGAGGCAACTACGACATCCTAACAAGTTCGAAAATTGAGATGTTGGCTGGTATAGTTAGAGGTATTCAAATCAACTGGGGCAATGTCGTTTTCTCCAACATCCGTGAGATGGTGGATCCGACTTCAAAACGCTCTCAAGGATATGATGTTCCGCTCAGCAAGATGATGCTCAATTCAAACATTGAAACCGGACCAGCTGTCCTTATCCATTACAACAAAATAATAAAATCTACACACTTTTTGAGAACAGCGGTTCGACCGAGCAGAGCGAAGGCCTCAACCGCTAAACAACCATCCACTCAATCTAAGAAATCACAGCCTAGAAAGAAGAAGGCATCGGCGACAGAAAAATCCGGAAGCAAAGCGGTTCCCCATACATCCGGGTCGGCAAATATTCAAGCCGACATTCCTAATCCGGAGGACTCCGCATCTATCTCTAGCCGCACCAACTCTAACGACACCGAGCAGAATCGGTCAAACAAATGAAAAGGGAAGGTCGTCGATGAGGAAAATCCGGCCACAAACCTTAATGATGAATCTGGTTCAGTCAGACAACCGGAGGTACACGAAACCGCAGACGACGACGTCCAAAACCTAGGAGATGCACTTATCTCCCAAATAATAGAGCAGTTCTTCAAGTAGGCTCATGCTGTGAGCAATGTCTACTATCAGTGGGCTCTTCTGCGAGAGGAAGTCGGTTTTGCCGACATGTTACTAGAGTGTCCCGCTCCTCAGAAATGGGAAAAACTGGTGGAAATGGAGAGGACGGTGTTCGAACTGACAAAGACAAAGAGCGTTGTCACCGCTCTCAGAAGAGGAAGGATGGTTGAACCGCACGCCCGGTTGAAAGAACTCACCTGCCACATCCTTTACATCCATGAACAGAATAAAAATCTAGAGGACAAAAACCAACTTGATGTGATAGTGCTGGAGGCATTAAAGGCTAAGGAATAAGAGCTGACCGATGAGATGACGCGGTTGGAATCGGAAGCCGGTCATCAAGAAGCCTCGCATTTTTCAAGATCTCATAATAACGATGATGAAGGACCCGAAGGATCCAAATCCAATGCCGGTCCTAATCAAAAAGAGGCCGAGAATGCCCCTCCTCCACCGGATTCCACGGTCAACATAATTGAAACCGATATAGGTAATCCGCTCTCCGATCAGCATCGAGGACCAAGTCAAGGCATTAATCGAGGAATTTTTCCAAGGTGCCATCGTTCCGTGGTAGACTAGAGTGAAAGAAAGGGTGAAAATAGCACACCGGTTGGATAAGTCTACTGGTGAGACGCTCAACTCTGCGATCTAACGGCTTACAGCCGTTGAAGAGAATCACGCCCTAACCGACCTGCTGATCAACTCAATGACAAACAAAACTACAACTCTTGAGGACGGTCTTGCTCAAACAGACTAGAGGATCGGTTCAACGGATCAAAGGTTAACGACTCTTGAAGAGGGTCACAATCATACTGATCAACAACTCACGTCAACGGAGCAGAGGTTGGCATGTCTTGAAGAGGGTCATTTTCAATCCGGTATCCAGACCGGCTCGATACTTCATAGAATGACAGCGCTTGAAGAAAAGCATGCGCTGACCGAAGCCTCGCTACAAGCGGTCTCCAAACAGCTTGCAGAAATGGTTGCAGCCAAGCTAGTGGCCGACGAGGCGCTTGAGAAAGCGAATGAGATCGCGGCCCAAAAGCTTCAAGAAGCTGAGAATGAAAATATGCGGATACTGAAGGAAAGGGAACAGGCGGATGCAAGTCTAGCCCAACACGTTCAGGTGGTAGAAAATGCTGCACCGGAACAGGCGGTACAAGCGAATGAGGACGCGGCTCGGCTAATCCAACAACAGTTGATAGAAGAGGAAATAGAAGAAAGAAATCAGCAATCCAATCCGGCTGCTCTCTCAACCGGACCGGTCACCAGAAAGAGAAAGGCCACCAAGAAGACAACGGATAAACGGACTTAACAGCTGTTGGCTGACATTGCTGAACCGACCAATGCACCTCCAATCAACCCGGATTCACCAGATATTGTAGAGGTTAAGGACGAGGCTATACCGCTGAAGAAGAGAGTGCGGTGCGTTAACGTGTTCCCACTCAGATCGGTCCCTCCACTAGTACAGGCTTCACCAACCACCGGCACCTCGGGCGGTCAAGCATCATCCTACGGACTTGGAAGTGACCCGTGCAATCCGGGAAAGAGAATAATGGCTGAATATCTCAAAAGATATATGCCTAAGGACGACAAGAATAGGGAATAGACTTTTAATTATCCGTTCTTTATGTCAAGTTTATAATACTTCCTATTTTTATATATATAAAGTATTCTTGGAAACCGGCCTACTTCTTATTTCTTACATGGTTTTGAATATTTTAAATAAAATAATCAAAATGGGAGAAATTGATAAGATAAATTTTTTTCTTAAAACAAAATTTTTCTCAAAATTTTCCAAAATTTTTCTAAAATTTTTTCTACATCTTTTTCAAAAATCCAGTCAAACAAATTTTTAAAACAACCGGCCTACCTCTTATTTCATACATGGTTTTGAATATTTTAAATAAATTAATCAAAAAGGGAGTAATTGTTAGATAAATTAGACCGGTTAAAATAAGAACTTAACAAAAACAAATTTCATGTGCAGGAACGGTCAAGAATCTGACCGGTCAGGAATCTAACTAGTCAAGTAATCAAACCGGTTAGAAGAAGAAGCAAAGGATGTATCCAAAACCGGAAGTTATCCGTTTAACCTGAAGCTATGAACAAACCGGTAGACATCCTAAACCGAAATGCAGTACCCAACCGAAAAACCGACAAAGAAACTACTTAAAGAAAGAAGTCAAGATTATCAAACTAAGTACAATCTACAAATTGGTGCAAACGAACACTTTGAGTATCTGCGAAAGATGATACCAAAGGAACAGACTGTGACATTGCCATATCCATATAAGTCTGATGATACTCTGAAGGCTGCAGAAGATTGCCTGAAGAAACAGTTACCATTTTGGTACAAGTCAAAGGCTCAGTTCTCCAGATGCAGGTAACTGACCAACCGTCAGTTGCCATATTAAGTAAAAGACAAATGAAGTCGGTCTGCTCCATGCCTTGGAAGCTTAAACCGCAATTAATGCAATGCTGAACCTCTGCTCAACCAATCAGATTCAAGGATTACCCTGAAGGTATCCATTGAAGAAATGTGACCGTTGGTATATTTCACCTATAAAAGAAGGAGCTGAAGAGGAGTAAATGCAGACACAATATTGCAGATATAGAAGTTACAAGAGTTACACAATTAAGAGTTCCAACAACCCAAGTTACAAGTTGTGTTTATCTCTCTACAAGAATCAAAGTTTAAGTGTGCATTTGAAGTGTGATTATAATTTCTGTGAGAATTGTACGAGTGTTCATCGAGCAGTAAATAAGTCTCGATTGTGTAGTGTGGTTGAGTATTTCTTAGTGAATATCCTTCTCGCAGTTTGAGTAGAAGTGGTGACGTAGGAGTTTTATCTCCGAACATCCATAAAAACCTGTGTCTTGTTCTTTACTTTCTGCCGGTTCGGCTTTCTAACCGACTCGTACTGTCCCAACCGACTTACATCATTCTAACCGATTCACTAAACCTCAAACCGACCTCCTAATCTCCAAACCGATATTCTCCAAACTCTATCCCTATTCATCCTGTGTGTGTTGCTTCAATCTGAAACAAACCACTTCCGCACTTGAACTCGGTTCAAGGGTTTGTGACAGTTTGTGTAGTATTGAAACCCAGTGTTAATCTCTAACCGGATTAGCGCCAACCATTGAGTGTTGTCAAAGAGTAAACCGGCCAGACCTCGGTCCGTTATCGGCGATCTAGATCCTAACACGGTTAATCAGACACTTTGAAAATTAAGCATCATTATATATATATATATATATATACATATATATATATTTTAACCGTTTTAAGTTTATGGGCGGGTCAACCCACAATCCGACCCAAATATCCATTACTCTCACAAATATATCCAAATTAACCATAGCTCTCAACCCGACAATCTAGACACTTTGGAAATTTAGCATGATTATATATATATATATATTAGTTAGTTACAAAGTTGAACTTATATTGTTAAAACGTCCCGCGTTCATCAAATTTGGTGTTGAATTTAAAATATAAAATTTTATTAGCCTGGTTGGTTAAAAGGTTGTACTTGTTTTATTAGGTTACAAGTTTGAAACATACTTGTAGCATTTTAAATTTTATTTTTAAACTGTTTTAAGTTTATGTGCTGGTCAACCCACAATCCGACCCAAATATCCATTACTCTTACATATATATATATATATATATATATATATATATCCAAATAAATCACAGTTTTCACCCGATAATCCGGACACTTTGAAAATTAAGCATCATTATATATATATATATATATTGAAGGTATTATTTAAATTGACATTTTAAATAATAATAATAACAAATTAAATAATATTTTAATAATATTATTTCATCAAATCATACATATTTAACTAAAAAAAGAATATTAACTAATTGATTACAATGTTTAATAATTTTGTAGGAAAACCTGAAATTTTATAAGAGTAAATTTAAACTTCCAATTTCTACAAGCCTTTATTTCTTCTGTAAAGAAACGAGAAACAAATCTTAATAAATTCATCTTTAAACAAACTATATCATTTAAGATCACAAATATTCTAAATTTCTGACATTTGGACATACCTTAAAAAGGGTAGATATACACGATGGAGAAGAGTACCTATACGATGGAGAAGAGTGTTATATAAATTAGATTCTATAATCTGGATCAAGATCTAGAAAATAAGTTGGATCATAATGCGGAAAATGTCTTAAGCTATGATGATTTTCAATGGGATTATGATAATAACAAAAATACTATATTCCAAATAGTGTAATGAATATGAAAGGAGAGTGTCAGTCTTTACTAGTAAATAAGCACCGAATGGACTGCCAAACACGAAAAGAAAGCCACCCAACCCTTTGAAAACGATAGCAAAAGCTACAAAATGGCTAACCTGAATTGATGAAGGGCCTCCTTTACTAAAGAAGCAAATACAAAACAATAATTTTTATTTTGAATGATAAAGAATAGAAAAAAGACATTAAATCTCACTCACATCAATCTTGAATGTCACATCTCCCAATTTGAAAGTCAGTTGCCTCTAAATAACTTCTAACTTGGACTCAAATTGCTTAGCTGCAGGGCCACTATTAATACCAAATTCATTGTACCTATACAACATGGTTAACTTGTTTTTTCTTTTGTAACTAGGGCAGGAGAGGGAAAATTTTCTTGCACCTTGACTAATACTTGGAGGAGATTGGCACGACAACAAAACATGAGTAGACTACAAGTAAATATGCGCACATGAATTTTCCTAACCTTGGGTTGACCCGAAAACAAAATTCTTGAATTTTTCTAGGGTATCCCAAATAATTGAAACACATAGCCTTGTTTAACATCATCAATCACTTCATAAATCAAATCATCAGCTAAAATACATATCTTAATTTCTTTTAAAGATGCCTTCAAAGGACAGTCTTGACTTTTCACGTATAGTTAAAGGACATATTGGACAACACACACAAAAACCTGATTATCACAAATAACTTATCAAACTGTTTTGTTGTTTTTAATCCTCAAACAAGCTTATAATGTTTCAGAAACTCTGGCATTAGACCTCTTGACTGGCGTTAAGCGTGTGATCAATAATAGCTTCTAGGGAAATAACCAACATTTCCTTCACTATTTATCTTTTATTATAGCAATTGACCTAACAATTCAACAAGTGAATGCTCATACTTAATGATACATGTCATATTATTAAATATTGCACAACTCAAGATTTTATATTGCACTTTATTAGACAAGAACAAGATAATGACAGATAAAGCAAGAGAGAAGCAATATTTCATTTCAGATGACATGTTATATGTTAATACTTTGCACACAAGGTAATGTTGTCCATTTTGCAATTGACAAGTACCAACAAATCAACAATCATGTAAGGGATATTCATGAAGATCTAACTAAAATAAGATAAGTTATTGAATTTTGGAAACATAAGATCACTGAGACAAGCCAATAGAGAATAAAAAAGAACAAAAGGCAAAGACAATGGAAATGACATATCAGTAAAACCCTATAATGGAAACTCTTTTGTTTCTAAATCGGGATCTGAATAAGAAACACTAATTAATTTATGGGACACACATCTACATACGTTTATTATGAATTCAGGTTTAGTTGGTTAGATGCCATACGAATTCAGCAACCTAAAACAGGATTTTTGTACAAAAGAGTAAGGTCGAATTATTTTCGCCCGGAACTGAAGATTTGGTTTCCACAAAATTGACTCAAGCCATTATCAATGGAGAAGAGTGTTATATAATTTAGATTCTAAATCTAGAGTTACCTTGCGAACTTAACCGCTCTACTTTGACCTAACCAAACTTTTATTCTAACACTATCCTCTTCTAGCTGCTCTCTCTCCGATTTTACTTCCCGAAATCCAAAAATAAATATTCTCCTCTTTCTTCTTTGGACTTTGATTCTTCACGCCAACGCAATCTTTTTCTCCTACCTCATGAATTAGGGTATTCCAAGAGGAGATAGAGAAAGCACGTTCTTAAAACTGTTTATTTTGGCTTCAGTTATATTAATGGGAAATTTGATGAAATGGCCCTACAAATCGCCTTAATTATTAAAAGGCCCACACCTACTAATGTTTGCAAAATGGGCCTTTTTTACCCTACGAAAAGTCTAAAATACCCTTCGCCCACCCGATTTACCGCTCATTTACGAGAAGTGCCATTCACGCATTTCATCTAAAATGCGTGAGTTGATTAACGCGTTTTAGATGAAAATGCGTGAATGTTACTTCTCGTTTTTCAATTTACGGGAAAGGTTATTTATGCATTTTCATCTAAAACGCGTTAATCAACTCACGCATTTTAGATGAAATGCGTGAATGACACTTCTCGTCTTTCATCGTAAATATAACTTTTTTGACCTAATTTAAAACAAAAACCCGATTCACGAATATCCATTTCTCTCACTTTCCCCACCCCGACTTCCAAAACTTCGTCTTTACAACTATCCTCTTTCCATTCCAACTTTGGTCAACATCATCGAACAACCTCGTTGAACATCATCGTTCGTCGTCCGTCCGTCGTCCGTCCGTCTGTTCGATATATTCAAGTGAGTTTAGGGCTAAGGGTTTAGGTTTTGGTTTCGAAGTATATTCTGTCGTTTATATCGATGGATATTGATGTATTTAGCTTTTAGGGTTCATCTTATATTAGTTTATGTGTGTATATGTGTGTATATGCTTTTAGGGTATATGACGAGTATTATATCAGTGTTCTTATTCTGCATGCATGCATTTCTCGTTTATTCATACATTTCTCGTTTATTCATTTGTTTCTCATTTATTCATTTCTCGTTTGTTATGTTCTTGTTAAGAAATGACATTTTTGTGTATTCTTTGATGTTTCTTGAGTTATTATATTATATTTTTTATATTAATGTATTTAGAACTGTCAATTTGCAAGCATTTCTCAATGGTTAATTCTATTAGTGATTTTGGATTATTAAAAACTAATAAGACAACTAGTTGTAACATGATTTTGGTTGTAGTATGATGTGCAATATGAAACTGGGCAACTTAGACCTTATTTGAAATAGTTTAGGTAATTATAATTTTCTGGATTTGCTTACTACAATGTTATTCCTTGTTTTGTAGATGGAGTCCACCATAATCTTTGAGTTTGCTGGAAGGATCTCATGGAAAACCAATATCGAAAAAATTGCCACCAAGTTTGACTCAATGAATCTAACGAAAAGGGTAGAGCAAACCCAATTCAGATTCTTATTCAAAGGGTACCCATTACTACGATTCTCAGGAACGGTTATACACCAAATGCTCCTCAGGAAGTCCAACTCAAATTCTATGGAGATGAAGTTCCTCGTGAATGGAGAAGAGTTGTGCTTCAGGATGAAGGAGTTTGCATTGGTCATATGCCTCAATTTTGGGAGATTCCCTACAAGGAAACCATTTTCAATCAGGTTTAAGAATCTCCACCTTTGGTTGTTAAATATTTTAAAAGTAATCAACTTGTTAGAACACCAAGCCTTCATTCAAAATTCGTGTCCTGCTTTGATAAGGAATATGCATGGAAATTGGGGCTGGTATACCTAGTTTCCCAATATCTCTTCTCACTTGACCCAAAGAGGATAATAAATATCAAACTCCTTAACATGGTCGAGGACATCGACATTTTCCTCAATTTTCCATGGGGAAAGGTGTTCTTTAGAGAAACCATAAAGGGTTTGACCAAGAACCTTAATCGCCACAGGTTGCTATATATGGAGAAGAAGAAAGCCATGGGGAAGAAGAACAAAGATAAAGATGTCTATGTTTCTTATACAGTATATGAGTTCGCACTAGACTTACAAGTGTGGACCTATGAGGTTATACAAATGTTTGTCCCCAATCTTGCAAGTAAAACGATGCTTCAAGCACAAGAGCCTGTTTGCCCAAGGATAATACAGTACAAATCTAGGAGGAAGAGCGCCGCCTTTGATCTTCAAACTACCGTGTAAGGCAAGATTGTGAAGAAGATGGAATTGTCTAAAGAAGAGAAGATCTTATATGCTGGGGAGAACTTTGAAAATATGAGAGGTAATGTTTATGATGTCTTTTTTTTTATTTTGATTGCAGAAAGAGGAAATTTGGAGATATTGAAGATGTAGTTCCTCGTAAACCTGACATGAGGAAGAAAAGACAAATTACTCCTACCAAAGCCAAACCTTCCACGAGTAGAAGAACCCGCAACCCTACCCCCAACACTAGCAGCTCTTATTTTGTCGAGAGTGTCACGAGTAGAAAAAACGATGAATCCTCTCCCACGACTCCAACAGCAACAACTCCACAGGATACATGTAGATTGGATGAACTTACAAAGGAGCTAAATGAATTCAAAAACTGAAATGAAAACTGAAATAAATCTCATAACACTAGTAAAAAAAGGGCAAATAGCTAGCAAACATGGTGATTGGTGTTTAGCACAATCGTTACTAGCTCATGTAATGGCGATTGGAATGAATTCAATCGCAACTACTCACGTAATGGCGATTGGTCCAAATCCAATCGCGATTTCCTATCATATTGGAGATTGGTTTAAAATCCAATCGCTGTTTTCTATCATTGTTTTAAAATCCAATCGCAATTAATAATCATATTGACGATTAGTTTGAAATCCAATCGCAATTAATAACCATATCCGCGATTGGTTTAATCCAATTGCTTAAAACCCTTTCTCCTCCTTTACTTTCATCTTCTCCGACTTCTTTCTAGAATCACAAATAGGAATCCAAATTTGATCTAAACAGGAATCCAAATCTGATCTGAATCCAAATCTGAGCGATCTGAATCCAAATCTCGATCGCGGTAAGGAATTCGCTAAGCTCAGAAGTGCCTTCGATGAAGTATTCCTTTTCTCTATCAAAGAAATTTCAGACCATCTCAACGTTGTGGTTATAATAGGATTGACAAAGAGGATTGGCTAAGCAATTGACGACGACGGTGTGGATATTATTGACAAAGAAATTGCCGGTCTGGTGATCATCTCGCTCTTCTCTCTTGCAACCGTCATACTTTTCTTTACAACTTCCTCTCATTCTTGTGTAACTCAACGCTGCTACGAAGATAACATTAGAAATCGGATTCGGATGACATCTAAGCAGATCGACAGTTTGCCGAATCCGCTCAATTTCATGAAATCGAAGCTCGGTTTCTTGGTCTCTCACGAGCTTTCACCTTATGGTACAATTCATATCTCTCTCACTCTCTCTCTCTCGCTAAGGTTTGAAGTACAGTTCACTTAAACTTGCCGGCATAGTATTTGATTAGGAGTTCATGTTCATAATCGTTTTCCTTGAAGTATTAGGTTTAGCTACAGGTCAAGTATAACTCGTACATTGTATATATAAAATGAAGTATAACCTATTTGGAAACTGTTCTAGCAAAATCACAATCATATTAAAAATTGACCAAGTTATAATTGAAAATTATTATTATTTGGTATAAGACAGTTCAATGAATCTTGATCCATATTATATTATAGTCAGGTGGACCTCTACTACTTATGGAGCTAGCTTTTTTATTACGCGGAGTTGGGGCAGATGTGGTTTGATTACAAACCAGAAACCAAAATGCTTGATCGAGGAGTGCAGGTACTAACAAAAATAGAAGATTGTTATATTTTCAGCCTGTCATTGAGTTCAAAGTTTATATCTGGGTTGTGAATTCAGTTATGAAGGTTTGATTTGCGTTCACAATTACGGCAAGTTAACGATATGTTTCAGTACCATTACTATGTATCCTAACGAGTTTTCAAGTTAATCGACATTAATTGTGGTTTCATTTCTTAGGTTACGACCTGCTATTAGGTTCAATCGCTGCATTTTACGTCTTCCTCGTTCCATATACCAAATCAACCCATATTTCACCACCATAAAAGTTCAAGGCAACAAACTTCTTTTTGTCTTCATTGTCTATTTCCATCAGCTTTCTTTTGTTCTAATTCTAGTTTCCCTTTATGTTCCTAATTGAAGGCTTTCAGCAAATTTGCCCAAAGAAGATAAAGTTTTGATTGTTGAAAGAGTTATCGAATCCTTGGTATTGCAAGCTGTGCGGGATTCTTTGGTAGGAATAGTAGAGAAGCGAGGAATCTCTAGTGGTCAAAGGAAGAGAGTGAATATCGGGTTGGAAATGGTAATGGAACCATCACTTTAGATCTTGGACGAACCTACATCTGGTTTGGACAACTCATCATCTCAACTACTTCTTAGAGCACTTCGTCATAAAGCTCTAGCAGGAGTGAACATCTGCATGGTTTTACATCAGCCAAGTTATGATATTAAGGCCGTTTGATCAGGATTCCATTGAAAAATTGCCTAAACTGAAAGTGTTTTTTTTAATATAAGATTTTTGTGATCATGATCAAGATTATAGTATGATTTTTGTTGCTTCATTTGTATACAAATTATTTTCTAATCATGATCCAATTTCTAGTGTTTTTTTGTCTTATTAAGTATAGATATTTGTTTTTAGATGATTCAAACTATCTTTTAAAATGATTTTTGAAAAAAATAACAAAGGTATATTTTTTGGTATTGATATTATTAACATGACAAAAGTTGATGATAAAAACACCCTATATTCTAATTAATCTTGAACTACTCATTTATATTGGTTTCTCTCAACCTAACAAAGAAATATTTCTGGTTTCAGCTACTCTTTGTTCAAAATGTTCGACAATATGATACTTTTGGCTAAATGTGGTTTGACAGCATACCACGGACTAGTAAGAACTGTAGAGGAGTATTTTGCAGGCCTTGGAATAATTGTACCAGATCGTGTAAACCTGCCTGATCATTTTATCGATTTCTTAGAGGGTATGGTGAAGCCAAGTTCAAGTTATGTGGTTAGTTACAAAGAGCTTCCTCTTAGATGGATGCTTCACAAAGGCTACCCAGTACATGCAGATATGCAACATGATGGCGTCTGAAATGGTTTATCTTCAGAAGGCAATGGTGATATGTTGGGTTAAATTATTTTGACTAAGTGTTGAAATTATTTATCCTCTGATATTTTGATGATGAAATAACTTATGAGTTTTGATACAGGTGTATTAAGACAACATGTCACTAGACTTGGATCTAATAAAGGTCATTAGACCAATTTTGATTATCATTCGCATAAAATTAGACGCAAGTCTAATATAATTAGACGCACAGTCTAACTCAACGGAGTTAGACGTGCAGTCTATTAGACGCGTGAATTAGACGAAAGTCTAATGGAATTAGACGTGAGTCTAATAGAATTAGACGTACAGTCTAACTCATCGGAGTTAGACGCGTAAGTCTAATAGATGTGTAAATAATTAGACGTATAGTCTAATGAATACACGTAATTAGACGTAAGTCTAATGTAATTAGACGTGAGTCTAATAAAATTAGACGTATAGTCTAACTCATCGGAGTTAGACGTGTAAGTCTAATAGACGTAAAGAATTAGACGGATAGTCTAATGAATACGCGGAATTAGACGTACCAGTCTAACTCATTGGAGTTAGACGTGGCAGTCTATGGGTTATTGGATAATTAGACGGGTAGTCTAATTAGTGAAAGTTAGACGTGAGTCTAACTCCTTCAGATTAGTCTGAGGTAGAACCGGAATTAGACGCGCTAGTCTAACTCAGAGGAGTTAGACGTGCCGGTCTAATGGTTATTTAATAATTAGACGGGTAGTCTAATTAGTGAAAGTTAGACGTGAGTCTAACTCCTTCAGACAAGTCTGAGGTAGAACCAGAATTAGACGCGCCAGTCTAACTCAGAGGAGTTAGACGTGCCGGTCTAATGGTTATTTAACAATTAGACGGGTAGTCTAATTAGTGAAAGTTAGACGTGAGTCTAACTCCTTCAGATAAGTCTGAGGTAGAATCGGAATTAGACGTGTAGTCTAACTTAGTGGAGTTGGACGTACCCGTCTAATGGTTATTGAAATTAGACGCAAGTCTAATTCTATTAGATCAGACGGTCTAATAGACATTTTTATTAGAAGGAGTTGACTTATTTCATTAGACTGATTTTCTCAAATCCGTCTAACTGAAATCCGTCTAATGCTCTGTTTAAGCAGTACGCTTGAATCTAGCATTTCTCCTACCCACGTGCTATAGCTCTACCCTACTCCTGCTCCACTTTCCAGTGAAGATTAGTACAACAGCTATATGCATCCAATCAAGGAATGTCATGTAAGAGAATTTTCCTCACATCACCCGTTTTGCAGGTACATCCCTAAAGGAATATTCGTCGCACTACCTGTTTGGTACGGCCACGATCCTTGTGCTCAAAACCTACTGTGTACAATGGAGGCTTTCCAATGGAACAGCGCTACGTATCATTCTTAAAGATTCGACCGTTAGCTCTTGCTCAGTATTTAATCAATCCTAAGGACAACGGACGAATAATCGGTTTTTCAAACCAATACAAACGAACAAGCAATCTGATTTTGCAGAGAGAGACTACTCAATCATTTTGCTTATTGAACTTACTCTGTGAAGCTTCTTTCTGATTGTACTGTGTGTGAATCGAGAGAGAGAGCTAGAATCAAAACACCATTAGCTGAGTGATATTCTTCATCTTGTAATTGAACAAAAAGTCTTCTATTCAATAGTGAGCTAAGTGTGTGTAAACTGTATTTGATTCTCATCATATTATAGTGAATCCTTCCGGTGGTTGGAAGAAGGGGTGACGTATGAGAGTTTCTCCGAACATCCATAAACAAACTGTTGTGTTCTTCATTTCTGTCATCTTTTCATATTTCATCCTGTGCTTCAAACCCAAGTAAACAATTCCGCCTTGAATCTGTTTCAAGTGTTTACACAAGTTTGCGTAGAATAGAAAGAGATATTAATCCCTAACAGGATTTCTATCAAACCGTTTTTCATAAGCCTTCATCATTAGCCAGACCCCAGTCTCTATTGATAAAGTCGATCCTATCAATTGGTATTAGAGCCCTATTTCTATTCTCAAGTCTTTCCTGAAATATGTCGAACATACCCAAAGATGTCAGTGCTACAGCCATTCCAACCTTTTCTTGCGAAAACTACATTGTTTGGAAGAAAAGGGTTCGTGCTCATCTCTCGTCTCTTCATGATGACATGTGGAGTATTGTCACAGAAGGTCCTATCAAGATTGATAAGGAGAAGGCCGACTGGACCGCTGATGAAAAGAGGCAGAACAACCTCAACAACATGGCTCTTGATGTTCTGTACAGATCTCTCGATGACAGTATGTTCAACTACATCATCGAATGTGACACTGCCAAAGAGGTCTGGGATAGACTCACTAAACTGTGTGAGGTAAACGAGCAAACCAAGGAAAACAAAATCATGCTTGCCACTCAACAGTTCGACAGCTTCAAAATGCGTCCTGGTGAAACAATGAACGATTTCGACACCAGATTCAGCAAGATCGTCTCCTCTCTGTCCATCCTAGGCAAGACCTATAGCAACCGGGAGCTTGCTATCAAGGTCATGTGTGCTTTTCCAAGAGAATGGGACATAAAGACTATGGCGATGAGAGAATCCAAAGATCTGAATAAGATCTCTCTCTTTGATCTCTTCGCTGACCTCAAGGCCTACGAGTTCGAGCTGAACTGTAGGATGGAAGAAGATCAACCCTCGTCCATTATTATTTCCAAGGCGTTGGTGACTGCTGAAGAGCCACCAACCGCTCCTGACGTGAAGATGGCAGCTCAGCAGCTGAGAAGCGATGCCATGTCTCTCTTTGTGAAGAAGTTTGGCGACTTCATGAAGAAGAGCAACTCTAACTCAAACTCTTCAAATTCTAATGATAATAGAAAATCTAAAGCTAATGTTACTTGTTTTAACTGTGGTATTAAAGGTCACTATGTATCGGAATGCCAGAAGCCAAAGCGTAAAGATGCCAAGGAAGATGGAAAAGAGTTGAAGGCTCTAATGGCTGGTGACGGAAAGAACAGAGGAAGCAGCCGTGACTCGTACTTCTCATCCAGTGAAAGTGATGAAGAAGACGTGGCTTGCTTCATGGCCAGAGAAGATGAGGAAGAAACTCAGGAAACTGAGGTGGACTTTCCATCGGTGTATTCCTTTGGTCAACCGGATGTGGTAAAGATGTTCCAAACCCTAGAATATTCTGGGTTGAGGAAGTATCTGGGCAGACCGTTCATCTTCTATGAAGATGAAGTTCGCGAGTTTTTTAAAACGACAGTTATGGTGGATGATTCCATCGTAGAAACCGTTAACGGAAAGGAGATCTCTTTTGACGAAGCAGTTTATGCGGAGTTCTTTGAACTCCCAACGGAGGGTCATCTGTTCGACTTGGTGCTCCCTTCAGAAATCATGGAGGAAATGAAGACTTCCTTCTCTGCTGACGGTTCTAAGATCCATGAAAATGGATACAAGAAGGTATTCAAACCTCACTTCATTCTCCTAAACGACGTGGTGGCAAAGGCGTTGCAAGGGAAGGCTGGCTCTTTCAATCTCTATAGTCAAGATCGTTTTGACTATATGTGCGCCATTTCTAAAGGAATCCAAGTGAACTGGGGTCATACCCTTTTTCAGAATCTTTGTTACTCCATCAGCCAGACGAACAAGGAGAGTATCACGTATGCGGCTCAACTGAGCCATCTGTTGAAGTTTTTGGGGGTTCCTGTTGGTGAACCGGTGCAGATTAACTCTCCAAGAGTTTTTACTGCACTTACGGTGGCCAGTACTCTGACGAGGATGAAGAACAACCTAGAGTCTGTATTTGGGGCTTCTAGTTTCCAAACTGGTGGAAGGCCGTCCACCCGATCAAAGCCTTCTGCTTCTGTTATGTCAACATGGGCAAAGAGAACCAAAACTGTAAACGAATCGGAGGACAGTTCTTCCAACATGAGGAGCCCAAATCAGAAGGACTCCGAATCTGTTGATTCAAGGGTGAAGCAAGCTCCAGGCGTACTTGCTGCAACCCCGATGACATCGTTATCCACTCCCTCAACTTATTTGAGGAAACCTTTGAGGTCTTGTGCCTCAAAGGAGAAGAAGACACTAGTAAAAAAAGGACCTTTACCGACGGTTTTTCCCGAAGGTTTTGTAAACCTCTCCTAAATACTCCCGAGAGGAACAAATCCTTCGGGATTAAAAATAGATTCCGAGAGGGGTGTAAAACCTTCGGGTTTATTAATTATTACCGAAAGTTCTACAAAGAACTTTCGGTTTTTACCTTCCCAAAAAACTCAAAAAAATTCTAAGTGTTGGATGTGGTTTAATTGCGAAGGTTTTTGTAAAAACCTTCGGTTTTGAAATCCCTGGTTTTTTAATTGCGAAGGTTATACAAAGAACCTTCGGTTTTGCCTTTTTTGAAAATTTCATTTCCGAAAGTTTTACAAAGAACCTTCGGTTTTGCTCATTAAAAAAAATTATAAATTTGGTTATGGTTTTTTCCGAAGGGTCTTTAATAAACCCTCGGTTTTGAATAATATCAAAACCGAAAGTTTTATGAAAACCTTCGGCATCAACCTCTATAAATACAAACCCTAACCCTTCTCTTTTTCATTCCACTCATATCTCCTTTCTCTCTCTTCCGCCGCCGCCGCCTGCCTCCTCCAAGCCGCGGGTTCTTCTCCTCTCTTCAGGTAATTTGTTTGATTTGGTTTTTTTGTTTTGTTTATTGTAAGATTTAGATTTCTTAAGTTTATATATATATATATATATTATAGATCTAGATTTATGTTAGTTTACGTTATTTTGTTTGATTAATATATGTATACATATATCTGAAATGCATTTAGGATATGGGTGATTCGACATGGAAGAGACTTCGGCAAACACCGGAGAAACTGCATCCGTGTTACCAAAATCTGATAACACAATCAGAAATTGCGGCACGTGAGGAAGAGGTCAGAAAGATGACGCTGGAAATGGAACAAATCCGATTAAGGGATGCCGAAAGAGGTCGTTTGCTCAGTGAAATCAAAGCGGACCGGGCCGAAATGTCTTAGAGATTAGAGAATCTCGAATAGGAACTTGTCTTGTTGAGGAGTCGACTGAATCAACCACCCCCTCCTTCCACCCCATCTAATAATTAATTTGTAGATTTATTATGGATTTATTATGGGTTTATGACAATTAATATTTAATTTTATGCGTTATGTTTTAATATTTATGAATTATTGTTATTATGTTTGTTTGGTTTGGTTTAATATGTTTTAAATAATTATGTTATGTTGACTTTTCACTTTTTTTTAAAAAAAACCGCATCGCCAAAACCGAGGGTTTATTTGAAAACCTTCGGTTTTGACCAATTTTTTTTTAAATATTGAGGTAAAAACCGAAGGTTTTCAAATAAACCTTCGGTTTTGACCATACATTAAAAAAATCAGATTTTTTTCTAAGTATGGGGAAGTGTAAAAACCGAAGGTTTTCAAATAAACCTTCGGTTTTGACCATACATTAAAAAAATCAGATTTTTTTCTAAGTATGGGGAAGTGTAAAAACCGAAGGTTTTCAAATAAACCTTCGGTTTTGACCTTACATTAAAAAAATCAGATTTTTTTCTAAGTATGGGGAAGTGTAAAAACCGAAGGTTTTCAAATAAACCTTCGGTTTTGACCTTACATTAAAAAAATCAGATTTTTTTCTAAGTATGGGGGAGGGTAAAAACCGAAGGTTTTCAAATAAACCTTCGGTTTTGACCATACATTAAAAAAATCAGATTTTTTTCTAAGTATGGGGGAGGGTAAAAACTGAAGGTTTTCAAATAAACCTTCGGTTTTGACCATACATTAAAAAAATCAGATTTTTTTCTAAGTATGGGGGAGGGTAAAAACCGAAAGTTTTCAAATAAACCTTCGGTTTTGACCATACATTAAAAAAATCAGATTTTTTTCTAAGTATGGGGGAGGGTAAAAACCGAAGGTTTTCAAATAAACCTTCGGTTTTGACCATACATTAAAAAAATCAGATTTTTTTTCTAAGTATGGGGGAGGGTAAAAACCGAAGGTTTTCAAATAAACCTTCGGTTTTGACCATACATTAAAAAAATCAGATTTTTTTCTAAGTATGGGGGAGGGTAAAAACCGAAGGTTTTCAAATAAACCTTCGGTTTTGACCTTACATTAAAAAAATCAGATTTTTTTCTAAGTATGGAGAGGGTAAAAACCGAAGGTTTTCAAATAAACCTTCGGTTTTTACGGGTAAAAACCGAAGGTTTTCAAAATAACTTTTGGTTTTAACACTAACGAGTTTGTTATATTATTTTGTTTTTAACCCACTAATCTTAACTTCTAACTAATATAATCAATTTTGTGTTGTATTTTGAAAATTTATATTGTGTTTCATGTTCAAATATTTATGATTGTGTTTGATTATTATAGAGAAGTCTATATGAATGTTCATGTTTGATTATCTTATGAATGTATGTAATGTTTGATCATATGGATTGTGCAATATTTTAAAGACATCAAATGTGTTAAATTAATGTTGTTAAAGGTCATTAGAAGGTGAAAAACCAAAGAATTTAACAATTTGTCAAGTGCTAATTTCGAAAGTTATATAATTAACGTTCGGAAATAACCATCAAAACCGAAAGTTTTATATAAACTTTCGGGTTTTACATTTCTCAAGAACGAGGGTTTTATATAAACCCTTCGGTTTTGATGGATATTTCCGAAAGTTAATTATATAACTTTCGGAATTATCATTTCACAAAATTGTTAAATTAATTGGTTTTCTACCTTCCAATTTAGACTCCTAAGTAATATAATCAAGTGTGTGTTTTTATTTTAAAAATTTAGATTGTCTTTAATGTTAAAATGTTTATGAATGTGTTTGATTATATATAGAAGTGTATATGAATGTTTATGTTTGATTATCCTATATATTTGTGTAATGTTTGATCATAGGGATTGCAAAATGTTTTATGAATATCAAATGTGTTAAATTAATGTTGTTCATGGTTATTAGAAATTGAGAAACCAAATAATTTAACAATTTGTAAAATTATAAAACCGAAAGTTAAGCATATAACTTTCGGAATTAACCACCAAAACCGAAAGTTTTATATAAAACTTTCGGAAATGAACGTTATCAAAACCGAAAGTTTTATATAAAACCTTCGGAAATTACCCTTATTAAAACCGAAGGTTTTATATAAAACATTCGGAAATGACATTAATCAAAACCGAAAGTTTTATATAAAACTTTCGGAAATGATATATTTAAAATTAAAAAGCTCTAGCCTCTTTTCTTTTCCGCTCTGCCCGATCTCTCTTCCCGTTTTCTTTTCCGCCAGCCGTCCGCCCTCCCCGATTGAAACCGCCAAGACCACGCCGCCCAGTCGTCGCCGACGCCGAGACGAAGCCTCCAAGACGACGACGCCTCCGCCTGAAGAAGACTTCTCCGCTGAACCTCCTCCGTCCATCCGACTGCGTATCTGCCGCCGCTGCACCTCCGCCTCCGCCTGAAGAACACCATTGAAGGTTAGTTTTTTATCTTAGGTTTATTTTGTTTAGGTTTATTAGGTTAGATTCATTGTACACAGTTCTAATTTCATTAGGTTATATGATTTTGATTTAGGTTAGATTAAGTTATATATTAGGTTATATGATTTTGATTTATGTTATTGGAATGAAATCAAAATTGATGTTGGAATTTATTGATGTTGGAATTTATGATTTTCATTAGGTTAAATCATATATTGATGTTGATTTTGGTTATATTTGGTTAGATTAGGTTTATATGTTATATTTGATTTTTTGGGAATTTGTTAGAATTGGAATGAAATCAGAATTGAATTGGATTTGATTGGAATTTGTATGATTTGGATTGAATTTAGAATTGGGTTTCTTGGGAATTTGTATGATTTGGATTGAATTTGTTTGAATTGGATTTTTAGATTTGGTTTTGGATTGGGATTTGGATTAGGTTTTTCAAATTGGTTGTTGGATTTTGTTTTTGCTTAGATTATGTTGGATTATTGTTAGATTAGGTTTATATTTTTGTTAAAAAAGTTTAGAAATTGTATTGGATTGTGTTATTGGTTTGATTTTGGTTGCTTTGATTTGGGTTAAATATTTGAGTTTTGATTTAGGTTTAATTGATGTTTGATTTAGGTTTTGGTTTTGTTGTGATTTGGTTTGATTGTTTGTTGGTTTGATTGGTTTGATTGTTTGTTTGTTTGAATGTTGGTTAGATTAAGTAATGATATGTTATACATTAGGTTATTTTGATTTGATTCATTAAAATTTGGTTATATTAATGTTGGTTATTGTTATTAGGTTTGGATTGGGAATTTCAGTCGCCCGATGCCCGCCCGTCGATCTACATCCACTGATCTTGTTCGTCGCTCTGTTTGTGCAAGGTTAGTTCTTGTTGGTTTATTATATGATTAGGTTAGTTTCATGTTAGATTTATGTTAGATTTTCATGTTAGATGTAAGTCTAGATTTATGTTTGATTTGAAGTATGTTAGATTAGGTATTATGTTTGATTTATGTTAGATTATGTTAGATTAGGTTTGAAATGTGTATGAATGAAATAATGTTGAATTATAATTTAAATAGGTTTTGAAATGTGTATGAATGAAATAATGTTAGAATATATGTATGTTAGATTGAAGTTAAATTTATGTTAGGTTTTATTATTGTTTATTTATGTGTAATTTTGGTTATAATATTAGATTAAATTGAATTTCGGTAATGATAGAATAGGTAGAAATTATGTTAGCATTATGTAAGCCTAATTAATTTAGACAAATTTAAGTTAATAATAATGCGGGTTGTTTTCCATTTTATTAGAAATATGGAAGTACCCGATAAAAGCTGGATGACCTTACGTCGAGATCATCCAGATTACGAGGAAGGTGTTGACAAATTCCTCGAGTATGCTCTTAGGAATACATCCCGACAAACCGTGAAATGTCCCTGCGTGAAATGCTTGAACACGCCGTTTATGGAAATAGACGAAGTGAAGACTCACCTCATCGTTTATGGAATAAATATTCATTATGAGTATTGGTATTTTCATGGAGAAAAGAGACGTACTACTCAAGTGGTTAATGAAGATGTCGATGAAGATGCCGATGACTACGATGATGATGACGACGATGATCATTCGGAGGATGCCGTGCCGGAATTCAACGATCCGACACAGGAGATGAATAATACAGTTAATGAACAGGTCAACGAAGAACGTTATATGCACGAATTTATAAACGATATGTTCCCCAACGTTATGAGGTCCCGAGCAACGATGAACCAGTCGAAGATGCGCAAAGATTTTATAAATTGCTTGATGATTCCAAACGACCATTGTATGAAGGTGCTCGAATAACGAAATCATCGGCACTACTGAAACTACTTCACATAAAAAATGTATGTCAATGGACGAATTCATCGTTCGATATGTTGCTGCGTCTGCTTAAAGACTACATATTACCGATTGACGCTCAATTGCCAAACTCATACTACGAAAGTAAAAAATTCATTACTGATATCGGGCTTAAATATGAGAAGATAGACGCATGTAAGAACAACTGTATGCTATTTTGGAAGGACGACATAAATGAAGATTCGTGCAGAGTTTGCGGTCTTTCAAGATGGAAAGTCGACCAAACAAGTGGGACAGTTCGGGAGAAGCAAAACGGGAAATTCATTCCAAAAAAGGTGTTGAGATATTTCCCTTTAATACCAAGACTGCAAAGACTATACATGTCCTCAAAAACGGCTCCAATGATGAGATGGCATAAAGAAGGAAGAGTTGACAGTGATACGTTGAGACACCCCGCGGATTCCTTAACTTGGAAGACGTTTGATAAAAATTATACAGATTTTGCTTCAGAATCTCGAAACGTAAGACTTGGTTTATCAAGCGATGGGTTTCAACCATTTGCAAATGGGAAAAAATCATACAGTGTTTGGCCGGTAATTCTAGTACCTTATAATGTGTCACCCACGACTTGCATGGATTCTAGCAATTTCATTTTATCTATGTTAATTCCGGGTCCAAAGAGTCCGGGAGATGCAATTGACATATTTCTCCAGCCATTGATCGATGAGTTGCATGAACTGTGGCAAACAGGTGTGGAAACGTTTGATGCACACACCTCGCAATACTTTAACATGCGAGCGGCGTTGTTGTGGACCATTAACGACTTTCCCGCATACGCGAATTTATCAGGCTGGAGTACGAAAGGTAAATTTGCTTGTCCTTGTTGTAACAACGACACGGTATCCCTTCGATTGGTTCATGGTTCCAAACAATGTTACTTGGGTCACAGACGTTTCCTTCCACCGAAGCACAAATACAGAAGGGATAAAGAGTCGTTTGATGGTCGAACTGATTATAGGGATCCCCCTAGATTGTTAACGGGGCAAGAAAGTTATGAGCAAGCACGAGACCTAGAAGACATTATTCTTAGTGCAGATATGAGCAAGAGAACCAAGATATATCATGAAACGCGGGGAGACAATTGGAACAAACTTAGCATTTTCTTCCGTCTACCTTATTGGAAATCGCTATTATTGAGACATAATTTGGATGTGATGCATATTGAGAAAAATATCTGTGATAGCGTGTTGGGAACAATAATGAATGTGAAAGAGAAGACTAAGGATGGTCCTAAAGCTCGTAAAGACTTAGAACTCTTAGGCATAAAATCATGGTTACACCCTATAAATGATGAAGGAGTTGTTCATTATCCAGAAGCGCCTTTCACTTTGACATCCGAAAATAAAATACGTCTTTGTAACTTCTTGAAAGATCTCAAGTTGCCTGATGGGTTTTGCTCAAATATCGGGGGTTGTGTAAATTTGGAAGAGAAAAAACATTCGGGATTAAAGAGTCATGATTGTCACATTTTGTTGGAATATCTAATTCCTTTAGCAACTCGTGGATTGTTTCCAGAGTATGTGTATGATGCGTTAGTAAATTTGTCTCGTTTCTTTCGGTTGTTGTGCTTCAAAGAGTTGATTCAAGAGGACCTGGAACAATTGTACATGGATATTACATTGACACTTTGCAAATTTGAAATTATTTTTCCGCCGTCAATCTTCGACATCATGATGCATCTCCCGGTTCACTTGTCATTTGAGGCTTTGCTTGGAGGACCTGTTCAGTATCGATGGATGTATCCCTTTGAACGTTACATGGGTACAATGAAAAGATATTTGCGGAATAATAACCACCCCGAAGCCTCTATAAGCGAGAGCTATCTTGTTAACGAAAGTATTAGTTTATGTGCCAGGTATATGGAGGAACAAGATCAAGAAAATGCACAACCTGAAATCTCGGGGATTTCAATATTTGCATCATTGGAAGACTTATCCAACGGAAAAATATACAACTTGGATTATATCGATCGAGTGACAGCTCATTCTTACATTTTGAAAAATTGTCCCGAAGCAGAACCTTTTTACATGTAAGTTTCAAAGTTGCTGTTACTAATTAGCATTAAAGAGTGTTACTAATTAGCATTCGATCTATTTGCAGAGATTATAACAACGAGTCTAGTGGAGAAACGTTTGCCGCATATTTCAAGCATCGAGTGAGTAAATTACAAACCATATATCCTAACTCTTCTTATTCATATTAACAACTACATTTCGGATACATATATAGGTCGCCCATTTAGCAGAAATTAACGACATATCAAGAGACCTCAAGATCTTAGGAGAAGGTCCAAGTATGTACTCGTCTATGTATGTCTGGTGTAAAGTAAACGGATTCAAATTCTGTACAGAAAAACACGACGAAGGTTTGACAACTCAAAATAGTGGGGTGGTTGTTGAGGGGTACAATGGATCTGAAACTATGTCATACTACGGAGTTTTGACGGATATAATCGAATTACAATACTATTCTCATAAACGAGTTGTTTTATTCAAGTGTAAGTGGTTTGATACACACTCGGGGGAACTAGGAGTGAAAGTGGAAAATAAAATACGTCTTTGTAACTTCTTGAAAGATCTCAAGTTGCCTGATGGGTTTTGCTCAAATATCGGGGGTTGTGTAAATTTGGAAGAGAAAAAACATTCGGGATTAAAGAGTCATGATTGTCACATTTTGTTGGAATATCTAATTCCTTTAGCAACTCGTGGATTGTTTCCAGAGTATGTGTATGATGCGTTAGTAAATTTGTCTCGTTTCTTTCGGTTGTTGTGCTTCAAAGAGTTGATTCAAGAGGACCTGGAACAATTGTACATGGATATTACATTGACACTTTGCAAATTTGAAATTATTTTTCCGCCGTCAATCTTCGACATCATGATGCATCTCCCGGTTCACTTGTCATTTGAGGCTTTGCTTGGAGGACCTGTTCAGTATCGATGGATGTATCCCTTTGAACGTTACATGGGTACAATGAAAAGATATTTGCGGAATAATAACCACCCCGAAGCCTCTATAAGCGAGAGCTATCTTGTTAACGAAAGTATTAGTTTATGTGCCAGGTATATGGAGGAACAAGATCAAGAAAATGCACAACCTGAAATCTCGGGGATTTCAATATTTGCATCATTGGAAGACTTATCCAACGGAAAAATATACAACTTGGATTATATCGATCGAGTGACAGCTCATTCTTACATTTTGAAAAATTGTCCCGAAGCAGAACCTTTTTACATGTAAGTTTCAAAGTTGCTGTTACTAATTAGCATTAAAGAGTGTTACTAATTAGCATTCGATCTATTTGCAGAGATTATAACAACGAGTCTAGTGGAGAAACGTTTGCCGCATATTTCAAGCATCGAGTGAGTAAATTACAAACCATATATCCTAACTCTTCTTATTCATATTAACAACTACATTTCGGATACATATATAGGTCGCCCATTTAGCAGAAATTAACGACATATCAAGAGACCTCAAGATCTTAGGAGAAGGTCCAAGTATGTACTCGTCTATGTATGTCTGGTGTAAAGTAAACGGATTCAAATTCTGTACAGAAAAACACGACGAAGGTTTGACAACTCAAAATAGTGGGGTGGTTGTTGAGGGGTACAATGGATCTGAAACTATGTCATACTACGGAGTTTTGACGGATATAATCGAATTACAATACTATTCTCATAAACGAGTTGTTTTATTCAAGTGTAAGTGGTTTGATACACACTCGGGGGAACTAGGAGTGAAAGTGGATAAATATGGCTTCGTAAGTGTAAATGTAAACCGAATATTGAAAACGCAAAGTCAAGACCCGTATATATTGGCGAGTCAAGCAAAACAAGTATTCTACGCCCCTGATATGTCAGCCCGACCCGGTTGGAAGATTGTGACAAAAATAAAACCGCGGTTTACAAACATATAGTTCAGATTAATTAATTAGGTAGATTTAATTATGTTTTTAACTTTATATTCATTTTTATTACTACTTTATTTCAAGTATTCACTCATTTTTATTAATGGTGTGAATTAAGAATGTCTGAAGCTCCTAAAACAACTTGGAAGAGTATGAGGAAGACACCCAAGAAATTGGATAAGAGTTACCAAAACCTACTTGCCCAATCCGAGTCGTTAAAGCAACGAGGATCGTCTTCGAGAGACCAACCACCGATTCCTGTGGTCCTGATAGCTACTGCGCCTCCCCGAACATACGAGACTGAAGACGATATTGATGACCTCGCAGAGTATATAGAGAGCTCATTCGCTGATAACCTGCCTAGCGATGAGGCTGAAGACGAGGGTCTTGAGGAGCCTATCGAGGAGCAGGATGACGAGGAAGAGCACGGGACCACTCCCGACCCATCATCGACAGGTATTTCGTTTACAAATTAGTTAGTGTTTCAATTGATTGACATATTTAATTAAGATTTTGAAAATTTTGAAGAATCTTCTGCCCGCAAGAGACGGGGGAAGAACAAGAATATTGCGCTGTCTAAGAGGCTAGCGGGGACGAGGATCCCTCTAACGTTTAGAGAGAAGGATGGGAGGCCAGGCGGTACAGATGTGGGAAGAACACGGTGGTCTAGACATGTGGGGTCGATTATCCGGGACCCCGCAGTCGTCTCACACCGTCTTCTCAAGTGGAAGGCTTTAAGTGCAGACCAATTGGATTCACTGTGGATTGCTATCAAGGTAATACTTATAACTTGATTATACATTACGTCATTAAATAATTATTTGTAACATTTGGCTGTTATTTATTTCAGGATCCGTTCGAAGCCACTAATGGTGACATTGAGTATTTTCGAAAGACGGGGTTGGGACACGCCAATCAGATATGGGATAGATGGCGGTCGGATTTGAACAAGAATTATATCCGCGTCCACAACGGAGACGAGGCGGCGCTACTGGCTAATCCTCCACCGGACTACAATCGAGATGATTGGGAGTTTGTGTGTCGCAACCATTTCTTCACAGAAACGTTTAAGGTACGGTTTCATAATTCAAATAAAAGTTGATATTAATTAATCTAACTTCATTTGTTATTTCAAATACAGAGACACAGTTCTACCAATATGAAGAACCGGAAGAATCTGAAATTCCCTCATCGAACGGGAAGTAGACCGTTTGCACAAATTGAAGACGAGTTGGTAAGTTCATTATTTGTAATAACTTAATATAAAAATTGTTATTAATTATATAAATCATTTATTTCAACAGGCGATTGAAATGGGACGGCCACCGTCTGTAATTGAAGTATTCAAGAGGACCCGTACACCAAAACCGACACAAGAAAACCCAACACCCGTCCCGGACGAGCACGTGCAAGAAAAAATTGTAAGTGAATTGAATATGCCTAGTTTTTTATTATAGAAATGATATTTTATTTGAATTGTGCAGGCTGAGATGGAAGAGGTTGTTAGTAATGAACCGGGAATATCGGATTTTGAATTGACGGAGAGGGTGTTCGGACAACAAAAATACGGGGTAGTGTTCGGAATGGGATCAGGCGTCCGGCCCACACACTTTCGTGAGGATCGTCGTAGTGGAAACAGTTCACAGCGAAACAATGAGCGATTGTTAGAAGAGAATCAAATAATGAAGCTCAAGCTGGAGGAACTGGAGAAGAGAGATGAAGAAAGAAGGCGCAAAATGGAAGAATTGCAATCAGAAAAGAAAGAAATTGTGGAAAGAATGGAGAGGGAGAAGTTAGAGATTACCGAAAAAATGGAGAGGGAGAAGTCAGAGATGAACGCGAGAATGGAGAGAATCGAATTATATATGAGACAACAACCACCTCCTCCCCCCACAAGCTAAGGTTGTTTCGACTATGAACATGTTTTCATTAGTAGTTGAATTTATAACAGATTGTTCGGAATATTTGTTTGGTTTCGAATTTTGTAATGTTCATGATCAATTAATGTGATCGTTTAATGTATGCTGCATTTCTTTTATCATTAATATATTGGTTTGGCTGAACAGGTTTTGGTTGCGAGCAAAATAAGCCGCACATTTTTAAAAATTTAGGGGAAAAAACCGAAAGTAATATTGAAATCTCTCAGTTTTTCTCTTTTTGGAAAAACGAGAGATATTAGAAAACTCTTGGTTTTTAGCCAAAGAGAAAACCGAGAGTTATATGACAAACCCTCGGTTTTTATCCAAGAGAGGAAAACCCAGAGTTATTTACAAAACTTTCGGTTTTCCTCTTCGGGTAAAAACCGAGAGTTTTCATATAACTTTCGGTTTTCTTGAAAAGGAGAAAACCGAGAGTTATTGGAAAACTCTCGGTTTTTACACGAAAAGGAAAACCGAAAGTTTTGTATATAACTTTCGGTTTTCACCCGAAGAGGAAAACCGAGAGTTTTACAAATAACTCTCGGTTTTCCACATAGAGAAAAACCGAAAGTTCTTTGCAAAAACCCTCGGTTTTTCCACAAAAGAGGAAAACCGAAAGTTATTTGTAAAACGAGGAAAACCGAAAGGTCTTTGTAAAACCCTCGGTTTTCCACAAAAGAGGAAAACCGAAAGGTCTTTGTAAAACCCTTGGTTTTTCCATAAAGAGAAAACCCGAAAGGTCTTGTAAAAACCCTCGGTTTTTCCGCAAAGAGAAAACCACGAAAGTTTTCATATAACTCTCGGTTTTTCACTTTACGGAAGTCCCGAGAGAGTCAATACCGAGGGATGGCGAGGGTAATTAAAACCGTCGGTAAGGTGTCTTCACCGAAAGTTATAGGGTCAAAACCGAGAGTTTTAACTCTCGGTTTTGACCCCTTTTTCACCAGTGAGACAAAGGCGCCCCGCGCGTCTAAATCTGCTAAGGTAAAGTCTTCTAAATCTTTGGCTGTTGTGCCAAAATTTGATGTTCCCGAAGTGGAATAAGCTGAATCTGTTTTCTCTCCCTTGAGAGAATTTGCTGAAGGGCCTGCTGTTGAGTCAGCCGGTCCAAATGTTGAAACTATTAACAGGGCGGAGTCTCCTGTTACTCAATCTGATCATGTAGCCGTCGATGCTATAGAGTCGTCGAAACCAGAACAAGGTGTTGTTCCTACACTTGTTCCTGGTGAACCCAACATTCCTGCTCCCAAGGATTCCTTGGTGGTCGGAAAGATTGTCTGTAGAGAGCTTCCTGTCGAGCTCTATTTGAAACCCCAATCTGTCTTCGAACTGTTGTGGGCCAGGAAAGGGACAAGAGGAATTGTAATTGGTGAACCCAGACCAGCTCCAAAACCTGTAGAGGTTGTTGGAAAAGGGAAGTCCATTGCACTTCAAGCTCCTGAGAAGGTATCTGAAGCAAGAGGGATCGTTGATCTTATTCTGGATCAAGTGAAAGTTCTTTCCTCTGAAAAGTTAGGAATCTATGATTCCTGGTATACTGAGAGGCTGTCCTCTAAGTACAACGACTCTCTGTCCAACTCTGCCATAAGAAAAGAATGGAAGAAGAGAGTGGCAAACGAGAAGAAAGTCCTGAAATGGGCAAGAACTTCAGATGTGGGTGAAGCGTTGAACAAGAGAGAACTGGTGGAAGCTTGCATTCTTGGAAAAGCTCTGTTTCCAATATATGAAGCCAGGAAAGCTAACTTCAACCCTGATGCAAAAGGAGCTGATGTTGAAGCAAAAGTACTGAAAAAGTTGAATGATATCATGGAAAGCTATGTTTCTACTGCATCTAGATACATTCATGGCGCCGATTGCTCTAGCGCAGTACCTCTAAACGAAGAAGAAGCAATGGACATTCCAGATGCTGATGAATCAGATGCTGCTCTCCTGATCGAATTCGGAAATCTTTCTGCCGAAGAGAGACGCATTCAAGATCATCCTTTTCAAGAGCTTCCGAATGAAGAAGGAGTGTTGAATGTTCAAGAGCCTGAACAAGCTCTTGAGATAAATGTTGAAGAAGTGATAATAGAAGATTTAGTAGAGGAGGCTTTGAAAGCTCCTATTGAAGAAGATGAAATTATAACCCCTGTTGCGAGAATAGAGGGTGTTCAAGAGAAACTGGTCGAGGTCACTCAGCCAGAAAATGCAAGAACTGAGGGGGAACCCTCTAAAGAGAAAGATGATGAAGAAGAAAGTTCCTCGTCTGAGGAGGAACAGGATGAGAAACCAACAGTTGTTAAGATCTACTTATTTCCCGATGGCGTTGTGGAAAGTGTTCACGAAAACATCAACATTCCCCGCCACTATTCTGGAAATCTGCTCGAGAGATTTGAAAGAGCAGAAAAAGGAATTGAAGAAGAAGATCGAGATAAAGCGGCTAAGAATGCTGAAGTAAATCAGCCAGAGCAAACCTTGCAGGTTCATACAAACTTTGAGCATATTCAAAGTATGGCAGCAGAATCTGAAGAAGTGTCTTCTCACGAAGGTCCATCTGCTGGAGGAAATAAAATGTTAAGATCTATGAGGTCTATGCTCTCCTCAATGCAGAAGACTATGTGTCAGTCAATGATCTCCAGGGAAGAGGAAAGAGAGAATTCCGACAACATTTTCAAGATCCTAACTGAGTTGAAAAAGACCTTGAAGATGAATACTTATGAGACCCATGTCTCGAATGTAAAGTTTTCAAAATTTAAAAAGGAAAGCTTCATCCACCAAAGTGAACTGTTTGAAATTGAGAGGCATATCAATGACGAACGCCACAAGGAAACCTTGGATGAACTCAGTCTGGTGAAGAATCAGCTGGTAGAAATGCAAGGTTGCATGAACAGAAATGACAACGAACGACAAGCATTTGCTGACACCTTTGCCAGGAAGTTTCAAGCGAAGGAGGATGCTTTAGGCAATGTTGAAAGTGCTCAACCTCTACCAATTCAAGGTGAGTCAAGCAGAAGGAATGATGGTGTGTCAACCGGGACAAGATCCAGGTGGGCCCTAAGTACTGATGACAATCCTAGGCCAACCAAGAGAGGTGGTGGTCGAAGTGGTTCTGAACGTGGTGGAAGAAATGGTGGTGGCCGGAGTAGGCTATCCAATGTCGATCAAGGTGGACGTGCCAGCGTTGCTGAGCGTGGAGGAAGATCGAGTGCAGGAGGTCGTGGTGGTCGCGACTATCCTCATTTCATGAACATGCTTCCCGGGCATGAGATGAGTCCAACCGATCCTCGAGTGAAAAGCGAAGAACAATGATCTCTCCTCTTTTAATCTGTTTAACTTTATTGAACATGATTTCCTGATAAGTTTTTCGAATACTGATTCTTTTTGGATGAATGGTGTAAGTGAACAAGGTGTTTGTTTATTATTGGATGAATGCATGTCTTGTTATATGTATACAGGTTTGAAATTTCTTCATCAAAAAGGGGGAAATTGTTGGGTCAAATTATTTTGACTAAGTGTTGAAATAATTTATCCTCTAATATTTTGATGATGAAATAACTTATGAGTTTCGATACAGGTGTATTAAGACAACATGTCACTAGACTTGGATCTAATGAGGGTCATTAAATCGATTTTGATTATCATTCGCATAAAATTAGACGCAAGTCTAATAGAATTAGACGCACAGTCTAACTCAACGGAGTTAGACGTGCATTCTAATAAACGCGTGAATTAGACGTACAGTCTAACTCATCGGAGTTAGACGCATAAGTCTAATAGATGTGTAAAGAATTAGACGGATAGTCTAATGAATACACGGAATTAGACGTAAGTCTAATGGAATTAGACGTGAGTCTAATAGAATTAGACGTACAGTCTAACTCATCGAAGTTAGACGTGTAAGTCTAATAGACGTAAAGAATTAGACGGATATTCTAATGAATACGCGGAATTAGACGTGCCAGTCTAACTCATTGGAGTTGGACGTGGCAGTCTAATGGTTATTGGATAATTAGACAGGTAGTCTAATTAGTGAAAGTTAGACGTGAGTCTAACTCCTTCAGATAAGTCTGAGGTAGAACCGGAATTAGACGCGCCAGTCTAACTCAGAGGAGTTAGACGTGCCGGTCTAATAGTTATTTAATAATTAGACGGGTAGTCTAATTAGTGAAAGTTAGACGTGAGTCTAACTCCTTCAGACAAGTCTGAGGTAGAACCGGAATTAGACGCGCCATTCTAACTCAGAGGAGTTAGACGTGCCGGTCTAATGGTTATTTAATAATTAGACGGGTAGTCTAATTAGTGAAAGTTAGACGTGAGTCTAACTCCTTCAGATAAGTCTGAGGTAGAACCGGAATTAGACGTGTAGTCTAACTCAGTGGAGTTAGACGTACCCGTCTAATGGTTATTGAAATTAGACGCAAGTCTAATTCTATTAGATCAGGTGGTCTAATAGACGTTTTTATTATAAGGAGTTGACTTATTTCATTAGACTGATTTTCTCAAATCCGTTTAACTGAAATACGTCTAATGCTCTGTTTAAGCAGTACGCTTGAATCTAGCATTTCTCCTACCCACGTGCTATAGCTGTACCCTACTCCTGCTCCAATTTCCAGTGAATATTAGTACAACAGCTATATGTATCCAATCAAGGAATGCCACGTAAGAGAATTTTCCTCACATTACCCGTTGTACAGGTACATCCCTGATGGAATATTCGGCGCACTACCAGTTCGGTACGGCCACGATCCTTGTGCTCAGAACCTGTTGTGTACAATGGAGGCTTTCTAATGGAAGAGCGCCATGTATCATTCTTGAAGATTCAACCGTTAGCTCCTGCTCAGTATTTAATCAATCCTAAGGACAACGGACGAATAATCGGTTTTTCAAGCCAATACAAACGAACAAGCAATCTGATTTTACAGAGAGAGACTACTCAATCATCTTGCTTACTGAACTTACTCTGTGAAGCTTCTTTCTGATTGTACTGTGTGTGAATCGAGAGAGAGAGCTAGAATCAAAATACCATTAGCTGAGTGATATTCTTCATCTTGTAATTGAACAGAAAGTGTTCTGTTCAATAGTGAGCTAAGTGTGTGTGTAAACTGTATTTGATTCTCATCATATTATAGTGAATCCTTCCGGTGGTAGGAAGAAGGGGTGACGTAGGAGAGTTTCTCCGAACATCCATAAACAAACTGTTGTGTTCTTCATTTCTGTCATCTTTTCATATTTCATCCTGTGCTTCAAACCCAAGTAAACAATTCCGCCTTGAATCTGTTTCAAGTGTTTACACAAGTTTGCGTAGAATAGAAATAGATATTAATCCCTAACAGGATTTCTATCAAACCGTTTTTCATAAGCCTTCATCATTAGCCAGGCCCCATCTCTATTGATAAAGTCGATCCTCTCAATCATATTGTTCTAATGAGCTCTGTTGATACAGATGCTGGTGATCAATCTTTCGCTGGAGAAGTTTGGCAGGATATGGTCAGTCATCTTGAAGTTAAACGTGGTATTTTACACCACAAATTCTTAAGGTTCCATGATCAATCTAACTGTAGAACTCCAAGCATTTTGTACCAATATAAATATTTCCTCGGAAGGTAAATGTAACTCTTATAACAACACAATGTATTACAAGACTTATTTATTTTGATTGATTCAGTTACTTATTAGAATGCATTCTATTGTTTCTATAATTGCTCCAACTTGAATTCTCTATTTCATGCGCAGGATTGGAAAGCAACGATTACGAGATTCCAATGGGCAAGCAATCGATTATCTCATCCTATTACTTGATGGGGCATGTCTAGGTTCAATAAGTAAAGTGAGTGATAGTAATTTTGGAGCTCCGGGCTACACTTACACCATCATTGTTGTTTATAAGTATAAAATTCTACTGGCGCTTTTGCTTCATTTTGAAACACCATTTCAGCCCATTTTATCATCTGTGTGGATCCTATTCGTTTGGTAATGGGGATCATTGAGGTGTGTTTTGTATGAATAATATTTTTAATACTTTTGTATTTAGAATTTGATAATTAGGTTATTCATTTCTGAACTTCAAGTAAAATAAAAATGACATAAGAGAAATATACAAATTTTATGACTGTCCTACAGTTTCAAAACTCAACCATTCCCCTCTCATCTAATTTCAATACAGCTCCAACATTATTTCATATGAATATGGTCCTTTGGGATAACAATGTCTTCTATTAATGCAGGAGGAATGGGCCCTAAACGGGTTGAGCAGAACATTGATGTTGTCCCATGGCCATGTAACAAAAGACCCTTTAGCATGAAAACTAGTTTAAAGGGAAAGACAGGTAAACTGGTATTTCAATTTTATTAGTTCTAAGAAAAACATCATAGGTATTGGTAATACAGATGTGAGTTATATGTTTACCATACATATATAAACCTCAAACATTTTGAAAATGCTATGTACTTCTTTTAGTTTCTGCAGATGGTGGAGCCTTGGATGAAGAGGCAATAGGGAGTGGGCCTAAGGTATGCATTTGTGTTTACATTCAGTTTTATTCATTTAATCTAAATAATGAAATATGATGTAGAACTGAAATGAGAGGTTACTTGGACTTTCATATCTATTGCCTTCTGTTATAATTAAATTCTATAAACTAACATAAAACATTATGTGACTTATATAGATGATATAAATAATAACTCATATAGATCCATGGAATAATTTGTATTGCGTCTATTGACAGTTTGAAGATGTGAATCAAGTCTCCTATAAGTGTTTTCCTCTAGATGGTGTCGAAAGTCTGTAAGTTTCAAATTCCAATTATGATGAAGTTTGTATGGAAAATTATATACCAACTATTTCGGCTTATGAGTGAATTCTTAGTTGCAGCAAAACTGACATGTTAAAAGATGATATCATAGCTTAGAAAGTCAATTTATGTGTTTTTATGTATTTATCTATACATTCTAGACATTTTTAATCATTGACTAGGAAGAATTATATTCAACTGGAATTATATTTTAAGTTTACAAGTTTCTTTCAATAATATTCTTTCAATAATAGACATCACTTATTCTGTTTACAATATAGTCTCCTCTTTTGTTTTTCTTCTATTGTTTATATTTATGTTCCTCTATTTATATGACATAGAAATACTCAATATTTATATTTGGAAATATCAATCAGTTATATTTGGTATGAATCATTAATAGAAATGAATAGGTGGGTTGCGCATTTAATGGTAGAAACGGTTAAAGAAACGACCTTTAGATAGATCAGCTCAACTTACAATAACAAATGCTTCTTTCCTTCATTTGCAGGCTCAAATTCTGGGGAAGACGCGAATTAAGTAGGGATTTTTTTTAGTTAATGTTGGTGTTAAGAAAATTCTTATGTTATGATTTTGGTAATATGGTAATATTATGATTTTGGTGATAATAGTTCAATTGTGTATTTGGTGAATTTGGTGTGTTATGGTGGTAATAGTTATATTTTCGATTTTACAGGTATTTGTAATATTATTATTAAATTTAATATTATTATTATATACTGTAAGTTGCGATTGGTTTGTACAAAGAAGATAAGTAAGTGGCGATTGATATTAATCCAATCGCCATAAGGTAAACAAGTAATAGCCATTGGTATTAATCCAATCGCCAAAAGGTAAACAAGTAATAGCCATTGGTATTAATCCAATCGCCATAAGGTAAACAAGCAATAGCCATTGGTTTTCTTCCAATCGCCAAAAGGTATAAGCAATAGCCATTAGTTTTCATCCAATCGCCATAACTAAGTGGCGATTGGTATTATATCAGTCGTTGTTTCTAATTAAGACACTCGCGAGGAAACCTCTACCGATTGATGACGATTGGGTTATGACCAATCACATTATGTCTATGGAGATTGGTTTTGAGGCTAATAGCGATTGGTTTCCCAATCGCTATAGACTATTTTTTTACTAGTGTAAAAGAGATGTTAAACCAACTATAACAAGAGTTTGGCATATTATCATCCACACTAAGGGAGGAAAAGAGAAGGAGAAGATTTAATGAGGAAGATTTAACAGAGAAAAAGAAGGTGAATGAGAATGACAAGGATGAGAAATATTTGGAGGTGAATGAGAAAGATTTGGATAAGGTGAATGTGTTTGTTAAACATATGTTGAATGATGATAATATTGAGGTATGATCGAGCATTTGGTGTATTTCTTGTATTTAGTGTATTTCTATTATATGGTCTAATTAAAGACTTTTTTTTGGTAGGATGGGCCCATGGACAATGTTGGGCTTGTGGAGGAGAAGAACAATACCGGACATGTGGAGGAGAAGAAGAATGATAATATTGAGGTATGTATTTGGTATTTCTTATATTTGGTATATTTTTGCCTTTGGTGTATTTCTTGCATTTGGTGTATTTCTTGCATTTGGTATATTTCTTGCATTTTATGTATTTCTTGCATTTGGTGTATTTCTTGCATTTAATATATTTCTATTATATGGTCTAATTAAAGACTTTTGTTTTTTTGTAGGATGGGCTTATGGAGAAAGACAATGATGGGCTTGTGGAGAAGAAGAACAATGATGGGCTTGTGGAGGAGAAGAAGAATGATAATATTGAGGTATGTATTTTGTATTTCTTGCATTTGGTGTATTTCTTGCATATGGTGTATTTCTTGCATTTGTTGTATTTCTTGCATTTGGTGTATTTCTTGCATTTGGTATATTTCTTGCATTTGGTATATTTCTTGTATTTGATATATTTCTTGCATTTGGTATATTTCTTACATTTGGTGTATTTCTTACATTTGGTGTTTTCTTGTATTTGTTGTATTTTTTGCATTTAGTGTATTTCTTGCATTTGGTATATTTCTTGCATTTGGTATATTTCTTGCATTTGGTATATTTCTTGCATTTGGTATATTTCTTGTATTTGGTATATTTCTTGCATTTGGTGTATTTCTTGCATTTAGTGTATTTCTTGCATTTGATGCATTTCTTGCATTTGGTATATTTCTTGCTTTTTGTATATTTCTCGCATACTGTCTATTTCTTGCATTTAGTGTATTTCTTGCATTTGGTGTATTTCTTGCATTTGGTATATTTCTCGCATATTGTCTATTTCTTGTATTTGGTGTATTTTCTTACATTTGGTCTAATTAGAGAATTTTTTAGGATGAGATTGTTGACAAATCCAATGATGGGATTGTTGAGGACGCTGATGTGCTTGATGAGAAATCCAATGATGAGATCAGTGAGGAAGCTGATGTGCTTAAAGAGAAATCTAATGATGGGCTTGTTGTGGAAGCTGGTGTGCTTGATGAGAAATCCAATGATATTGAGGTAGGTATTGTTGAGGAAGCTGATGGGATAGTGGATGAGAAGGTGGGGGAGAAGGTGGATGAGAAGGTGGAGGATAAGGTGGACAATGATGGGATTGTTGACCAGAAGGTAAAGGATATTGAGGTATGTATTGTGTATTTCTTGTATTTTGTCTATTTCTCGCATTTCGTCTATTTCTCGCATATTGTCTATTTCTCGCATTTCGTCTAATTCAATGATTTATTTGTAGGATGGGCTTGTGGAGGATAAGAAGGTGCAGAAGAATAAGATGGACGATGATTTCATTGTGGAGAAGAAGGATGAAAAGGTGCGGAAAAAGGTGGTGCAGAAGAATAAGGTGGACGATGATTTCATTGTGGAGAAAAAGGAAGAAAAGGTACAAAATAAGGTGGTGAAGTAGAAGGTGCTGTAGAAGAAGGTGGTGCAGAAGAAAGTGGACGATGATTTCATTGTGGAGAAGAAGAAAGACAAAGTGCATAAGAAGGACAAATAGAAGGTCGTGGAGGAGGATGCGGTGGAATTGGAAGATGCATCCCACAACAAATTTAAGAGAAAGAGGTTGAGGTTGAAAGAACTACTTAGTACCTACACCGTCCCTCGTCCAAGAAAGAATATGGTGAAGGATCCAATGATTTTCAATCCTATGTCGAAGTATAATCTGAAACTGAAGACAGAGTTCAGGAAAGAGTTGGCGAAAGAAGATGAATGTAAAAAGCTCCACCTCTGTGATGGCACTGTAGGCCATGAATTCTTCAATACAATTCTGAGGACACATAGGTGGCTAACTGATGTGGAGATCAATCTCGGATGTTCTCTACTGAGAAAGAGAGCATTCACCTACCCTAAGACGTACGCGCAAGATTTCACCATCTTAGATTGTCATTTCGTCCCTTTGTTTACATCAAACTATGACAAATTTGTTGCTGAGTCGGCTGAACCAGAAGGCCATAATTTTGATGAATCCATTTACATCTACTATTAGGGTAGAGAAGATAAATATATGCTCAATTGGAGCATTGTTGATGACATTTACTTCCCCCTCAACCTCGACCTCAAGCACTGGGTACTGTGTGTTCTTCGATTGCAAGAATGGAGAATTGATGTTTATGATTGCGATCATACAGTTTTCAATGACGATGAATTTGCAGTATTCATGAAACCCATTTGTGAAATGTTGTCGCCCTTCATTCATAAAGCAATGTCTGATGTTCAAATGCCCAGGTATCCTAACATGACAAATGATATTTTAAGATTTCGTAGAATCCCACATCCAAAAGTACCAAAAGCAACATAGAGTGGGGACTGTGGCATTTTTGTATTAATATATATAGAGTATCTGAATGCTAAACTTGGTCTAGAAAATTGCAAATCAGATAAGATGAAATTATATAGAGAAAAGTGGGCAATCAGGTTTTTCCACCAAATTTTAGAGCCATGAAGTTGTAATATGTTGAATATTGTTTAACATGTTGTGTAATACTGAATATTATTATTGTAACATAAGTTATGGTTATTTATTACATTTGGTATATTTCTCGCATATTGTCTATTTCTTGCATTTGGTATATTTCTTGCATTTGGTGTATTTGTTGCATTTGGTATATTTTTGCATTTGGTCTATTTCTCGCATATTGTCTATTTCTTGCATTTGGTGTATATATTTCTTGCATTTCGTATATATTTTTTGCATTTGGTATATTTCTTGCATTTGGTATATATTTTGTGTTTGGTCTATTTCTCGCATATTATCTATTTCTTGTATTTGGTCTATTTCTTGCATTTGGTGTATTTCTTGCATTTGGTGTATTTCTTGCAATTGGTATATTTATTGCATTTGGTATATTTCTTGCATTTGGTATATTTTTGCATTTGGTATATTTATCGCATTTGGTGTATTTCTTGCTTTTGGTGACAATAATCTCCATCCATATGTAATATACGTGAGTTATGACTCACACATACTGAATATGCGTAATTATGGATCTTTCCTCTTAGTCCAACATAATGTATACAACATACTACTACAATATACAATATGTCTCTTTTCTCTTGGTCTAATATTTCTGCGTAATTATTGTTAGGATCGGGGACGCCCTTGGAGGACCGGGGTGTTTCCGGTTTCGGGAAGGGTGGCCGCTTACAACACACACAACACTTTGGTGATATTCCGGTTAGAGACTAAAACCGTTCTCAGCACTGCACAAACTGTCACAGACTCTTGAACCAGGTTCAAGGGCGAAAATGTATGTTTCAGGTTGAAGCATCGAATGCGACTTTAGATGATGTTTTAGAAGGAGTCGGTTTTATGGATGTGAGTTACCGGTTTTAGGAGTATGATTAGTTTGAGGTTAGGCTAAGTAATTAGAGCAAAGGAAAGAACACGAGACAAGGATTTGTTTATGGATGTTCGGAGCAAACCCTCCTACGTCACCCCTTCTTCTCAGGTTATGAGGAGGATCTCCACTAACTCTTAGAGTTACAACAATACTGCCGGTCGAGCCCAACTTCGCTACTCGCTGGTTACACCAAACTCACTCTTTGATGTAATACAACAACTCAACACAACAACACACAAAGAGCTTCCGGTTTTAGACACACCGGTTTTACAATATAGGACTTTATCTCTCTAGAATTTAATGCTTTTTGTAATTCGTAATCTACAACTTTCAGAACTGATGATTCTCACAACTGCTGCATTAAATGAAGACGTTTGATGTTCCTTTTATAGCTGAAAGTCTTCAACGGTTACTTTCTCCTATCTCATGCGGATTGGTCGATCATCATCACGCCTGATGCAGAAAGGTTGCTTGCACGCTTCATTTTCCTTAACACTTGGCAGTCATGCAGGCAGCTCTGAGCAGAAGATGACGTAGCCGGTTTTCAGATTTGGACACGTGTTGAACATGCACCTCCGGTTGTCAATTTCAAATCAATAAAGCATCATTGCTTTCCTCGCATGCTTCCGATCGGATCCGATCTTCTTTTACTATTTCAAGACACGTTTCTTCCGTTATAGTACGTCACTCTTGAAGTTTGAATCTTCTGACTTTTGTTCTGAACCATCCGGTTTTTGTGTCTTGTGTAATATGATCCGGTTGGAACGAAAGTTTCTGTCTTGGCTAATCGGTCGCTTAAGAAAGTGAAAACCAGTTTCTCTGATCTTTAACTTGATCACTTGAAACTGGTTTCTTTGAAGTATAGTAGCAACCGGTTTTGATACGCCAACCGGTTCATACGGTTTTGATCTGTACCTGCACATGAAGGTTAACTTCTGTTTAGTTCGTCTGGACGGTTCCAAAAATTAATTTACTTCATTTTTCTATCAATTTCTCCCTTTTTGATTATTTAGAATAAATATTCAAAACATGTAATGAGTGGCCGGTTTGAAAATTAATCTACTTAATTTTTCTATCAATTTCTCCCTTTTTGATTATTTAGAATAAATATTCAAAACATGTAATGAGTGGCCGGTTTGAAAATTAATCTACTTAATTTTTCTATCAATTTCTCCCTTTTTGATTATTTAGAATAAATATTCAAAACATGTAATGAGTGGCCGGTTTTGAGAATATTGCTTACTAGTCAGTTAGAAAAATTAACTTACTTAATTTTTCTATCAATTTCTTCCTTTTTGATTATTTAGAATAAATATTCAAAACATGTAATATATGGCCGGTTTTTAAAATCATGTGTTTTGATTGTTTTTGAAGAAAAATGTTTCAAAAGCATGAGTTTGATTGTTTTAGCAAATATGTGAGAACCTATCAGAAAAAGCAAAGTAACCAAGTTCTGAAACATAGTAAGGCATAATTGTTTGAAGTAAATAACGAAAGAGATTTAGGGCTTGGATGGTCCCCCCTTGTGAAGCTCCTTTTCCTGTTCCTTCTCCAACTGTCTTCTCTCTTCTTCTTTTCTTGCTTTCCACTCTCTATCACGTCTTTCGGCATCAATCAGCACTCCGGCCCATACACTTGAGTGGTCGGTACCCCTATTCTTGAAACCAAAGTTGGCACAAACTGGTTTTGGTGGTGGAGGCGGTGGAGCATTAGAAGGTCCGAAGCTCGTAGTTGAGGTTGAACCTAAAGTTGCCTTTCTCTTCCGTTGGTTAAGCTCCTCCGGATCTTCCTCTTCTTCTTCATCAAGCGGTTGCGCGTTTATCACGACCGGTAAAACTGTTCTCTGTTCTGCCCGCTTCATCACTTTCTTAACTGCACTTCGCTTCTTCTTGTTCCTTGTATCCATTGAGTGGGACGATTGAACCGGTTGGAGTTTCTGGATGTTGGCCTGTTCTTCTTCGTTGCATTGTTGGGCAAGCGCGAAGTCTTTGTCTTCAATCTCCTTCTGTAACCGTTCCCTTTCTATCTCTTCCTCTTGCAATTTCTTTGCGGTTTCAGCATCCGTTTCGATTTGCGTTTGAGTTGTGCTGACTTGAACCTTGGACATTTCCCCGATCTGAATGGCCATTGTTTGCAACATGTCCAATAATGGAGCGGTTGCGGTTTGGACGGACTCGGTGATCAAGGCTTTTACTGTTGTCTGCATGGCCGTATCCATCATTGACCTTAGAGAGTTTGACAGGTTGGCCTCAGCCGTTGTGATTCTTTCGTCGGTTGTGGCTTTAAAATTTCACAGGCATGAGTCAACTGTTTCAGCCACCGCTTGCTTAATCTGATCAATTTCTGGGGCTTTGACCGGTTGAGAGGATTCTTGTTCCAGGTTTTCAGCGGTTCAGGATGTCTCTCCGCCTGTATAGAATGGCTTACTTTAATATAAGTCGGCATTGTTGAGTTGGCGTTGGCAACCTTTCCTCCACTGCTTGTCAAGACGATCAAGATTTTGTACAAGTTGTTCCCGCACCGCAATAAACCGTTCGGCCATCCTCATTTCAATCGTGTTTAACGTCGATCCCTTAGTTTCTTGAAAGGCATTCTCAACTGCCTGTAACCGAGCGTTTTCAAGGATAACTGCTGCTTTGCTAAAAGCCGGTTGAATTAGGTTTGTGTTAGCTAGCTGAAGTGCCTTCTCTTCCAGCTTGATGAGCCTGTCCCACTGTTTATTGCCACTTAATCCTGGAACCATATCGGATAACTTGGTTTCGCATCTGAGCTTCACCCACAAGATGTATGGAGCTAACGCATCACTTGCACCTTTGTTCATGTCTTGAATAAGTTCCTCGACGATCTCATTTTCTTGCTCTGCGGTGTATGGAACCTCGTCTCCGGTTATGGCTTCTTGTTGAGGATCAGTTTGCAGCGTGCCCGTTCCGGTTACCGTTGTATCTTCAATAAGGATCCCTTTGCCTTTGTTTACTTGAGTGGAACCTTCAGGTGTTGTAGCTAGTTGGATTTCTGAGGCTGTCTTCCCTCCTGCGGAACCGGAAGGTTCCTTTCCTTCAACATTTCCCTCCTGAGCCGGAGGTGTAATTTCTGTTGTATTGGCCGCCTCTTCGACCGGTTGAACTTCTTTCTGATCAGGTATCTCAACCTGATTAACTGGCCTGCGACGACTTGACACATCGTCCTCTTCAGTTTCCCTCGCAATGTCTTGGATAACATTCTCAATTGCTTTGGAGGTGTTTAAGCCTACGTCGACTAGTACCTCTTCAACTCGCTTACTTGGTGACTTGGAGGTTTCAGAGTGGATGCTTACCACTGCTTCCTCCTTGGAAACTGACTTGTTTACTTGGCTCCCCGAGGATTCGGTTTGCCTTGGAGAATGAGATGGGACTGGAACGGGAATAACTGTGTTGATGGGAATAGGTTGAAAGACATCTGCGGTTCTTTCCGGTGGAATGTCCGAGGAAAGCGTTTTCTCGGAGTCCGCCGGTTTCTTTGAACTTTTCTTTGCTGTTACCTTCTTCCTCCTCTTTGGTTCTAGTGGGGCTTCGTCTTCAACAGCTTTTCTTGCCGGTTTCTTCTGTCTGGTTTCTTCGTCAGCCGGAACCGAGGAACTGGCTCCCTTGGACGACTTTGTCCTTGAGGATTTGGGTTTGATCGTCTTTTCCGGTTTTTCGATCATGGACTCGGAGTCAATAATGGTAGAGATCGGAAGCGGTTTGCCTTCACCTAGTTCCACATTGAGGAACTCAAGAATTTTAACGATTTGCATAGCAAAGGCCTGCACCCGGCCATCTTTCTTTATCACCATTTGGCAGAATTCTTCGTAAATAACGTATCCCCAGTCCACCTTGTCACAGCGGACAATAGCCAACAACATTCTGAGTTTTAGTTTCGTTAGGTTGTCGAAATTACCTCCCCTTCCCTGGATTGACCGGGCGATGACAGTCACCAACCATCTATATTCCGGTTTTAGATTACTTCTCCGGCTAGAGTGGAGCACCAGATCTTGACCTGAGAAGGAGACCACTAACCGGGCAGCATTTGATTCTGCATCGGTTAAGTCAGTCTTTAGGTCCGAGCCTGTGTTGGGCAGACCGAGAGCTTCAGCAAAAAGCTCTTCGGTGATGAGAATAGCCTTCCCGTTGACAGTCGCCGAGACCTTCCTCTTCGATAGTGTCGCCGTCGCCAAGAACTCCGTTACCGCCGCCGGATAGATGATGAACGGACCAGACATAAACTTTTCCAGTCCAGAATCCCTCAGAAGTTGAAGAACAGCCTTGTTCTTGTCTTCGGCATGTTCATCAATATCTATGAAATCCACTTGTAACATCCATTGGAATGGAGCTTTGGTTAGATCCATGAAGATTTTGTGAAGAAGATATGAAGATCGATGAATATTGGAGAGATGAACGCTTTGAAGATTTGAAGATTTGTAGAGAAAGAAAGCACAAGTGTTGAATAGGATGATATGAACTTATATATGTGACGGTTCTGAGCGGTTTGAAGATGAACCGTCAATTTGATGCTTTTGGCGCCAATTTTCCCTCCAAAAGTTACTGCCGTAACTTTCGGCGGTAAAAGCGGAAATTCAATGGGCGGTGAACTTTGGGGGGTAAAACCGTGGGCGGTTAATATTTTTCAAATTTTCACTTTTGCTTTAAGTTCCGGTTTCACTTGAAGTCTTGTTAACCGGAAGTTTTTAAGTTAACTTTTGAGATTTTGTATAAGTTTGGAAAACCGGAAGAAAGGATATGAATAAAAACCGGAAACTTTGAAAATTAACTGTTTCATTAATAAAGTGAACATTAAGCGGTTTTGGTCGTACAACAAAATGACCAGAAACCGGAAAGGAAAAAGAAAAGAAAGAAGGAAAATTAGTCTTCTGTGAACCATCCTCCTTCCATCCTCCTTTCATACCACTTTTCAATGGTGTTTTGAGGAAACCGTTCCTCAATTCTTGATAACCACCTATGAATCATGAGTATGGTGATGGTGTTGGATGGTCCAACCGGAATACCGGTTCCAAGGTTGCGACGCTTGGATATCAGGAACCGGGTGATTTGAGGAGCGTAGCTGATCCTTCCTCTTGCAGCGGTCATGAGCTGCTTGAGTTTGTTGAAAAGTTAGGTGGCCCAGTTGATGGAGGAGTTGCGAATGATGGCTATCATAATGTCGAATGCCTCCCGGCTGTAGTTCTGGTTAGGCATTCGGCTTATGATAGACCTTTGGACCAAATCATGAAAAAGTTGGTAGTGAGGAGCGAGATTTTCTTTCTTCCCAAAGTCCTTTATAGGAGTGTAGGAGGAAGAGAAGATCTTGAAAAAGGTTTCCTTAGCCGGTAAGAACGGCGTTGGAAAATCAGAAAAACCTTCGGTCGGAAGGTGAAAGAAGGTGGCGAATTCCTCCTCGGTAAATTGGAAGAATTGGCCGTCGACGATGGTGCGGATGCTGCCATCATCTAAAATGTGACCGTTGTTGAAGAATTCACACACCTCCTCTACGAGGATGGTGTCTGAACCCTTAAGAAAGCCCTGCAACCCAGAATCTATGATATGCTGAAAAATGCAATCATAGTATGCGCTGTTTTTGATATCTTCAAAGTCGATGATAAGTGTGTTTCTTAACTCGGCAGACATGATGATGGAAATTTGAGAAAGGATTTTTCTTAACTTTCAAATTTTAGAGAGAAGGAGTGCTTGGAGGCGTGTTTTGAAACTGAAGGATTGAGCCTCCTTTTATAGCTTGGAATGGATGAGAGCATTTAATGAGAGGATTTGAAAAATCTAGCCGTTTATGTTTAGTCATTAATGTCTTTGTGATTTTCCAAGAGAATAAAGGCATGTCTTGTCTAGTCAAGTCAGGCATGCTTTTTGATAATGAGAATTTGTGATTCCAAGAGTGATATGATTTTATTTTGAAATGGCACATTGAATATTTTGGATTTTGACTTGAAAAAGGAAGGAAATCTGATTCATTAATTGGGGTACAAAACCGGTAGTACAGCAAAATTACCGGTTTTGTGAAAAAGAGATAAAGGAAAGAAGAAGGAACAGGTTAGACATTTGATGACTCAGCCGCTTGATCGTTTGATGCCTCAGCCGCTTGATTTCTTCTGGCTTTGACAGCTTCCCACCGGTCGATCATCTCTTGTACTCTTTCCTTGGTGAGCACATGCCTTGGATGAAGAGTGACGAAGGGTCCGGAGTGGATGTCCAGACTTGCACAGAAACCGCTCAGCTGAGGAGCGTAGCCGGTTTTGTTGGATAGGAGCATGTTCTTCAGGTTACTGAAGATGATCCAGGACCAGTTAACCGGTGTCCCAACCGTTACAGCGATCATCATCTCGAAAAGCCTTTGAGTGTAATAGTAACTTTTCTCTCTACACAAGACAGATTTTCCCAGAATCTCGCAGAGAAGCTGGTACTTATGAGAGAGTTGACTTTTGGCACCCCAGGGTTTAACCGGGATATCTGATCCTGAGAACCGGCGACACATCTCTTCCATTGTCACCGGGGAGTATGTTAGGTCGGTTACCCCTTTATTGGGCAAACCGCAATAAACAGCGAAATCCGTCTCGCTGAATAGAAATTTTTGACCGTAAACTTGTGCAACGATGATATCTCGGTGCACTTCCTTTCCGGTTTGGAAGAGTTCTTCGACTACGAGGTAGTCAAGGATGAATCTGTTCTCAAGGAAACTTCTTAGCCCGCTCCTTTCTATGGCTAAGAACATTTCCTTGACTTCATGATCTTCATATTGGTAGATTGAATCAAAATCTGCCAATAGGATTTTCTTTGCTAAGGAGTTGGTGTTCATGTTTTTGAGAGAGAGGATTTATCTCAAGAATGATATTTGTGAATAGTGATCTTGTGAAGTTTTGTGAAGGATTGTAGTTGGTTTATATAGCCCGGGATTCGGCTGGTATTAATGAGGTTTTAAGCATGCTTGATGATGTCATCAGCTACTTAATAGACTTAACTTGTTGAAGTAACTATAGTTTATTTCCAAGGTAAATCTAATTATTACCAATATAGCAATGATGAAAAATATCTATTGACAAGATGTGAGTCTCCCTCTCTTGATGATGGACACATGTCGTCATCTCGATTGTGGTAGACTTGTTTTTATTAATTACAGGCTTCATTTTTCAAAATATGCATGAAAACTCAGTTAGTCATCCTAGGTTAACCGGAAAAGTTCATTCCATCAGACCAGAATGCATTTGTACTAAGCGGTTTTCCATGACCGGTTTTAGTAGGATATTTCCATTTGTGAAGAAAAGTTGATTAATGTCAACATTTGTTCAACTTTGGATTTGTCTTATCCACTTCAGCCCGGTTATTTCAACCGTATAGTAACATACATTTGATTCGAAATTATGAAGTGATCGGGCATAACCGGAGACTTCCTCCTGGTTAGCATATTTGATTTATTAATGGCCTATTTGAATATGGTTTGAGAAGTTTTAGCTTCTCCCTGAACACATATCCCGGTTTCTTCAATGCATACATGATTATTATATCAATTGATTAAGATTAGTAAGTCCCAAGATATTTCGAAAATGAGAGAACTTAGCTTCCTGTAGCGGTTTTGTAAATATATCCGCTACTTGTTGCTCGGTTGAGACATATTCCAGCCGAATGTGTTTCTCCTGAACATGCTCCCGGATGAAATGGTGTCGGATATCGATATGCTTTGTTCTTGAGTGCAACACCGGATTGTATGTAATCGTTATGGCGCTGGTGTTGTCACAGAAGATTGGAGATTCCTTGGCTTCTATTCCAAAATCCCTTAGTTGCTGTTGGATCCAGAGGAGTTGTGCACAGCAGCTTCCAGCCGCTATGTACTCCGCCTCTGCGGTTGATGTTGCAACGGATGTTTGTTTCTTGCTGCTCCAAGTGACTAACCGGTCACCCAGGAACTGACAGGTTCCACTTGTACTCTTTCGATCGATTTTGCATCCTGCGTAGTCGGCATCTGAGTAGCTTATGAGGTTGAAGCTTGAGTCTTTTGGGTACCAAAGTCCCACTTCTTGAGTTCCCTTTAGATATTTTAAAATTCTTTTGGCCGCCGTATAATGAGGCTGCTTTGGATTTGCTTGGAACCTCCCGCACACTCCAACCGCAAACAGAATATCAGGTCGACTGGCTGTTAGATATAGCAGTGATCCGATCATTCCTCGATAGGCTGTGATGTCAACGGCTTGACCATCATCATCTTTGTCCAGCTTCACGGAAGGACTCATTGGCGTAGCCGCTTCGGCACATGTATCCATTCCAAACTTCTTCAGCAGTTCGGCTGTGTACTTCGGTTGGCTTATGAAAGTTCCGGCTTCAATCTGCTTAACCTGAAGTCCTAGAAAGAAACTCAATTCTCCCATCATACTCATTTGAAATCTATCAGTCATCATTTTCGAAAATTTGTCACATAATTTTGGATCCGTTGATCTGAATATGATATCATCAACATAAATCTAAACAAGTAAAATTTGTTCCTTCCTTTCAAATTTGAAAAGTGTTTTGTCTACCGAACCTATTGTAAATTTGTGAACAAATAGGAATTGTGTTAATGTATCATACCAAGCTCTTGGAGCTTGTTTCAAACCGTAAAGGGCTTTATTCAGCCGGTAAACATGATTTTCATGTTCTGGATTTTTAAAACCTGGAGGTTTGTTAACATACACCTCTTCATTTACTTTACCGTTTAGAAAAGCACTCTTAACATCCATTTGAAAGACTTTGAAATTTTTGAAAGCTGCATATGCTAAAAATATTCTAATGGCCTCAAGTCTAGCTACAGGGGAAAATGATTCTTCAAAATCAACGCCTTCTTCCTGTTTATAGCCTTGAGCCACTAACCGGGCTTTGTTCCTCGTAACTAAACCGTCTTCATTGAGTTTATTTCTGAATACCCATCGTGTTCCTATAACCGGTTTGTTTTTCGGTCTAGGGACTAGGTACCAGACTTTATTTCTCTCAAACTCGTTTAATTCCTCTTGCATTGCCAAGATCCAATCTGGATCTGACAGTGCTTCATCCACCTTTTTCGGCTCAATTTGTGATATGAAAGCAGAGTTTCCATAGTGATCCAAATTTTGTTGCCTAGTTCGGACGGGTGAGGATATGTTACCTATTACTAGTTCAAGAGGATGATTTTTGTTCCTTCTGAGGTTAATCCGAGACGTGTCTACCAAGCTTTCGGCTGGCTGATCAAGGTTAGACTGATCGGTAGGCTGAACAGATTCAGACCGACCGATTTCTTCAGTAGAAACTGAAGCGTCAACTTTCTGCGGTAACACAGCTTGATCAGGCTGAATTTCAGCATCAACCGCTTGGTCCTTGACAAAGCGTCTAAAAACCGGAACCTCGTCTTCATCATCAGAATAGATATTGAAATTTTCCATTCTGTTGTGAAGGTCGAAGGGTAATGCAGTGTTTCGTTCAACCGATTCATCGAAAACAACGTGCGCGGTTTCTTCAACTGTTAAAGTCCTAGTATTGTATACTCTGTAGGCTTTACTCACAGCTGAATATCCCAACATTATTCCCTCATCGGATTTAGCATCAAAAGTGGTCAAGTAATTCTTGCCGTTATTGTGAACAAAACATTTACTACCAAAAATTCGAAAATACCGTACACTTGGAACTTGATCAAAGTAAATTTCAAAAGGAGTTTTAGAGAACCATTTAGTTACTAAAGATCGATTTTGTGTATAGCAAGCGGTGTTGATAGCTTCAGCCCAAAATTTCTGAGCGATACCCGAATCGGCTATCATTGACCTTGCGGCTTCCTTGAGAGTTCGGTTTCTTCTCTCAGCCAGGCCATTTTGTTGAGGAGTTCTAGCACTAGACAACTCGTGCCTAATACCGGAATCATCAAGAAAAGTAGTTAAGTTACTGTTTATAAACTCAGTTCCTCTATCACTTCTGATTTTATTCACTCGAATAGATTTTTCATTTTGTATTTTCAAAATCAGTTTAATCAAGTTTGGAGTTGCTTGATTTTTAGAAGCTAGAAAAGTAACCCAAGTAAATTTGGAGTAATCGTCAATAACTACCATAGTGTAGTGCATGCCTCCTAAACTAGTTACTTTAACCAGACCAAACAGATCCATATGCAAGAGTTTAAGCATCGTTCAGATTGATAATTCCCTTTACTTTTGAAAGATGATTTCACTTGTTTGCCCATTTGACATGCCGCACATACTTTGTCTTTTGAAAACTTAACGTTTGGAAAACCGTGAACTAGTTCCTTGGAACAGATAAAGTTAATCGTTTTGAAATTCAAGTGATTTAACCGTTTATGCCAAAGCCAGTTTGGATCATTTCCGGCTATCATACACACAGGTTTTTCGAAATCAGTTTTCCAATCAACTTTGTAAATGTTTCCTATCCGGTTACCGGTTAGAAGAACATCGTTGTCTTGGTTTTTAACTAAACATGAGTTTTTATGAAATTCGACTTTGTAGCCCACGTCACACATTTGGCTTATGCTTAACAGGTTAAAGCTTAGTTTTTCTACCAATAATACATTACTTATGGATAATTCACCATGGACAATCTTACCCTTGCCCACGGTTTTACCTTTTGAGTTATCCCCGAATGTGATGACTACTCCGGTTTCGTACTTGATGTCTGTTAGTAGCTCCTTGTTTCCGGTCATATGCCTTGAGCATCCACTGTCCAAGTACCATTCCGAATTCTTTAGCCGGTTGCTCCTCCTAACCTGCAACAAACAATTATTTACACCTTTTTGGTACCCACATTCAGTTGGGTCCATGGTTGATTAGTCCCTTTGGGATCCAGACTTGAATGAGTCGGATCACTTTCCCGGTTATTGTTTTGATAATGTTTGGCTTAACTTCTTGGCTGTTGCTCAAGAATGCCTTATGTGGTGATGGGCTTCTTTGATGTCGGATTTTATTAGTTTTACTTGGTTTCCGGTTGACTTTCCTTCTCTCATGATGAAGCCATTTTTCAGATTCGTTAGGACTTACATACTTAAGCGTTTCTTCCGGTTTTAGGTCATTTTCGGTTTGTGAACTCTTGACAAATTTTATAAATGGAAGATTATTTTACTTAAGCGTTTCATCCTGTTAGATTGTGTTACGGGCTGCTCATCAAAAACCTCGGTCCTAAAATATTTTATTCATCCGTCTCTCGGCCCAAGTGTCTATACGGGCCCGTTTATGTTTTTTATGGAATAATTCTGTTTTGTTTACTTTCTCTTTTATCTTTCTTTGAAACCGAATTCTGTTATGTTGGAAGTTTGTTGTAACCGAATACTCTTGGGTAAATCAGCCTCTTTAAATGGTGATGCCCACCCCACTTTTTGGGGCTATGAATTGAATATTTTGGAACTTGGTGTTTAAGTTATCTCTCGGCCCTCCTCCCCCTTCTTGGACCGCTAGGTGTGATCTAGTGGTATTTCTCTCCTCCCCCTCGGCTCTTCTCTCCCTAACCTCGAATTCTCCTCTAATTCTATATCCGCTGCGCTAGAGTGTTGAATTCCATCATCAAGAACCCGTTTCTTGAATTAAAGAACTTGAAAGGCTCGGCCATAATTAAAAATCCTAACATCTTGGTATCAGAGCTGGCCGATTCTCAACATGGTAGAAACTCGCCAGCAATCGGAAATGGATGCGCTCAAGACCCTGATCGAAAACTTGTCCCAGCAAACAGCAGCAATGCAAGCTGCCATAGACCGTAGATTTGATGTGGCCGAAGAAAGAATGGCGGCCCTTGAGAGCGGGGCATCTGGAAACATGCAAGAACCCCGCCACAGACCCTATGATGATAATTCTTGCCTCGGTCCTTCATCATTTAGGCCCCCGCACCCTGGCCAGAACCGCGACCAACACTATGCTCCTCCTACTCGGCTAACCAAGGTCGATTTTCCTCGGTTTGATGGGTCGGATGTCGAGGGCTGGCTAATTTCTGCCGAGCAATTTTTCAGAGTGGACAAAACTAAGGATGCCACGAAATTAGAAATCGCCCCCATTCATTTTTCTGGAGAAGCAAGAATGTGGTACGGGTCATATCTTCAAAACCGAAATCATATGGAGGCCCTATCTTGGGCCGTGTTCAAGAGAGACCTTATGACTCAATTTGGGCCATCTATACATGATACACCAATGAGACAGCTAATGAACTTAAAACAGGTTGGGTCGGTTCAAGAATATAATCTCCGGTACATGTCGATCTCTCAAAAGTTATTACATATGCCAAGGGACTACGTCATTGATTGTTATTTGTCCGGTCTAAGGGAAGAAATTGCAAACTGCATTAGGCTGCGATTTCCAGATTCTTTAAACGAAGCAATGGCCATGGCTAAAGTCCAAGAAGCAACATATCGGTCCTTAATGAGCAGTGGTAACTTGTACAGCGCTGAAGCATCATTGCTGCCCACGCCATCCAATACCAACACAGCCGGGCCGAGCACCAATACTGACTTCAAGAATTCATCGTATGGGTCCTCTTCCAATGCAAACCAGGTCCATGTTAAGCAATTAGACTCAGCCTCAATGGATGAAAAGCGAAAGAAGGGTCTATGCTATTCTTGCAATGAAAAATGGCAACCAAACCATAGGTGTAAATCCAAGTTATTCATGGTTTCGGCCAATCAAGAAGATCAAGAACCTGACCAAGAACCTGTTTTGGATGATTTTCCTTCATTGCTCGGCTCAAGGGATGAACCAGCCATATCCTTACATGCACTGACCGGGTCTAAAGCCTTCCAAACGCTCCAGATTCTTGGCAAAATTGGGAACCTGCCGGTGGTGATCTTGATCGACACAGGCAGCACCCATAATTTTATCAATAGCAGGATTTTGGAGAAAATAGACCACAAAAGCATAGCAACCCAGGTACAATCGGTTAGAGTGGTTGATGGATCTAATGTTTTATGTTCTAGTGTTTGCAAGGACTTGAAGTGGTCGATGGAAGGCAATGAATACCAAACAGAAATGAAGGTAATTTCCATGGACGGATATGATATTGTATTGGGAATTGAATGGCTGATTACTCTAGGCCCGTCTTCTTGGGACTTTGAAAAGCTGACCCTATCTTATGATAAGCAAGATAGAACCACGGTCCTTAAAGGGATTCCTCGGTCGCAGGCCAGTTTGATGCATGGAAACCAGCTGGAAAAGACCTTAGATGAATATAATGTTGCTGCCAAAATGCAAGTAAAGAGTAAGCCCGAAAGTCAAACTGTTTCACTAGCTGCAATGACTTTGGAAGATATTCCTAATGATCTAATTAGAAGCTATGGCTCATTTGATGCTGCTGTTATGCTGGTTCGGGAAAAAGACCTGGCTTGGATTTTTGAGCCAAGTATGGAGTTTAATCGAAGTGGGAAGAAATTATTTTTGCACCAGGCGCTGGGAACATTGCAGCAACCAAGGTCAACTCTAAACACTGAAAAACTCGACCTTGGGTGCACAGAAATTCTAGACAGGGGCGGAGTGGCAAGCGACCCAGCAGCGCAAAGGACCGCAAGGACCCGGCCAGTTCCACTACTGAAGCGATTCTGCCGAATGTTTTTTGTAAAAATACGGTCTTATGCTGCACCTTTTGCTGAATGTGCCGAAGCCCGACCGAAGCAATAGTTTTGAAGTTGAAGATGCATATTAGAGGCTGACCAGTCCATGTTTTTTTTTTTCGTCGAAGGCGACGAACTTCGAAGGGGGGGATAATGTTACGGGCTGCTCATCAAAAACCTCGGTCCTAAAATATTTTATTCATCCGTCTCTCGGCCCAAGTGTCTATACGGGCCCGTTTATGTTTTTTATGGAATAATTCTGTTTTGTTTACTTTCTCTTTTATCTTTCTTTGAAACCGAATTCTGTTATGTTGGAAGTTTGTTGTAACCGAATACTCTTGGGTAAATCAGCCTCTTTAAATGGTGATGCCCACCCCACTTTTTGGGGCTATGAATTGAATATTTTGGAACTTGGTGTTTAAGTTATCTCTCGGCCCTCCTCCCCCTTCTTGGACCGCTAGGTGTGATCTAGTGGTATTTCTCTCCTCCCCCTCGGCTCTTCTCTCCCTAACCTCGAATTCTCCTCTAATTCTATATCCGCTGCGCTAGAGTGTTGAATTCCATCATCAAGAACCCGTTTCTTGAATTAAAGAACTTGAAAGGCTCGGCCATAATTAAAAATCCTAACAGATTGTTTTGTTTCATTTTGTTTATTTTGTTCATAACCGATACCATACCTACACTTCAGGTGTCTTTTGTAGTTACACATTTGTTTCACTGCTTGACGTGATCTCTCCCACGCAGCCGTGACGTACATTGCTCGTTCATCGGTTTCGGTTACCCGTTGAACTGTCTTCTCATTATCGGAGAATAGTTCATCCGGTTCATACATTTCGTTTTTACATGTGTTATCATATTAATTATTTATTCGTTCGATTTTAGGTTCTATTGGAGTTGGTATGTAAGCAGATATGTTTCTGAACTCAGCAACCATTTGGTTGAGTGCAGAAACTAGATTTTCTTTGGTAAACTCATCAGAAGAAAAATCAAATACCTCTTCGTCGTTTGCCATGAAGCAGGTCACTTTCTCTTCACCATCTTCATTATCGGAGTATGCCCACTCGCTTCCACCATCAGATGCAATGAGCGCCTTTTGAATCTCCTTTCCTTTATCAGCATGTTGATCATCGTTTCTTCGGTAGTCGTTTCGTTGGTTGTTGTTGTTTCCGCGATAGTTGTTCCCTTGGTAGTTGTTTCCCTGATACCGGTTGCCTTGATAGTTATTCCCTTGATAATTGTTTCCTTGATAGTTTCCTTCTGATTTTCTATCGTCTCTTCTTGGCTTTCTACACTCTGACCTGAAATGTCCAAAACCATCACAGTTATAACATCTCCTTTTTGATTTATCTACATAATTATAATTAAAATCATTATTAGATGGTGGCTGGTTCTTCTTCATGAATTACCCGAATTTCTGAGCTAGCATTGCCATCACATCATCGGTAATTTGATCGGTGTTTTTGACTGGAGCCGGTGCGGTTGATACTTGGACCGCCGGTTCCACCGATGTAACCAGAGCTCTAGTTGCGGTTGATGTGGATGCTTCATCTTCGATCCGAGACTTGATCTCGAACTCGTAGGCTTTCAAATCCTCGAACACATCATGCAACTTCATCTGCCCAAGGGTGTTTGATTCCCTCATCACCATGGTCTTGATGTCCCACGTGCTTGGCAAAGATCTTAGGGCTTTTATGATCACTTCTCGGTTGTCATATTTCTTCCCGAGTGTTTGAAGCTCGTTGACTACACTGGTGAACCGGTTGCTGAATTCCTTCATATTTTCCCCCGGTTTCATCCGTATATTTTCATATTTTTGTGTAGCCACCAAGATTTTGTTCTCCTTGGTTCTTTCGTTTCCCTCGTGGATCTGAATGATCGTTTCCCAAGCTTCCTTTGCATTTTCACACTCTGATATTTTGTTCAAAGTGTTATTATCTATAGCCTTATATATGTGCCTCATGCAATGGTTGTCCAGGTTACTCCGTCTTCGATCTTCACTCGTCCATAGGTTTTCCTCCTTGTTGATCTTGATCGGTCCCTCTTTTAGGACTCGGCTCATCTCATCATCTAACGTAATCAGATGTAGATACATCTGTTTCTTCCAACTGCTAAACGCTTCGTTGTTTAGCATTGGCGGCTTGTCGCTGTGGGTCATGCTTCCCATCTTCTTTGGTTGCTTGAGTGCTAAGAACCTCGCTCTGATACCACTTGTTAGGATCGGGGACGCCCTTGGAGGACCGTGGTGTTTCCGGTTTCGGGAAGGGTGGCCGCTTACAACACACACAACACTTTGGTGATAGTCCGGTTAGAGACTAAAACCGTTCTCAGCACTGCACAAACTGTCACAGACTCTTGAACCGGGTTCAAGGGCGGAAATGTCTGTTTCAGGTTGAAGCAACGAATGCGACTTTAGATGATGTTTTAGAAGGAGTCGGTTTTATGGATGTGAGTGACCGGTTTTAGGAGTATGATTAGTTTGAGGTTAGGCTAAGTAATTAGAGCAAAGGAAAGAACACGAGACAAGGATTTGTTTATGGATGTTCGGAGCAAACCCTCCTACGTCACCCCTTCTTCTCAGGTTATGAGAAGGATCTCCACTAACTCTTAGAGTTACAACAATAATGCCGGTCGAGCCCAACTTCGCTACTCGCCGGTTACACCAAACTCACTCTTTGATGTAATACAACAACTCAACACAACAACACACAAAGAGCTTCCGGTTTTAGACACACCGATTTTACAGTATAGGACTTTATCTCTCTAGAATTTAATGCTTTTCGTAATTCGTAATCTACAACTTTCAGAACTGATGATTCTCACAACTGCTGCATTAAATGAAGACGTTTGATGTTCCTTTTATAGCTGAAAGTCTCCAACGGTTACTTTCTCCTCTCTCCTGCGGATTGGTCGATCATTATCACGCCTGATGCAGAAAGGTTGCTTGCACGCTTCATTTTCCTTAACACTTGGTAGTCATGCAGGCAGCTCTGAGCAGAAGATGACGTAGCCGGTTTTCAGATTTGGACACGTGTTGAACATGTACCTCCGGTTGTCAATTTCAGATCAATAAAGCATCATTGCTTTCCTCGCATGCTTCCGATCGGATCCGATCTTCTTTTATTCTTTCAAGACACGTTTCTTCCGTCATAGTACGTCACTCTTGAAGTTTGAATCTTCTGACTTTTGTTCTGAACCATCCGGTTTTTGTGTCTTGTGTAATATGATCCGGTTGAACGAAAGTTTCTGTCTTGGCTAACCGGTCGCTTAAGAAAGTGAAAACCGGTTTCTCTGATCTTTAACTTGATCACTTGAAACTGGTTTCTTTGAAGTATAGTAGCAACCGGTTTTGATAGGCCAACCGGTTCATACGGTTTTGATCTGTACCTGCACATGAAGGTTAACTTCTGTTTAGTTCGTCTGGCCGGTTCCAAAAATTAATTTACTTAATTTTTCTATCAATTTCTCCCTTTTTGATTATTTAGAATAAATATTCAAAACATGTAATGAGTGGCCGATTTGAAAATTAATCTACTTAATTTTTCTATCAATTTCTCCCTTTTTGATTATTTAGAATAAATATTCAAAACATGTAATGAGTGGCCGGTTTGAAAATTAATCTACTTAATTTTTTTTATCAATTATGAATACTTACAAACAATAAAAGCAACAATATTCATAACATAAAACCAACATTTGATACAATATTGAAAAGATAAAACCATAGACAATATTCATAAGACCAAACCAACAATAATTGATACAATATTCATAAGACAAAACCAACAATAATTGATACAATATTCGTAAGACAAAACCAACAATAATTGATACAATATTCATATGACAAAACCAACATTTGTAATCAAAACCATAGACAACATTCATAAGAGAAAATCAACATTTGTAATCAAAACCATAGACAATATTCATAAGACAAAACCAACATTTGTTCAAGAAAGAGATGATGGTTGCTGAGATGATGGCTGCTGAGATGATGGAGGCTGAGATGATGTTCTTGCAGCTCTTATAGTAGAGGGTGCAGGAATCACTGATTTGCATGTTTCCATTATATGACATTGACCACCACATGAGCTACATCTTCTCGGTACCTTACGAATTTAACCTTGGGATGACCTACGCTTTGTTTGTGGTCGCCCTTTCTTAACCTTAACTAGTGGTTTAAGGCACACCCGTTGCTTGATATTTTCTGGAATATCCCAAGAGTCTTGATGACAAACTGGATAGCACGTCTCCGCATATGCATTGATCCACATTTCAGTTGAGTAATACCTGAAAGATAACAATTGAACATGTGAGCAATTGGTTAGTTAGTTAGATAGATTCAAGAGCAAATCGTTACCTTGAGAAGAACTCATAGGCATTCAATTTATGGGTACGAGCAGCAGCCAGGGCATGAGTGCAAGGAAGAGCAGATATATCAAATACCCTACAACTAGAACTTAATCCTTTTAAGTCAACTTTAAAATCAGATTCACCGTCATGCACATAAAACTCGAATCGGTTAAGTGGATGGACATTATATAATATGGTCTTCTCAGCTTGATCACGTAAGAAATTTTCATAATAATGAGTTAAACGTTCCTTGTGCTTGGACGCTTTTTCTCTTCTAAAATTAAACCAATCTTGTATTGTGAATCTTAAATAATAAGATAAAATTGATATAGGATACTTTCTAGCTTCCCTGCTTTGACTATTAAAGCTCTCAGCATAATTGCTTGTCATTTGATTGTATTATTTACCAAAGAAAAATGCACGACTCCATCTCTCAAACCCAATATTTGCCAAATACATGGCAATACAAGGGTCCTTAGCATTAATCTTGTCAAAATGCCGATTAAACTCCAAGATTGTATATGCACGATAAGCCAAACCAAACTCTGAGTGGTAGTGATTGGTTTTAAATTTGGCCATAATATTCATCTTGATGTGGTAAGTACATGCACCGTGATATGCCTCTAGAAAACTGAGCACAAGGCATTGGCGATGCTTAGGTGTCTATCGGATACGAAGACGAGATCATCAACTAATCCAATTGCATCTCTAAGTTTTTGCATTAAATAAGTCCAGGAGTTGTTATTCTCTGAATCAACAACGCCGAATGTAACAGGATAGAGTTGTTCATTCGCATCTAATGCTATCTCCACCAAATGCTATCTCAAACATCTCCGACGTTTTTCCTTTCACAGCACGCAATCTCCACTTGAAATTCTTATCCAAACATTTCACACACAAAAGTTCTTTTTTTGATTTCACCACTTTGAAATCAAAATGATTAGCCATCACATATTTATGTAACCTCAGTTGAAGTTTTTTTTTATTCTCAAACAACGAACTGACTTCCAATCCAATTTCGCAACTTAATGCATCATGTATAGGATTTTCACTACTTGGTATGTTACTAGCAACCCAATCACTGCGGCTTGGTTGGGTACGAGCAACAACATTTTTTGGTTGTGTACTAGGAACTCAAGCACTGATTGGATTGATACTATGAACCCAATCAGAACGACTAGGTTGGGTAATAGGAACCCAATCATCATTCGCCTCATCCAGACGCGAATATGGTTCATCTTCAATGTCATTTTCAGTGTCAAAGAAAACCTCACGTTGGTTTAGGAATACGTCATGTTAGAAAAATTAAGTTAATTTTAAACCGGCCAACGATTACAAGTTTTAAATATTTATTCTAAATAATCAAAAAGGGAGAAATTGTTAGAAAACAAACCGTTAAGTCATATCAAGTATATTAATTGGTTTAAATATAACAAGAAGGTGTTGTAGCGTGGTGGTAAACACCCATGCCTGTCACACAGGTGACTAGGGATTAAATCTCACCGACTGCAAATAATATTTAAAGTTTTGCTATTTCAGGGAAGCTGAGCAAAATCCGAAATTTACCTATAGGCAAGATCGACTCGACAATGTATACCGGCTCAGTCAAACGGAGTTCGGTCAACCGCATCGGTCAAGAAGCTTGGTCAACCAGTTCGGTCAAGAAGTTCAAAATCCGGACAGGTTCAACCTGTGTGCAGAAATCCGGACAGATTCAACATGTGTGCTAAAATCCGGACAGGTTCAAGTTCAGGACCGGTTGAGTTGTAAACCGAAAGAACGTTCAAGAAATCTAACCGGTCAGAATATCAAACTGGCCAGAAGAAGCAAATGAACAAACCTGAAGTTATCAGGTTGAATATCAAACCGGCCAGAAGAAGCAAATGAACAAACCTGAAGTTATCAGGAACGGTCAAGAATCTGACCGGTCAAGAATCCAACCGGTCAAGTAATCAAACCGATTAGAAGAAGAAGCAAAGGATGTATCCAAAACCAGAAGTTATCCGGTTAACCTGAAGCCATGAACAACCGGTAGACATCCTAAACCGAAATACAGTATCCAACCGGAAAACCGATGAGAAGACTACTTAGAGAAAGAACTCAAGAATATCAAACTAAGTACAACTTACAAATTGGTGCAAACAGATACTTTGGGTATCTGCAGAAGATAAAATCAAAGGATTAGACTGTGACATTTCCATATCCATACAAGTCTGATGATACTCTACAGGCTGTAGAAGATTGCTTGAAGAGATCTTTCCACTCTGGGATAAGTCAGAGGCGCAACCTTCCAGGTGCAGGCAACTGTCCAACCGACAGTTGCTATATTAAGTAAAAGACAAACCTAGCCAGTTTGACCGGTGCCTTGAAACCAGAACCGCATTTAATGTAAGGCTGAACCTCTGATCAACCAATCAGACTTAAGGATGACCCTAAAGGTATTCGTTGAAGAAATATGACCGTTGGCACATTTCATCTATAAAAGGAGCTGAAGAGGCAAAGTATACAAGATACGAAAAACCAAGATACAAGACAAGAAAAATTAAGTGTGTTCATCTCTCTACAAGATTGCGAGCTTAAGTGTGATTACAATTTCGGTTAAAATTGTACGGGTGTTATCGAGCAGAAAATAAGTCTCGATCGGATTGTGTTTGTGTATTCCTTAGTGAATATCCTTCTCGCGGTTTTGAGAGGAAGGGGTGACGTAGTAGTTTCATCTCCGAACATCCATAATAACCTGTCTTGTTCCTTACTTTCTGCCAGTTTTACATTCTAATCGATCTGTACTAATCTACTCATACCGCTCTAACCGATTCAACATCACTTAAACCGTCTTACTGAATCCCAAAACTGACCCAGCAAACTCCAAACCTATCTCATTCAAATCCGGTTCTATCCTTCCAGTGTGAGTGTTGCTTCAGTCTGAAACAAACCATTTCCGCACATCAACTCGGTTCAAGGGTTTATGACAGCCTGTGTAGTATTGAAACCCTGGTGTTAATCTCTAACCGGATTAATCACCAACCTTTGAGTGCAACGCGCTAACCGGCCAGATCCCGGTCCGCCAGTCGCGACCTAGATCCTAACAATTGGTATCAGAGCAGTTAGTTTCAATACTCAAACAAGCATGTCTTTCGATAAACCTCCAATGCTAGAAGGTGACGATTTCGCCAACTAGAAGGTACGCATACACCTGCACCTAATTACCATGGATGGCGAGATGCAGTTCATCCTGATTGAAGGACCGGTAAAGATTGATAAAGATAGAAAGGATTGGACAGCTGAGGATAATAGGAGAAATAATCTGGATAATCACGCCAAAAACCATATCTTCAAGGCTTTGGACAGGAATACTTCTTGTAAGATCAGAGACTGCAAAACCGCAAAGGAAGCATGGGAAATGGTGATTCAACTTTTTGAAGGTAGTGACCAAATAAAGGGGAACCAGAAAGAGCATAAGGCTTTAATGGTTGCTGAAAGCAATGGAAAATGGGCCGATAGTGATTCGGACGACTCATCATCCAGCGACAGTGATAATAAAGTTGAAACCTGCCTCACGGCTAAAAAAGAATCTGAGGTATTTGATCTCTCCTTTGATGACTTTACCCGAGATGATTTAATTGCTGCACTCAATGACATGGTCATTAAGTACATAAAACTGTTAAAATCTCTCAATCAAACTATTTCAAAAAGCAAGTCTAATAGTTCAAGTTGTTCATCTCAAATCAAAGAGGTTGATGTTTCAATAACTGAGATCTCATCTAAGAATGAGAAGCTCAATGAAGAAATTACAAGCTGATATAACTTCAAAGGATGAGATGATTTATGTAAAGCCAACTTCAAGCTGGCTGAAACCTGAGAGAAGGACATCCAGTTTGTATGGAAAAGAAAAACTTGACCGAAAGTCAAGAGATGTTTACCGAAAATCATCCTTTAAAGTTAAATCATCAACAGATAGATATACTATACATACACACAACAGGAAGTCCATCAAAATAATCAAAATATGGATTCCTAAGGGATTATTAAGCCACGGACCCAAAGAAAAATGGGGACCATATTTTCTATTGTCTATGAATGTAGGTAAATCAAGACAAAAACTTGGAAGAGACAACATTGCATACGGACAACCGACTGCTGACAGACGCATCACATGAAGGGAACAAGCATGAAGTGGCTAACATCCTCACAAAGCCACTTCTCGAGTCTAAGTTTTCTTCCCTTAGAAATATTTTAGAATTGTTAGATTACAAAAATTTTCATACAAAATTCTTCTTCAAATAATGTTCTCCTTAAACCAAACCGTTTTTCCAAAAACCGTCCAAACAAACATAAGATTTTTAAACCGACCAAACAAACATAAGATTTTTAAACCGGCCAAACAAACATAAGATTTTTAAACCGGCCAAACAAACATAAGATTTTTAAACCGGCCAAAAAAACATAAGATTTTTAAATCGGCAAACAAACATAAGATTTTTAAACCGGCCAAACAAACATAAGATTTTTAAACCGGCCTACTTCTTACTTTCGGATCGATCAAGAAGCTCGGTCAAAGCGTTCGGTCAACCGGTTCGGTCAAGAAGTTCAAAATCCGGACAGGTTCAACCTGTGTGCAGAAATCCGGACAGGTTCAACCTGTGTGCAGAAATCCAGATAGGTTCAAGTTCAGGACCGGTTGAGTTGTAAACCGAAAGAACGGTCAAGAAATCTAACCGGCCAGAAGAAGCAAATGAACAAACTTGAAGTTATCAAGTTGAATATCAAACCGGCCAGAAGAAGCAAATGAACAAACCTGAAGTTATCAGGAACGGTCAAGAATCTGACCGGTCAAGAATCCAACCGGTCAAGTAATCAAACCGATTAGAAGAAGAAGCAAAGGATGTATCCAAAACCGGAAGTTATCCAGTTAACCTGAAGCCATGAACAACCAGTAGACATCCTAAACCGAAATACAGTATCCAACCGGAAAACCGATGAGAAGACTATTTAGAGAAAGAAGTCAAGAATATCAAACTAAGTACAACTTACAAATTGGTGCAAACAGATACTTTGGGTATCTGCAGAAGATAACATCAAAGGATTAGACTGTGACATTTCCATATCCATACAAGTCTGATGATACCCTGCAGGCTGCAGAAGATTGTCTAAAGAGATCTTTCCACTCTGGGATAAATCAGAGACGCAACCTTCCAGGTGCAGGCAACTGTCCAACCGACAGTTGCTATATTAAGTAAAAGACAAACCTATTCGGTTTGACCGATGCCTTGGAAACCAGAACCGCATTTAATGTAAGGCTGAACTTCTTCTCAACCAATCAGACTTAAGGATGACCTTGAAGATATCCGTTGAAGAAATGTTACCGTTGGCAAATTTCATCTATAAAAGGAGCTGAAGAGGCAAAGCATACAGGATATGAAAAAACCAAGATACAAGATAAGATAAATTAAGTGTGTTTATCTCTCTACAAGATTAAGAGCTTAAGTGTGATTACAATTTCGGTTAAAATTGTACGAGTATTATCGAGTAGAAAATAAGTCTCGATCGGATTGTGTTTGTGTATTCCTTCGTGAATATCCTTCTCGCGGTTTCGAGAGGAAGGGGTGACGTAGGAGTCTTATTTCCGAACATCCATAAAAACCTGTCTTTTTATTTACTTTCTTCCAGCTTTACATTCTAACCGGTAATATCCTAACCGACTTACATCATCCTAACCGACCCACCAAACTCCAAACCGACTTTATCCAAATCTGGTTCTATTCATCCTGTGTGTGTGCTGCTTCAACCTGAAACAAATCACTTCCGCACTTGAACTCAGTTCAAGGGTTTGTGACAGTTTGTGTAGTATTGAAACACCGGTGTTAGTCTCTAACTGGATTAATCATCAATCTTTGAGTGAGACGCGCTAACCGGCCAGACCCCGGTCCGCCAGCCGCGACCTAGATCCTAACACATCAGGATCATCAATTTCTGGAACCACTACACTTTCTTGAGTTGGATTTGTTAGATGTAGTGACTTCTCTACTAAGGATACACACAATGGAGTGCAATTATGGACTGAAACTGCTTCATGTAAAAATAACTCCACATCCACATCTTTTTTTTATATCAGTTATATAAGAAAATTTGACATTCATGCCAGGAGCAATATACTTGGCTCGAAGCAATAAATCATATCTAGATTTGTCAACATCAGTAGCAGAATAAATTAGATCAAATGATTGGGCAAAAGTAGAATTTTGGAGAACAATCATACCGCTCTTTGACTTTGCAGAAAAATGAGTAACATCATTCGTAGTTTTCTACTCTCCATCAAAATAAATAAGTACTTGAGCTGCAATTGAAAACAGTTCAACAACATTACAAGAATTACTTCGATTGTTGCTTTTTAAAGATGGTGTGAACCACAACCGAGGAGGAGTTTTCTGGTAGAGTTTCAAGAAATCCAATGCAGCAACTTTTCCATAAGTTTGTTTCAATGAATCTAATGGGAGGCTCTTTTAAAATTTATTATTTTAATAGATTGAAGCATTATTATATATTATCCTTAAAATCTAAACACAATCCTATATTTATAGATCAAACAAAATCCCATATACATAGAAATATAAAACATAATCACTCATTCATAATCAAACACAAACCTTATACATCATACTATAATCAAACACAATCCTATAATTGTAACTTTAATCACAACCCCTCTATTTGAAATATTGACTCATAATGGATATGTTTGGACAATTAACTAAGATTCATGTACTTAGAAACCAAACCACCAATTGGAAGAGTGACCAATTGTAAAGAGTGACCAAAATCGAAAGATTTAGGGTAAATCTTTCGGTATTCATTAGAAAAACCGAAAGATATACTCAATTCTTTCGGCTTTGCCCTTAAATAACCCAAAAAATCAAAGTGCTGGAAATTTGGCAAAACCGTTTAGATAAATCTTTCGGTATTCTATGGTAAAGCCGAAATGTTGGGTCAAATTATTTGGACTAAGTGTCAAAGTATTTTGACTATTGGAATTTTGATGATGACTGTGCATAAAACTCAATTTATGCCGTCTAATCGTTTTTGGTGCAAGTGTATCGAAAACAGGTTATATTAGACTAAGTCTTATTGAGATTCATTTGACTAATTGGTCATTAGATATTTTATGTTAGACATGCAGTCTAACAGATACGTTGTTAGACGTGCAGTCTAACAGACGTAGTTAGACATGTAGTCTAATAGACGTAGTTAGACGTGCAGTCTAACGGATACGTTGTTAGACGTGTAGTCTAATAAACGTAGTTAGACGTGTAGTCTAACAGATACGTTTTTAGACATGCAGTCTAATATACGTAGTTAAACGTGCAGTCTAACAGGCGTAGTTAGACGTATTGTCTAACGGATATGTAGTTAGACGTGCAGTCTAACGGATACGTAGTTAGATGTGCAATCTAATAGACGTAGTTAGACGTGCAGTCTAACGGATACATTGTTAGACGTGTAGTCTAACAGATGAGAGTTAGACATGTAGTCTAACTCCTTCAGATTAGTCTGAAGGGATGCGTAGTTAGACGTATCTTCTAATAGATGAGAGTTAGACATGCATTCTAACTCCTTCAGATTAGTCTAAAGGGATGCGTAGTTAGACGTGCCGTCTAACAGATGAGAGTTAGACGTACAGTCTAACTCCTTCATATTAGTCTGAAGGGAACTATAATTAGACGTATTGTCTAATCCCATTAGATTAGGTAGTCTAATGGATCCTGCTATTAGACATGGGCGTCTAATTTCATTAGATGAGGTCGTCTAAGTGAAATACATCTAATGTCATGTTTAAAGCAGTTGCTTGAAGCTAGCATACATCTACCCACGATCAACTAGCTGTACGCTACTCCTGCTCCACTTTCCAGTGAATATTAGTACGACAGCCAGTTGAAACCAATTGATTAATGCCATGTAAGCAAATATTCTACCCACTACTTATTTTGCAGGAATATCCTTGAAGAATATTTGGTGCACTACTAGATTGGTACGACCACGATCCTGGTGCTCAGAGTCTGTTGTGTACTATGAAGTCGTTCCAATGGAAGTTAGACACGTGTCATTATAGAAGATTCGACCATTGGTACCTGCTCCTTATTTAAATATCCTCAAGGACAATAGATGAACGGCCAGACACAATTTGTTGAACACTGAAAAATATGCATACAAGAGATCTACTGATTTTACAATCTTAAGAACTGCTTTCTGGCTTTACTGTGTGTTTGTCAAGAGAGAGATAGAATCAAAGCATTGTTTTAGCTAAGTGATATACTTCATCATATTGTAAGTTGAACAGAGTTTGTTCTGTTCAATAGTGAGCTAATCGTGCGACTTGTATTTGATTCGAACGTATAGTGAATCCTTCCGGTGGTTAGAAGAAGGGGTGACGTAGGAGAGTTTGCTCCGAACATCCATAAACAAACTGCTGCGTCTTTTTTTTACTCTGTCATCTTCTCATTCTTGGTTCTTAGCTTCAAACTTGAGCAAACGTTTTCGCATTTGAATCGTTAAAGAGTTTGCAAGGGTTTGGGTAGAATAGAAAGTGATTTAAATCCCTAACAGGATTTCTATCAAACCGTTTTTCTTAAGCCGTCATCAATAGCTAGACCCCCGTCTCTATCGATTACGTCGATCCTATCACGAAACATATGGGATATATCTTTCGGTATTGGGCTCTTTTTCAAATTTATTATTTTAATGGATTGAAGCATTATTATATTTTATCCTTAAAATAAAAACACAATCCTATATTTATTGATCAAACAAAACCTCTAGATATAGAAATATAAAACATAATAACTCATTCATAATCAAACACCAACCTTATACATCATACTATAATCAAACACAACCCTATAATTGTAACTTTAATCACAACCCCTCCACTTAATATATTTACTCACAACAGATATGTTTAAACAATTAAACAAGATTCATGCACTTAAAAACCAAAATACCAATTGGAAGAGGGGTATGCAATTTGTAAAGAGTGTCCAAAACTGAAAGATTTAGGGTAAATATTTCGGTATTCTTTAGCAAAACAGAAAGATATACACAATTCTTTCGGCTTTGGCCTTAAATAACACAAAAAAATCAATGTTCTGGAAATTGGGCAAAACCGAAAGATTTATATAAATCTTTCGGTATTCTATGGTAAAGCCAAAAGATATGGGATATATCTTTCAGTATTAGGATCTTTTCAAATATATTATTTTAATGGATTAAAGCATTATTATATTATATCCTTAAAATCTAAACACAGTCCTATATTTATAGATCAAACAAAACCTCTAAACATAAAAATATAAAACATAATCAATCATTCATAATCAAACACAAACCTTATACATCATACTATAATCAAACACAATCCTATAATTGTAACTTTAATCACAACTCATCTACTTGAAATATTGACTCACAATGGATATGTTTGAACAATTAAACAAGATTCATGTACTTAGAAACCAAAACACCAATTGGAAGAGTGACCAATTGTAAAGAGTGACTAAAACCGAAAGATTTTGGATAAATATTTTGGTATTCTTTTGCAAAACCGAAATATATACTCAATTCTTTCGTCTTTGGCCTTAAATAAACCAAAAAAAATCAAATTGTTGGAAATTGGGCAAAACAGAAAGATTTAGATAAATCTTTCGGTATTCTATGGTAAAGCCAAAAGATATGGGATACATCTTTCGGTATTAGGCTCTTTTCAAATTTATTATTTTAATGGATTGAAGCATTATTATATTTTATCCTTAAAATCTAAACAGAATCCTATATATATAGATCAAACAAAACCCCTACATATAGAAATATAAAACATAATCACTCATTCATAATCAATCACAAACCTTATAAATAATACTATAATCAAACACAACCCTAAAATTGTAACTTTAATTGCAACCTCGCTACTTGAAATATTGACTCACATTGGATATGTTTGGACAATTAAACAAGATTCATGAACTTGGAAACCAAAACACCAATTGTAAGAGTGACCAATTGTAAAAAGTGAACAAACCCGAAAAATTAAGGGTAAATATTTCGGTATTCTTTAGCAAAACTGAAAGACATACTAAATTCCTTCGGCTTTGGCCTTAAATAACCCAAAAAAATTAAAGTGCTGGAAATTGGACAAAAAGTCGAAAGATATGGGATATATCTTTCGGTATTAGGCTCTTTTCAAATTTATCATTTTAATGGATTGAAGCATTATTATATTTTATCCTTAAAATATAAACATAATTCTATAATTATTGATCAAACAAAACCTCTACACATAGAAATATAAAACATAATCACTCATTCATAATCAAACACGAACCTTATACATCATACTATAATCAAACACAACCCAATAATTATAACTTTAATCACAATCACTCTACTTGAAATATTGACTCATAATTGACATGTTTAAACAATTAAACAAGATTCATGCACTTAGAAACCAAAATACCAATTGGAAGAGGGGTATGAAATTTGTAAAGAGTGACCAAAATCGAAAGATTTAGGATAAATCTTTCGGTATTCTTTAGCAAAAGCGATAGATATCCTCAATTCTTTCGGCTTTGGCCTTAAATAACCCAAAAAATCGAAGTGCTGGAATTTGGGCAAAACCGAAAGATTCAGATAAATCTTTCGGTATTCTATAGTAAGACGAAAGATATGTGATATATCTTTAGGTATTAAGCTCTTTTTAAATATATTATTTTAATGGATTGAAGCATTATTATATTTTATCCTAAAAATCTAAACACAATCCTATATTTATAGATTAAACAAAATCCCTACACATAGAAATATAAAACATAATCACTCATTCATAATCAAACACAAACCTTATACATCATACTATAATCAAACACAACCATATAATTGTAACTTTAATCACAACCCCTCTACTTGATATATTGACTCACAATGGATATGTTTGGACAATTAAACAAGATTAATGTACATAGAAACCAAAACACCAATTGGAAGAGTGACCAATTGTAAAGAGTGACCAAAACCGAAAGGTTTAGGGTAAATCTTTCGATATTCTTTAGCAAAACCGAAAGATATACTCAATTCTTTCGGCTTTGGACTTAAATAACCAAAAAAATCAAAGTGTTGGAAAGTAGGCAAAACCGAAAGATTTAGATAAATCTTTCGGTATTCTATGGTAAAGCCGAAAGATTTGTGATACATCTTTCGTTATAAGGCTCTTTTCAAATTTATTATTTTTATGGATTGAAACATTATTATATTTTATCTTTAAAATTTAAACACAATCCTATATTTATAGATCAAACAAAACCCCTACACGTAGAAATATAAAACATAATCACTCATTCATAATCAAACATAAACATTATATATCATACTATAATTAAACACAACCCTATAATTGTAACTTTAATCACAACGTCTCTACTTGAAATATTGACTCACAATGGATATGTTTAAACAATTATACAAGATTCATGAACTTAGAAACAAAAACACCAATTGGAAAAGGGGTATGAAATTTGTAAAGAGTGACCAAAACCGAAAGATATAATCAATTCTTTCGGCTTTGGACTTAAATCACCCAAAAAAATCAAAGTTCCGGAAATTGGGCAAAACCGAAAGATTTAGATTCATCTTTCAGTATTATATGGTAAAGACGAAAGATATGGGATATATTTTTCGATATTAGGCTCTTTTCAAATTTATTATTTTACTGGATTGAAGCATTATTATATTTTATCCTTCAAACCTAAACACAATCTTATATTATAAATCAAACATAAATCCTTACACATACAAATATAATTAAACATATTCACTTATTCTAAGTATATAATATAAAACACAAACCTTGTATACATTTTATATACTCAAACACAAATTTTATACTTTTAACTATTTCAATCACAATCCATCTACTTGGAATATTGAATCACAATTGATATGCTTGGATAATTAAACAAGATTCATGTACTTAGAAACCAAAACACAAATTGGAAGAGAGATATGAAATTTGTAAAGACTGACCAAAATCGAAAGATATACTCAATTCTTTCGGCTTTGTCCTTAAATAACCAAATAAACAAAGTTCTTGGGAAGTGGACAAAACCGAAAGATATAGTGTATATCTTTCGGTATTACCCTTAAGAAAAATCACCAACTTAGCCGTTTTTTATATTCTTTTTGGAAGGGATCAAAACCAAAAGATATAGACTATATCTTTTTGTATATCACTCAAAAAAATCCAACACTTAGCCTTTTTTCTGATTTTTTTTAAAAGGATTAAACCCAAAAAATATAATACATATCTTTCGGTATATACCTTAAAGGAAAACCAGTACTTAGCAGTTTTTCTAATGTTTTTTTGGAAGGGATCAAAGCCGAAAGATATAGTATATATCTTTCGGTACCTAACCTTCAAAAAAGGACTATTTTTCAGATGGACTAAAAGCCGAAAGATTTGTCTGATATTTTTCGGTATTGTATCTAAATACCGAAAGAATTGCAGATACTATCGGTTTTGTTTCTTATTTGCAACATTTTTCTTCCTTTCGGCACCTATACCGACAAATATATAAATCTGTCGCAAATATCTTTCAGTAAAACCCTTTTTTACTAGTGGTTACTGATATAATTTTTTATTGTTATATCTAAGAAGGTTTTTATACCGATATAATTTGTGATTATCTCAATAATTGTAAAATTTTATGTGTAAATTTTAATATTGAGAATTCATATTTTATTTTATACTTTATAATTTTTACTATTGGGTTTGTTTCAATTATATATGTGTATATATAGGTAAAAGTCACATTTTATTGTAAATATTAGCATTTTTAATTATATAATTATTCGAGTATTCAAGTGAAAGAAAGTGGGCCGACAAATAGGTCTGATAGTTTACATGGGCTCATTTGTATTTTTAAAAACTATTATTATTGCTTGAAAAACCTAAATAACACCTTCGATTCTAATTATCTTCTTCCATCTCATTTTAGGTCAAATGAGACAACCCTCCACTCCGTCGTTCTATTTGTTCGGCGTGCAAGCTTGAATTTGGTTGGATTTTATAATTATGTAAGTAAAAGATATTTTTTCAGATTTTTTATTTGTAGATCGTCTATTAATAGGGTTTACACTTTTTATATATAATTCATGAATAGATCGGTAAATTTATCCGTTCTTCATTAGATTTGAGTTCTTACAGTTTTGATTTGAACTCTTCTCTAAAAGATCTTTGAAATTTTTTTTATTGATTTCATTCTAAACAAGTCTTGAGTATATATCCGATCTAATATATAATATTATTATTACTATCACTAAAATTATTTTTATAATTTATTTATAGGTTATAGAAGAGATTGATAATCCAGAGTTTTTTCTTAAATGAGAGTGAATCAAGTTTGTAGAGGTAAGTGAATGTTATGTGATTTTCTTTAAAATTTATTTCTGATAGCCATTATTGAGTATTTTTTTTTTCTTTGTAGGAAAGAAATAATGATTATGTTAGTGATCTTTATAATTTAAGAAAATATTTCAAGATTCTATTAGTGTTGATTTTGATTGAGTTGAAATATTTTATAGGTATGATATTAAATGTGTATGGTTCTTTTTTTTGGGTTAATTAGCTAGAATTTACTAAATTTATTAAAAATATATTTAAAATAATTTGATGTAAACATAGTATTATTCCTACTTTTATAGAACGGTTAGGGAATATGATTAACAATGTATAGTTAAAAGTGGTGCCTACTGTCTATAGAGTTATATATCTATAAATATATAACTGTATATTTACTTTGATTAATTGTAAATAGAAAGAAAATATATATTTTTATTAGTAAGATGAGATTATACCTTTAAGATGGGTTCAAGATTCAGCTTTAGGATACATTTTGTTTAATAGTTTAAAGATGATATATAAACATTTTCAATGTAATTATATTTATTTGTATTCATTAGCATTTGTATATTAGGATAATAAAAATCACTTTGAATTTGATATTATGATGAGTATGTCATTCTTGGATGGAAAAAGGATTGATATACAATTTGAAATATATTATTCTAATAAAATATAGTTTAATTTGTATGTGCAATCTATATGTTATGTATATATTTTTGTCATCAAAGACAACTCTTAATTATTATTTGTAGCACACTTTAATTTGTTAATAGTTGGATGTTATATATAAGTAAAAGACTCTTTTAGATTTATAGTTGGATGTTATAATTATATATAAGTAAAAGACTCTTTCAGATTTATATTGTGTTGATAGTCAGCTATTAGGATTTATATTTTGTATGTAACTCAAGAATATGTTTATAAATTTCTCATTCTTTGTTTGATTTAAAATCTTCTCTATAAGATCTTTAAAGTTTTTTTATTGATTTAATTCTAAAAAAGTCTTGAGTATATATTTGATCTAATATATAATATTATCATTATGTCTAAAGATTATTTAATAATTTATTTTCAAGTTATAAAATAGATTATTAATATACAGTTCTTTATTAAAGAGTGAAAGTAGTTTGTAGATGTAAGTGAATGTTATGTGATTATTTGTAATTAGTAAGAAAGTACATTATTTTTTTTGAGTAAGATGGTATTATTATTTTTTCATTAGTATTTGTTTATTATCACAATAAAAATCACTTTGAAATTGATATTATGATGAGTAGGTTGTGCTTGGATGGATAAATTATTGATATATAATTTGAGATATATTATCCTAATAAAATATAGCTGAATTTGTATGTTTAATCTATATATTATAGATGTATTTTTGTCATAAATTATTGTATATATGAATTTTATTAACCGAGAAAAATAAACTTTATTGTTATAAACTTCATATTTTTTAGCATAATCCTTTACAACAAGTCTTGATTTGTGTTTATTAAAATTTTCAAGTTCATTTATCTTTATCTTAAATACCAATTCGACTTTTATTCTCCTTGCACCTTGGGCACTTCTACTAAATTTAATGTATTAATTTTCTTAATAGCCTTCAGTTTTTTTGTCTTATAGCCTCTATCCCCATTTGGTTCTCTATTGCCTCTTCAAAAGATGTTAGATACATTATGACATTTAGTACTACTTGACTTGTTTCCTAATCTTCATCAGATAGTTCATAATCTCTTTATCATGTAGGAGCTCTTCTATGTTACCTTTACAGTCTTCTAAATCCAATATCATAAATTGAATCTGAAGCTACATCAATAGTATTTGGCGTTTGTTACCATGGTAGAAACGTAGAGAAATTAATCAAATATCAAATTCTTAAAATAATCATGTAGAAATGAGCTAGATAAGAGGGATCGAATTCACTAGGTGAAATAGAGTCAATAATATCATAAAAAAAATTATTAAACTAAAATTCGTGATTCCTATTGATGATCAAGATTATGTTAAATAAAAATTAGAATTTGACTGGAATAAATTGAAAACTAATATTTTTTCTTGATAATCTTAAGTGGATATTTCTATCAAACCCTCAAATAAAACAATTATCTAGTCAAATAAAACCCAACATGAATTCAAGTCATTATATAATAGATCAACTTCATTTCTACAATATTATAAGGCTTAAAAAAGATTCAAAGAAACTCTCAAATGTTTTCTCCTTTAACTGTAGTTTCAACACATTTCTACATGTACATCATTCATAGTTACTAACAAAATTGAGTCATTGCTTAAATGGTAGATTTATTTAATTGGTTTAAACCCTAATTCATTTTATACACACCTCTAGTACTTGTTGCTTGGAGAGAGAATTGGTTAAATGTGGTATTTGTTAGTATTATTGTGATAAGAAAAATTAAGTAAGTTAATTTTTAAACCGGTCATACATTACAATTTTTGAATATTTATTCTAAATAATCAAAAAGGGAGAAATTGATAGAAAAATTAAGTAGAGTTAATTTTTGGAACCGGCCAGAAAAACTAAACAACTATTAACCTCTATGTGCAGGAACAGATTGAATTGCACAAACCGGCTGGAGCCTCAAATCGGCTGAAGAACACTACAAAGAAATCCAGTTCCAAGTGATTAAGTCTAGATCAAGTGGAACCGGTTTCAACATTCCCAAGGGACCGGCTAGCAAAGACAAGTCTACATTCCAGCCGGACTATACTGTGTAAGAATCAACCGGAAACTAAAATCTGCAGAAATGACGTAATATGACGAAATAGACGTGTCTCGAAGAGATAAAAGAAGATAAGATCCGATCAGAAGCATGCGAGAAAAACAATGATGATTTATTGATCCGACTTCGACAGCCGGAAGGTGCATGCCTGACACGTGTTCGAATCTGCAAACCGGCTACGTCATATTTTCCTGAGAAGTGCCTGCATGCTTGCCAAGTGTTGAGGAAGGTGAAACGTGCAAGCAACCTCTCTGCACCGGCGTGATTATGGATTAACCAATCCCACGGTGAGAGAAGAAAGTGACCGTTGGAACGCTCTTCACTATAAAAGGAAGACAAAGCGACCTCATTAATGATATGTTACGAAAATCTTAAAGAGATAAAGAAATCTCACGCGCGACCCAAAACCGTTGTGTCATTTACCGAAAGTTATTGTTGTGTTGTGTTATTGTATTACATCAAGAGTGAGTTGGTGTAACCGGCGAGTAGCGAGTTAGGCTCGACCGGCTGTGTAATTGTTGTAACTTTGAAAGTTAGTGGAGATCCTTCTCATAACCTGAGAAGAAGGGGTGACGTAGGAGGGTTTGCTCCGAACATCCATAAAAAATCTTGTCTCGTGTTATTTCCTTTATTTACTGCTTACTCACTTAACCTAACCACAAACCAAAAAACAATCTTACTCCTTAGATCAAAAACCGGTCCACTCATATTTCTAAAATCGACTCCTCCTAAACATCATCTAAGTCGCATACGTTGCTTCAGACTGAAACAGACATTTCCGCCCTTGAACCCGGTTCAAGAGTCTGTGATAGTTTGCGAAGTGCTGAGAACGGTCATAGTCTCTAACCGGACTATCACCAAAGTGTGTTGTGTTGTTGTAAGCAGCCACCCTTCCAGAAACCGGAACACCCCGGTCCTCCAAGGGCGTCCCCGATCCTAACAAGTGGTATCAGAGCAAGGGAATGGAAGGTAAGGGAAGAAGAAGAAAGGAGGTGAAAGGAAAAAGAAAATGAAAATGGGGGTTCATCCAATCCTTAGTTTATTTTCTTATGAACAACTTATCTATGTTTGGTTTTGTTTCAGAACTCAGTCGTTTTTATCATACCTTGAAGTAATTATTTTTCTAAATATCCTTTGAAAAATCAAAATATGTTTTGAAATTTTTCTTAGAACAGAAAAACATCAAAAAGGGAGAAATTGTTAAACATATTTTTCAAACCGGTCATACATTACAATTTTTGAATATTTATTCTAAATAATCAAAAAGGAAGAAATTGATAAGAAAAATTAAGTAAGTTAATTTTCAAACCGGTCATACATTACAATTTTTGAATATTTATTCTAAATAATCAAAAAGGGAGAAATTGATAAGAAAAATTAAGTAAGTTAATTTTCAAACCGGTCATACATTACAATTTTTGAATATTTATTCTAAATAATCAAAAAGGGAGAAATTGATAGAAAAATTAAGTAGAGTTAATTTTTGGAACCGGCCAGAAAACCTAAACAACTATTCACCTTTATGTTCAGGAACAGATTGAATTGCACAAACCGGCTGGAGCCTCAAACCGTCTGAAGAACACTTCAAAGAAATCCAGTTCCAAGTGATTAAGTCTAGATCAAGTGGAACCGGTTTCAACATTCCCAAAGGACCGGCTAGCAAAGACAAGTCTACATTCCAGCCGGACTATACTGTGTAAGAATCAACCGGAAATTAAAATCTGCAGAGATGACGTAATATGACGAAATAGACGTGTCTCGAAGAGATAAAAGAAGATAAGATCCGATCAGAAGCATGCGAGAAAAACAATGATGATTTACTGATCCGACTTCGACAGCCGAAAGGTGCATGCCTGACACGTGTTCGAATCTGCAAACTGGTTACGTCATATTTTCCTGAGAAGTGTCTGTATGCTTGTCAAGTGTTGAGGAAGGTGAAACGTGCAAGCAACCTCTCTGCACCGGCGTGATTATGGATTAACCAATCCCACGGTGAGAGAAGAAAGTGACCGTTGGAACGCTCTTCACTATAAAAGGAAGACAAAGCGACCTCATTAATGATATGTTACGAAAATCTTAGAGAGATAAAGAAATCTCACGCGCGACCCAAAACTGTTGTGTCATTTTTATCTCAAGTGCTGAGAGAGAAAGGTTCGTGGCCATAGAGAATAAAGAGAAAGAAGAGAAGGAAAAAAGAGGGAATAATTTTTGCTAGGGTCAAAAGGTCAATTTAGAAAAGTTTACTTCCCCTATTATTTTTAGAAATAACCCTATTATCAAATAATGGGTTGTTGTAATAACTTCTTAAATATTATATATATAATTTCAAAGTTTTATGTATCTTTTTTCAAATAATGTCATTTATGCAAGGTTCTTCAATGTTAATTGCTTTTTGTTGTTTCTAGTTCTAACCTACATTTTACATGTATGTAGAATTGGTGGATCAATTTAATTAAACACATCATCATAGTTAGGATCGGGGACGCCCTTGGAGGACCGGGGTGTTCCAGTTTCTGGAAGGGTGGCCGCTTACAAAAACACAACACACTTTAGTGATAGTCCGGTTAGAGACTATGACCGTTCTTAGCACTTCGCAAACTGTCACAGACTCTTGAACCGGGTTCAAGAGCGGAAATGTCTGTTTCAGTCTGAAGCAACGTATGCGACTTAGATGATGTTTAGGAGGAGTCGGTTTTAGAAATATGAGTGGACCGCTTTTTGATCTAAGGAGTAAGATTGTTTTTTGGTTTGTGGTTAGGTTAAGTGAGTAAGCAGTAATAAAGGAAATAACACGAGACAAGATTTTTTATGGATGTTCGGAGCAAACCCTCCTACGTCACCCCTTCTTCTCAGGTTATGAGAAGGATCTCCACTAACTTTCAAAGTTACAACAATTACACAGCAGGTCGAGCCTAACTCGCTACTCGCCGGTTACACCAACTCACTCTTCATGTAATACAATAACACAACACAACAATAACTTTCGGTAAATGACACAACAGTTTGGGTCGCGCGTGAGATTTCTTTATCTCTCTAAGATTTTCGTAACATATCATTAATGAGGTCGCTTTGTCTTACTTTTATAGTGAAGAGCGTTCCAACGGTCACTTTCTTCTCTCACCGTGGGATTGGTTAATCCATAATCACGTCGGTGCAGAGAGGTTGCTTGCACGTTTCACCTTCCTCAACACTTGGCAAGCTTGCAGGCACTTCTCAGGAAAATATGACGTAACCGGTTTGCAGATTCGAACACGTGTCAGGCATGCACCTTTCGGCTGTCGAACTCGGATCAGTAAATCATCATTGTTTTTTTCGCATGCTTCTGATCGGATTTTATCTTCTTTTATCTCTTCGAGACACGTCTATTTCGTCATATTACGTCATCTCTGCAGATTTTAGTTTCTGGTTGATTCTTACACAGTATAGTCCGGCTGGAATGTAGACTTGTCTTTGCTAGCCAGTTTCTTGGGAATGTTGAAACCGGTTCCACTTGATCTAGACTTAATCACTTGAACTGGATTTCTTTGAAGTGTTCTTCAGCCAGTTTGTGCAATTCAATCTGTTCCTGAACATAGAGGTTAATA